>NC_056743.1:1872020678-1872182821 GCF_019279795.1 Protopterus annectens | reverse complement strand
GATTGATGCCTTTTCTGATGGTTGACAGCTGCAATTTTTTTTTATATCTAAGAAGTAGGAATCAATCAGCCTGCAAATGCACAGAAATTCAATGGAGAAAACACAGCAAGTGCAGACTACAAACTCAATAAATCAGCATATAGTAAGTACTGTTTCTAGTTATCTTTGTTGGAATTATAACAGTCACTATTACTGTTGTAGTCCTAAACTTGCTAATATAACAATATTGCTTTAGTCCTAAACCTATTATTAAGCAAAGAACAGTATTGTTCAAGTCCTAAACTTATAAACTACAACTTTCCTGAGGGGGTGTGAGAGAGGGTTATCAGTCTGTGAAATGATTAAGCAAGAGCCGTCACAAATTAATAACAGTGGGAGAATGGTTAATACTTTCTGATCCCTGAGGTTGCTATATTATCATGTGAACACATAGGAATCAGTAAGAGTCTACATTTATTAAATACAATTCCAGACTATATTGCAGTTACACCAAATTCAGCCCTAGAATACTTCAGTCAGCCAGACTTTGTAACTATAACCATCCCTAGTAGTCCAGCAATACATGAAGTTGCCAAATAGTTTTTCATTTACAAGAACAGATCATTCTAGAACATACACAGGTAATGCTACTAATGAAAACGAAATGAAACTGAGACGAAATGTGCCCACTTACTAGCCACAAGTACCACTGCCTTTTGCAAAGAGATGAGAGGTGATTTCTAACACTCCATTCCAAGTACTGAAGGCATAATACTGTAACAGCAAACTAGATAAGTCAAAATAATCAAAAACAGACTCTTTGAATGTGTAGGTGATATTAATTACTAAATGTTTATTACAGTGTAAAAACGTTACCCCCTCAACACCTCTTTCCATACATACATATAAATATAAAACTGCATGGTCACACAGATGCAAGTAAAACAGAAACAGACACTTAAGACATTCAGTATAGTCTTACACACTACAAGGTTAAACATTGCTTGCACAACTGTGATCTCATAGTAGAGATAATGAATGTAAAACCATTGTGGGACTTGTAGATTTGAGGAGATGGGACTGCAGAGATTCATATTCCTTGTTGTGTTCCTACTGTTACCACTTGTTAAATGATACAACTGCTATTTCCAAACCTGTCTTTGGCTGTGCAGCACAAAGTCATAGACAGGCATTTACTTGCTGGTAAATAGTCAGGGATGTGTGCACTTAACCTCCATGGGTTGGGCACGTTAGCGACTAGAATTGTTAGCAACTTATCTTGGGTGTTGCTGAAAATTCAAAAATAATCAAATGTTACAAGTATGTCAGTTCAAGTTCCTTCCTTAAGACCTCCATCTCAACGTGAGAAAAAAGCTTTCTCAAAAACCATTTAAGCACAGCCTTTGGTACCGGACTCACAGTGTAGTGTGCTTTTTAAATTCTAGCTGCTTTGCAGTGACACTTGGATAACTGGACCTGATGAGTTCAATGGGCATTTGTTGAGCAGCTCCTCACATGCGTAAGGTTTGCCCTGGGCACTCTGAAGGTGATAAGGTTTGCCCTGGGCACTCTGAAGGTGATAAGGTTTGCCCTGGGCACTCTGAAGGTGATAAGGTTTGCCCCGGGTACTCTGAAGGTGATAAGGTTTGCCCTGGGCACTCTGAAGGTGATAAGGTTTGCCCTGGGCACTCTAAAGGTGATAAGGTTTGCCCTGGGCACTCTTAATATAACTAACTCTAACATCAAAACTCTTGAAGCAACTTAAAAAAAATTATACTCGTACATTTGCTTTATTGAGCTGAGTTTTTCAAATTCCACAGGAAAGTGATTCAAAGATGTGAAATAATACAAAAAGAGAAAAAAGCCTTATGCCTTTAAGCCACCTCAAACATGAAGCATCAGAAAACTTTTGTGACATAGATAAAATTTCAAAAAAAATTGTAAACATCTAACGATATATATATATATATATATATATATATATATATATATATATATATATATATACACATGTGTTTGTGTGTGTGTATGTATGTAAACACAAAAGCATTCATGTTAAATGGTGCCAAATTATTTTTAATGGCATCATTTCCCTTACAGGCAAATCCAGTACAAGCATGGATTTATTTTCAATTACTGCCTCTAGTAATTGACTATCGAAAATCTGAGGCCTTTTCCACATTTGTAGAATCCAAGATTCAAACAAATTCAAGATGCAACCGATTCTCTACTTCCCTGCCCAGCAGCCAAACCATTATCCATTTCATTTCCATATCATCATAAGAAAGCAAGTACAACATATTCTAACTAAACCTCTCTACAAAGGTCCCCATGGTACGGATGGATTTCACTCTAAAGTCTTTTGCAGAACCTTCATCCTGGGGTCTTTAAATTTCCTCTTTAATGACTTCTTCACTATTAGCAGATTCAGTAAAATTTTAAATAAAGAAAATGCCTTGTTTCCAGTATGAAACCAGGTAACAAATATAATATTATGGACTTTTAGCCTTTTTTCTCTGCTCACATTCTCAAAAGTAGTAGAACACTTAATCTCACAGCAAACAGGTGGACACTAAATAAAAGCAGCAGGCCATAATGGCTTTAGGGAAGGTATTTTATTTTTTTGATGCTTTGCCCTTGCCCCTTGCTGACCATCATACTCTCCCTTTCCCTATTGGTTAGTCAGTCCATTCTTTCCTTTTACTGGATGATACCCAGCTGGGAGTGGTTATTATTCAAGCAGCCAACATGGATTGCTCAACATTTTTCTGTTTTTCTCATGACCCTAATTTGTGCATATTTGGCAAGGCAGTAGGAAGGAGGACATGTAACGGGCTGTCCACTGATCATAGGATCATAGGAGGTTACTAGCCTAATGGCCCTGAAGTCTTATAAGCCTAGCCAAGTTTTTTTTTCTATTAGTAGACCTGACTCAACACCTGTTGCCCCTACCCAGAAGGGATGTAGGTGAAACTCCAGGGGTGAATTTGTGATTCCCCATCCAAATATCCAGATTACACTTGAAAAGGGTCACTGAAGGGTTCTGCTTCACTAGGATTGGAAGCTTTTCCCAGAGTAAGTAGAGCCTCTAGGAGATGAACCTGTTTCTCCAGCAGGTCCTGTTAATGTTGCTTCTCATGTTGAGGTCACTAGAGCTGGTGCAGCAAGTACCACTTGTCTTGCTAATGTGTAGGATTTCCATCAGGGCAGGATCTGCGGTTGCCCTATAGACTAGGCAGAGATCACCCCTTAGCAGTCTGTATGAACAGAGTATAGTGACAGGGATTTTAGTCTATCAGCATAGGACAGGTGTTGGACACCTTGAATTTTCTTTGTAAGGTGCCTCTGAGGTCTCTGCAATTGTTGAAGGTGCCTGACAAGGTACATACACAAGGGTGCATTATAATCTATAATTGGTCTAATCAGGGAGGAGCACAGGGGGCTATAACCTTTTTTTTCTGGAGGCAATGCCCTTATTGATAAGATGGGTAAGTAGAAGGCTTTCCTTGCAATGTGAAAACATGATGGTCAAAAGAGAGGTTGCTGTCAATCTGTGTGCCCAGATCTCTTACCACAGATTGGGTACTTAAGGTCTTGTTGTTAATGTTGTACTTTGCAGGGACGTCACCCTTGCTGAAGGGGGTGATGATGATGATGCACTTTTTAGCATTTAACTTGAGCCCATGACTTTAGCACCAATCATTGGTTTGAGTAAGATCTTCCTGGAGAGTGTCAGTGTCACTAGGGGATTCAATGATCACACCCAGTTTGCAATCATCTGTAGACTTTGCTAGCCACACACCCTTTGTATTGGCCTGTACTTCTGAAAAGTAAATTCCACCCCTCCACAAGGAGCATTGGCTCCATTCAGTCCCCCCCCCTCCTTGAAGCAGGACCACCAAGGAGATTGCACCACTGTGTGTGCTTCCAACATCACACAAACCCTCTCACTCCCACAGCAGAGGTAAGTAGGCCATACCACATCACTCCCCCTCCCTTCCCTATCTTATAAGTCCAGTGCTTGGGCCACTGGTCAAACTTGCATCACTTGTGCCACATTCAGGCCACCATCCCATTGCACTATGCAGACAGATTGCATCTTTAAGGAAAGTTACAGCACTTCTTCAGGTAACTGATTCCACATATAGACAGAAAGACATTGGTGAATTCAATGGAGGTCTAGCCATTGCCATCATCACGGCTGTCATCACAGGCTCCACTTTTTTGTTATTAAACAAACTTTGCTTGTTTGGCATGAATGATAACCCCATAAGAGGCTTACTAGTTATCTAAATGCTGACAGCTGCCAAACTTCAAATAATGGAGCATTAAACGACTGTGGCTGGGAATATTGTGTCCCATGGGTTAGGGAAAATAAGCACTACAATGGCAAGCCAAATGACAGCTACACAATGGTCTTACCCTATTATGAAGCTGCAGCACTCTCTGCATATGGTGCAAATATTCATTTGCCCCCCCTAGGATCATGCAAGATTCAGAAAGTCAGAGCCACCTGGATATGATCTTGTTCTAACAATATGAATTAACAAAGCTACAAACCGTATAATGTGTTTGGCTGCACTCATCCTCCTTCTCTGCTGATTTGTTACTCCGCTTACAATGTCTTTCTGGAGGTAAACCAAAAATAAGAAAAATTATTTTTTTGTACATTAATAAAATCCTACCAGAAATGGATTCCCTGCAATGCAGGCAAAAATGTTAATGAAACTAGGTCTGTGTTAGTTTATCAAACATCTCAAATGTTGAAACCCAAATGGTCAAGACCATATGGTTAAATCCACGAAAACAACTAGACAAACTACCTATATAAGCACTTTTTGTCAGTCAGAATAGACCAACTTCTTCAGACAAAGATACAAATCACAATACACAGTATTTGAACCTAAAAAAGGCACCAAATCTTTATTCTGTGATCCAATCATATTATACAAATGGAATCAAAAATTAAAAAGACATGAAATACTCTCAATACCAAAAAACACTAAAACTAACACTAGCACATGTCCCAAATCTATTCAATTGCTCCACGCTTTAAAAATAAAATATAATAAAATAAGCAAAATGAAATGAATGTTTGTGCAAGGAAATATATTACATTAAAAGGTAATAAATACAATGTTTTATACATTATATGTTAAATAAATGCTTGAATAAATCTAAAGAGACTAAATTTCTATCTAAGCAAACTTTTTAACTTCAAAACACAAGTTAAAGAAGTAACCTCATTTAAACCTGGTGGAGTGTAAGAGTTAAGTCTGAGCTGCCATACTAGTTCATGTTTTTCCAACAATAACTATTGTGGTCCCCCTTTTAAATCAACTACAATTTGGTCTATAACTTTAAAAAGAAAATGATGTGTGGGGTACTCATCTCAATGTCTTGCCAAAGCATTTGTGTTACTTTTTTTCTTTATGTGGTAAATATGCTCATATATTCTTTCCTTGAACTTCCTGTCAATGTTCCCTACATAAAAAGCTGGACAGACCTGACAGGAACTCAAGTAAACCACTAATTTTGAATTACAATTAAATATACCTCTAAACTTGTATACACAGTTATTCACTTTCAAACTTGAACCTATAGAAATGTACCTGCAATAATTGCAAGACTCACATTTATAGGTACCTTCAGTGCTAGGAAACTTCCTAATAGTAATTTCAACAATGTTCTTGAGGTTACTGCCCTTACTAAAAATGATTGTAGGGCAGTTACCCAACTTTTTCACTATCTCTTTATCTGAAGCCAAAAGGTTCCAGTTCCTTTCCAACATACGCCTAACTTCACCTGCTTCTATACAGAAAGGTATAATAAAACTTTTTTTAACAGTAACTTATTGGGCACTTCAGTGCTTTAGCTACAACCACAAATGCAGTATTAGAGTTCATTTATGAAGCGGAGCTCTTTGCAGCTTCATAAATCAATGCCAGTATTTTACTCCCACACCATTGGTACTTGGCAATCATGATATCATGATCACCACCAGCCTGCACCTCTGCCCCTTTGCTCTCCTTAGCTACTGTCCTTATAAATGTTTATATATATATATATATATATATATATATATATATATATATATATATATATATATATATATGTGTGTGTGTGTGTATGGGCCTATGCTGATTCATCAAAAGTACACTTACCCAAATCACACATCAGTGAATTCTCTTCTACGAAACACCAAAATAATGAAACCTGGATCACCGACAAGTAAACAAGTGGTAAGTAACCACTTGGCCACCATGGTGAACTTTGCCCTTTCATCTAATGTAGTGGAATTTCAGATCTGGCATACTTAGTTAGGAGGGGTGTGGGGGATGAAGCCCCCCACTTGGGCCAGTTTGAATGTGTTCCAATTAATTGTTTTATTGTGGTGGCCAGGTAGTCACTTACCATTTGTTTACATGCCAGTGATCCGGGTTTTGTTATTTCGGTGTTTCATAGAAGTGAGTTCCCTGACATGTGAGTCAGGTAAGTGCACTTTTGATGAATCAATGTAGAACCATATATATATATATATATATATATATATATATATATATATATATATATATATATAGAGAGAGAGAGAGAGAGAGAGAGAGAGACACACACAAACATGCCCATAGGCATTTTTCATTTTGCATTGACTACTCTGCAAATATTATTCACTTTCAGCCATTAGTTTTGATTTGGTGGCACTCAATGTAGATTTAAACAAAAATCTTATTAAAAAAAATGTTATTTGAAATATTTTAAATGTCAGTTTGTCAGATATCAAATTGTTTTTCTTGTACACACTCTGATGTTCTTGTCAAATGTAAATTCTTGTGAAAATAAACCTGATGCTTAATAAAATGGAATTTGTACTCTGCAAAAAAATTGACTTTATTGCCATCAGGTAATGTACAACATATAATTTTGCATGTAACCTCTGCTTTAGTGTTGGTTTGCTTGCTTAAATGTGATGACAATTCAAAGGATTTTTTTTATAATCTTGTAATAAACTGTATGATTGTGTGATGTGTGACTGTCTTTTTGATGGTAAACCAAGATTCCATGTCTTTATACTTTACTCCTTGTTTTTTTTTATAAACCTAGAAAACCTACAAAAACACGGGTAAACCACACCAGGATCTCACTCGGTATAATAAAGGACCATTTGTATGCTATTAAGTTCAAGGATACAAAGATTGTTTAAGCATTCTCTGGAATGAATTAACCAGATTAAAAAGTCTTTTTTTTTGTGGTTGATATTTCAGAAAGTGATGGTGGGGGTTGTCTGTATCACTGTATTAGTAAAGACAGAATATGAGTGGTAAATCATACTTAATGTGGGAAAAAAATCAAAACTAAATTGTTTAATTAATGTTAAATGCGCTTTAAACTGGAAGAGGATCTAAACGTTTGATTGGCATGTTGATCATGTAATGTTTCTGTTTTTTTTTTTTTTTAATTTTGGTGTATTAATGTCTCTGTGTGGCAGGTAACACTGAGGCTCATAGCTCTGCACTGTTACTGAGCTGTTTCTTATAACCACCAAGGGTACAGGGTTTGATTCTTCTCACCTCTATTTGCCAATTGCTTTTTGTTGTTGTTAGCAAATCACTTAATCAGACAGTGTTCTTGGGTGGCCCTTAAAAAATGAATTCCTAGTATTTCATTCTGAAAAAGTAGTAATCATTTCTGAGCCGAAAGCAGTTAATAAATTAGACCTCCACTATTGCTATCCAGTTATGGATTTTTTTTTCTATTACTATTTATTTAATTATTTGTCTTTGTTTACTGGAAAAAGCCTAATTGGGTAAACCCATTTTCAGCGGAGGGCCAGGAAGAAAAGCTCCACATTTAAGATGGGATGCCAGTGAAATGCTAGAAAAGCCGGATACTGTTTTGAGTGGCTACAGCTCTTCATGGAATATGAATGATCAAAAAGTGAATCTGCTACAATGAAACTGAGACAATTATATTAGGAGGGTAAATGCTGGATACACCAGGAATGGAGAAGACAGAGATGAATTGAGGAGAATGATCCTTTTGGCTTTGTGATTAAACCTGTCTCAGATCTAAAGACAGATTAATCCAAAATCCATACAAAATTATGCAGGAACTTGAGAAGCATAAGACAGTGTAAACAGATGAGAGAGCTGTCAACAAATTGAGGTGACACCATGCAGGGTTGCTAAAAGCTCACAATGAAAGAGAAGAAATTAAATGTATACTTTTGCGATGGTGTTGAATCAGAAAGAATACATTTTACTTGACCAGTGTTCTAGAAGACCTGTAAAGTGTTGTTTCAGAAACATTTTATAGGTGAGTGTTAGACCAGCAGCTGTATCACTAGATTTTGTCTTGGTAACAAATTAAAGTTATGATAGAGATCCTGTGGGCAAGGAGATAACGTACTCCACAATATTGTGGCATTTCAAGCCACTGCGTCTTATCTAGTTTAAGTCAAGAAGTATAAGCAGACTCTGAGGGAGGAGTGAGTCTGGATCATTAAAGACTATCCCATGGAAATAAATGAAGACTCAACAATATTGCAATCATGTGTATAATTACCTGTCATGATACAGAACATGACTAGGCCTGAGAATGGAGCTTTTATGCCTTGCAGACCTGTAAATAGACTGTTAGGTAAAGTATGGATGTTCTAGTCTCAGGAAGAGGCTTATCAGTGGTAGTTTCCCATGATACTGCTAAAAGGAAGGGAGAGACACAATGGGGGTGGGCAAGGTGTTAGCTATTATAAAGAAGCCTTGGAGGAAATGTACAGGCAATCCATTGACTGCCTATCATCTTATCCCAGGCTGCTGTGCATTGTACCTCCCTTAGAATGGTACCAGTAGCTGTAGACATGACATATCTCACACGTTTTGCTGTTCTGTCTACAGATATGAAGATTTGGCTTTATTGTTCTGTTTACTGTAATAATGACTTATAAAAGGTAATATGTTAGTAAGCACTCAGAAACTGTCTTGTTGAAGTACTATGTGTCCTTATGGGACAATTTGCATATTTCCCATGGGTTTTCTTCAAAGGAGGTTTAAGGTTTTGTACAGTGAAGTCTTGGGTTTAAAAGGGTCTTTTTCATGATTTTGTTTTTAAGACAAATATAATGTTCTGTAACTGAAGCAGTATTTTTTTCTCCTGTTGTATAATTTATCTATGATGTGATTCCAACAAAGATGTCGTTTTACTAACTTTCTCTCTACATAGTGCCTTTCTAGTATGTTTCCTTGAGTGCAGTAGTTAATGATTTAACAGAATGTCTTTATAGTATCCTGAGCTGATTCACACAGGCCAGTAAAGACATTATTCTAGTCAGTTTTCATAGGTTTATAATATATTACATAGAGTCTCCATTTGTAATGTTTAAGAAGAATGATGCATTTATGACATGATGGAGCTCTCGGACATAGCTCTCAACCTTTCATCTCCAAAATGAGGAACAGTAGCCCTCATAACATGGAACAAATGAGCAAAATGTGGAACACATACTAACAGCCAACTAGCAACTTCAACTAGGAAGGTCACAGGATGATTAAAATATGCTGGTTTTACTTTCAAAACAATATTTTAATGAATTAATATGTTTCTTTTCTATTTACCATGGATATAACTAAAAAATTTCCTAACACTGAATGTGTGACAGACACTTAAGACCCCATATGAGGTACATTTCTCGTAATGAGGTACACTTGAGAGGTATGCTCTCAGAGTATCTGTCTGAGGCAGGTATGAACCTAGCATTGAGCAGTATTCTACCATCATCAAGAGCAATACCACAATATGATTGAATGATAATTGACTATAACAACTGGCTTAGCTTTTGGTGTGATTCTAAGGGGGGAGTATAACATTTATCAGACTGGGATGAGATGAAGCACAGTCCATGGATGGACTGCACCTTTTCCCCCAAGGTTTCCATTTATTAGCTAAAATCTTGCCCACCACCTTGTGCCTTTTTGTTAGGCAAAGACAGTCTTCGAAAATTTCCAACATGACTAAACAGAATCAGGACAATATTAAGATGTTGTTGATTAATGCTAAGAACCTAAACAAAAATCCACACACACACTGCAAGCATTACTTATCCTGGAAAAGGCAGATACATGCATTGGCACTGAGACATGAGTCAAGATTAGTGAAAGCATTTCATCAGTGGAGGGTTTCAATACCGATGACTAATAAAGGCCCACTACATTGGAGGTAGTCACTATTATCAATTAATTGCTAACTACAGAAACTCCTCTTTGTCCCTGTGGCCCATACCTCCTACCTGACCAGTATGAAGTCCTAACATATTAAACCAAGCATCATTCTCTTAAGAGACTTCAACGACCCCAACATCATCTTGATGACTCATACATCCTCAAACATGGATGCCAAGAGACTTATAGCCTCATAAATACAAGCTCATTAAATCAGTTACTCCATACTCCAACCACTAGAGAAATAATCCTGGACTTAGCCCTTGCCAATATGTAGTAGCTCTGTTCTCCACATATTGCAACTTCTTCCCTGGTCAAATCAGACCATGTGTCAGTCACATTCACCTTGATTCAATCGATAAGCATCTTGCAATACCTCAATAATCAGAGACTATCGAAAGGCTAATCTACTAAACCTCAGTGATGACCTGACTAAATTCAAAAGCCCCTTCCACCTCAATAATCCCAGTAGTTATGCAAAATCCTGCACTGACAAGTTCTAATGCACATCTAAATAATTGCACAGATGCATCTGTCCCCCTCAGGTATAAAATATGATGCAAAATTCAGAAAGAAGCCCCAGTGGTCATACACTAATATCAACAGGCTCTATGAAAATAGGACAAATATATTGTGCACAAGATAAATCATAAGTCGCTGCTCCGAAACATATACACACAACACAAGCACATCAAACAAACAGCAACCACACACATACACTTAAATTCCTACATCTAACGCTACACTGAACTAAACATACACTACTATCTACCCACTTACCTTAACCCAAACCCTTACCCTTAAGGTCCATCACTATGTCACACTCACCTAACCCGCACCCTAACCCTAACTCACTTAAACCGCCCCAACCCTAAAGTCTGTCACTATCACACACACACCTAACCCACGCCCTAACCCTAACTCACTTAACCCACCCCTAACCCTAATGTACAAACAATCACACACTTTCCTGAACCCAACCCATAACTTTCCACCATGGTGCTAAGAATAGCGAAGCCAGAGAAATGGCCAACCAAATTCTTTCCCGAGGAAAGAATTTGCTGTTCTGCAGCTTCGCTATTCTTAGCGTTTGCTGAATAGTGTTCGATATCAGAACATTCCAAGTTTTAATACTTTGATGTTCGGATATAGACCCCTATAACAGATGTAAACAGGATATATTACTATGCAGCTATATTAATAACTAATAAAGTCTTACAAAAAATATGCAGAGCAATAAGGGAAAGGAAAGGAAGAAATAAAATGACATCATGGAAGCACTGGGTAGAGAAAATTATAAAGCAATTCAGACAAGAAGTGTCACTGTTAAAAGAGTATAAAAGAAGGAACAGATCAACAAAATACATAGAAAAATAGATGTGATAAAGGCAACACACAGTATTCAGAACAGTACAGTATCTATTGTACACTTTTGCAAACAATAAACTAAATATATCAGCACAGGCAGAAAATCTTAGAAGATATACAGACAATTATAAAGTTGTTGTTGTTGTTGTTGTGTCTTCCGACTTTTCCCAGTTAGGGGTTGCCACAGTGGAACTCTGGTCCGCTAATGATTGGCAGTAGATTTTTACATGCCGAGTTGCCAGCTCTGATGCACAACCTTCAACGAAGGCACGCCCATTCACGCATGTCTCCATGCAGAAGACGCTCTAGCTGAGAATCCAACCGGACAGCATCTTACTGTGAGGCGGCAACGCTACCGCAGCATCACCACTACAGTATTATGCAGACAACTATAAAGGAAAAGTACAAAATAGGCTATTCATTGATGACCCAAAATGTTTTATAGAATATTGAGAAGCAAAGCAAAAAGACTAGAATCACCACCAAAAAAAGAAGAAACAGGTACATTTTGGAGAATATCTATGAAGACCCTATAAACCATGGCAAAGACAGCGAATGGAATGAAGTAAATGAAACAATAAGAAGATATGAAATGAGATGAAGTTATGGCCAGAGAAACTTAAACAAAATTAAGAAAAGCTCCTAAATGGAAAAACTTAGGCCCAGATGCAGTGCCTAACTTCTGGCTAAAAGTATTAACATCTTTACATGTATTTATTATTTATTTATTTACTTATTTATTGGCATTTGTTTACCAGGAAAGCCAGTGGGCCAGGAAAAACCCATTTTCAGTGGAGGACCAGTGAGAAAAGCTCAACAAAAAATTAATATAATATAATATAATATAATATAATATAATACATGGTACAGAGATATTTGGAAACAATTGTCATTAACAAAAGACAGTTATAACAAGCAGTATAAACACAATATATTACATTGTAAAAACATTGCTGATGCAAGGAAATAATGTAAAATACAGATATTTGGAAAAGGTTGCTCTTAACAAAAAGGCATAGTTATAACAGTCAGTATAAACGCACTATAAAGAATTGTAAAAACTTGGTAATACAAGGAAATAATATAAGACACAGGTAGTTCAGAGATTAATCCAAGGTACATATGATATTGTGTGAGCAGTATTAGGTATAATTACAGGTTGGTTAGCAGACGGTTAGTGAAATTTCAGCAGTAGAACCTTTGATTATAGAAACTGAGTAATATTAAGGAGAATTAGAATAAATCACTAATGGTATATATATATATATATATATATATATATATATATATATATATATATATATATTAGTAGTAGGGTGAGAATGGTGGACTGAGTGGGAGGTATAAGAGAGGCATATGATTTAAGTAGGAATAAGTTAGAGTACATTGAAACTGGAGAATAAATATGTGATAAGATTTAAGTTAGAGGAGTCAAGTTTTAGGAAGATGGAAGTTAGTACGTTTACAGTGCCAAAGAGTGGAGAGATGGTGCTTCAAAGATGTTTTGAAGGATAAGGTGTTACTGATCCTCCTAATAGCTAATGGGAGTGCATTCCATACTTTGGGAATGGAGAAGGAGTAGAGCATATGACCTGCTGGAAGTTTTGGATTGTCAGCTTGAAGGAGGAGTTGGTTTTCTGATCTATTTGTGTGGTAGTGAGCTCTGATGGAAGATACGGTTGGGCAGTCTAATGGGTTATAAATATTTTTTTTGTGCTATGGTTAATTGTAGGCATGTTAGGTGATGGGGGAGTTCAAGCCAGTTAAGTGATTGTAAGGAAGTGTATGGACATGGAGGTCAAAAGTAAGGTTTTTGCCTAGGATTACTCCCAGTAATTTTGTGTCCTGAACTACCTCTATGGTAGTTCTATTTTGAGAGTATATGATAAAATCCATTTTATTTAGGACCATATATTTTTTTTTTGGGGGGGAGGATAACAGCAGCTTGTTTTGGGGGGGGTTCAGAGAAAGGTGGTTGCATGTCATCCAGGTTTTGGTAGAAGTAAAAGCATTCTGGGTAGTATGCAGCAGCTCTGTGAATGAGTTAGTAGTGCAGATAATGGTAAAATCATCTGCATATTGAACTACTGTACCATTAGTAAGATTGGAGTGAAAGTCATTATGAAAGTACTAAAGAGAAGAGGACCTAAGATGGATCCTTGGGGGACACCTGTGGAAGTTTTGAGGAAAGGAAAGAAAGATTTGTGCCATTTAGTAGACTGTTGCCTATTATTTAGGTAGTTGGCAAACCAATCTAGGGCTGGGGAGAAGATGCCTAGGTTAGAGAGTCTGGTAATTAGTAAAGGGTGGGAGATAGTATAGAATGCTTTGGACAGGTCATGAAAGAGCGATGATACAATTTTGCTGGCATCTCAAGCTCAATTGACTGAATGCATGAATGATATAAAGATGGTTGTTGTGCTGTGGCCAGGCCTGAAACCATGCTGAGTGGGGGAGAGGAGTTTATTTTGAAGTAGATAGCTAAGAAAGTTGATTATGGATACATTTTTCCAGGAATTTAGAAAGAGGGGAGAGAACAGCAATAGGTCAAATGTTTGAGATATCAGTGTTATTGCCACCTTTGTGGAGGGGCAGGATGCAAGCTTTTTTTTCTGGACAGCAGGTACATAGGCTTTCTGGACTGATCTGTTACTGAGTATGCTGACAGGACAGGTAAAGGTTCTTTCAGACATTTGAAGGTATTCAGGGGGAAAGTTATTAGGGGCATTAGAACTTGTTTCAATTTGTGAAGTTTTTTTTATGGTAGCAGTGGGAATAGGAGAAAAGGAAGTGGTGGGTAGGAGAGAGAGAGTAGTATTTTGTGGAGTAAGATATGGTGGATGAGAGTTAGTGTAGCTGTTGATTTGAGGAAATTTTGCTGCAAGGGTTGATATTGCATGATAAAATGGGTGTTGAAGAGAGAGGCTATATCATTAGGTGTCTTGTCTGGATATGGGCAGGGGTTGATTTTGGTGCTGGAGTTTAGCAGAGATGAAATGGAGTAACAACATTTTTTAGAGTTTTGCTTATAATTCTTTTGGAGGCCAAGACAGTGCAATTTTCTGTTGTTGTTTAGCTTGATTGCAAAGCTGTCTAAATTGTAAAAGATCAGAGGGATTTTTGGTTCTATGCCATTTTTTCCAAGCTTTGTACCTATCAACCATGATTTGTTTGGTAGATCTTGAGAGCCATATAGCATGATTAGTTTTTACTCTTTTGTGTCTTATTGGGACAAGGTTATTTAGGATGTCCAGAAAAGCAGAGTTGAAGAACTTTACAGCTTCATCAAGGAGTAGGACGTTTAGTATATTCCAATTGATTTTTGACATGAAGATTTAGCCTTGAGAAAGATCAACTTATATGCACATCCTGAACTGACACCAACTTGGTTAACAACAGAAAAAATTATACTTTCCCTTAAGAGTGAACCTACTAGCCATCCTAAAAACTATAGACCAATAACTTGCTTTCCAATGATGTAACAACTATATCCTTGAACTGATGCTGACAGAGTTTATAGTCATTTAGAAGAAAAATCAATCATGGCAATAGAACAGAAGGGTAACAGAAGAAAGTCATATAGAACAAAGGATCATTAGTTGCAAAATAAAGTCAGAATGAAGAAATATAAAAAGGGGAAGAATCTAAATATGTCATGGGTTGAATGCAAAAAAGCATTTCACAGCATCCTGCATTCATGGATAAGACAGTGCTTAAAGATTTATAAAGATACACCCTACATTGATCGATTGCATTACAGTAACCCTGAAACAGTGGCAAACCACTTTGCAGCTAAGTCACGATAAAGGACAAATTATTGTCCCAGGCATGAAAATTGAAAGAGGGGTGTTCCAGGGTGACTCTTTGCCATCGCTGTTGTTTTGTTTCACCCTTAACCCATTAAGCTCTTTAATTAACAAATGAGGTCTTGGTTATATTTTGGCTCCTAGAAAAAAACGTGGTTAAATATTTCTCATCTGCTTTTTGTGGATGGCTTAAAATTATATAATTCATCACATGAGGAGTTGATAACACAACTGCAAATGGTTAAAACTTTCTCAGATGATATAAGAATGTCATTTGGTCTTGAAAAATGTGAAAAATCAATGTTACAAGCAGGGACGTTGTAGTACCAGAAAATATCACTCTAGGACAGGAATGTTATATAAAGGAACTTGAGTAGGAAGGAGTATATAAATATTTGGGAATTGATGAAGGACTGGCAGTAGAACATAAACAAATGCAAATAAAACTCAGTAAGGAATACCTCAGAAGACTAAAACTAATATTGAAAACAACCCTGACATCTAGGAATAAAGTCCATGCTATACAGTTTTGGTGTGATTGACTGGCCCTAAGAAGTATTAGATCAGCTGGACAGAAACAAAAGAAAAATGTTTCGCACTTATCAAACGATATATAAAAATAATTTTATACCAAGATTATATATCCTTCCCTCTGAAAAAGGTATGGGCCTCCTCATGTATAGATCTGCATTTGTGGAACATCTTTACTTGTATTTATTATTTATTTATTTACATATTTATTGGCATTTGTTTACCATTTCAGTGGAGGACCAGTGAGAAAAGCTCAACAAAAAATTAATATAATATAATATAATATATGGTACAGAGATATTTGGAAACAATTGTCATTAACAAAAGACAGTTATAACAAGCAGTATAAACACAATATAGTACATTGTAAAAACATTGCTGATGCATTTGGAAAAGGTTGCTCTTAACATATAAGACACAGGTAGTTCAGAGATTAATCCAGGTACATATGATATTTTTTTGGCAAATTAGTGGTAAATCATTAAAGACTGAAGTTAGAAAAATAATGACAGGCATTTGAGTTTCAGATTTCATATCCTTCAGAAAATTCATACTAATGCAAGACCTACTATTCTGTTATCTTTCTAAGTTTATAAGAGCAATATTTGGTGAGAGGTATGACAAATGTAGCAGTTATGCAGTGTAAATGTGATTTTGCAGAATGGTCTGGTTTCTGTCATATTTTTGTACTGTTGATTTATGCTTATTACTCAAAGTGCCTGTTGCTCTGTGTTTTAAGTAGCAATGCTTTAATGACCATCAAGTAAGCTTGTCTGAGATCATAACATGCAAGTGCTTTAATAAGCATACTGTTAAAGAATTGCCAACATTGAAGCCTTTCTGTTGTTGCCATGCAGAGAATACTTAACTAGATAATGTATAAGCATTGGATATTGAAATGCATATGACAGTATTTGTAGTAAAGGACAGGATTACATTATTTTAAGAAGCTCATTACACTTGTTGGAGACTTCTAGTGATCTCTGAGGGCTTTACCAGTAAACTAAACAGAATGCCATTCATGTGTGGTCCATAACCTGTACAGTAATAATTTAAGCAATGTATCTTGAGCTTGTTTCTTGTTTGCTTTTCATTTTTACTTTGATCGTGTTTTCCCCATGAAACAAGTAGATAGTTGTCAGGCAGCAGGTCTGTTTTGGATAAGAAACATTTTTTACAAGTGGGGCATCACAGAGATTGTTACTTTCAGCATGTTACTTGGTGCTTTAATAAAGCTGAATATAAATTATAATTAGAACTGCAGTGCAAGGAGAAGTAGTTTGAGTTGAGTGCTGCTTGTTTTTCTTATACTTGGTTTTGACTGGCATTCCCGTAATGTGTTTAAAAAGTAATTTATTTTTTCATGCCTCACAACCTTTTTGTTTCCATCTAGATATTAAGTAAGCTGTCATGCAGCCAATGCATTTAAATATTTTATTCTTTTACACTTCATTTGTCTTGATTGGACTCTCATAATGAGGGTTTGGCACCCAGGGCAGCATATTTAATTAAAGTTAGTTTTTGTGGTTTTGAGCATAGCTCCTCCCCTTTCTAGTTGGCCGCACCCCTTCCCATTGACCCCACCCATTCAGCTGTCCCCTGCAGCCCCCCTTTGATTGAAGTCACCAGCCGCCACTGCTGCATGCATATCTGCAGACCTCATCATATTGAAACATAGTGAATGTTTTAAAACATGAGCAGATGATGTCTAAGGTGAAGCTTTCAGGTGGAAAGCATGAATGGAAATTAAATCAGAAGTAGACAAAATACATCAAGCTGCAAATGAATGTGTCAAAAAAAAAAAAAAAAAAAAAAAAAAAAGCAGAAAATTAGGAGAAGGATCAGATGAGAAGGAAAAGAATGTGGAAAAGCCATAAATATAGTGAGAAGTATAGCGATCTCAAGGAACAACCTGATGTTGGTCAGGGTTTGATGCAGGAATGGTTAAGGAGAGGTGAGTTGAAACCAAAGGATGAAGTGATGATAATGGTTGCCCAGGATAGTGGACTACATAGATATTGGCTTACACAGCCCAATGAAGATGGGGGAGAAACAGACAAATACATGTTCTGTAAAAAAGGAATTGGAAGCAGTTGCAGTTCTTGTTGCTGGGTATGACACACTCATGGCAGAGTACACTGAAAGACACAATAATGTAGCAAGATTGTTGCACTGAGGATTGTGCAAACACTACAGTATAGAAGTAGCTGAGAATCATGGGAAACGTGAACCACAAAACATAGAGAATGATGAAGTGTACATTATGCGGGATCATCCATTACCAACAATTCAGAAAAATAGATATGAGAAAGCCAGATACAGTTGCCCATGAAAGAAAATGCTAAAGTAGCATCGATCATTGAAATTTCTACACTTAGTGATTACAGTGTCTCATGTACAGACAGATGCAAAGTCATAAAATATTGGGATTTGTAGGCAGAAACAAGAGCAATGTGAGACCAAGATACCCAGACAGTTCCAAAATTAACAAGAACAATGGGTGTAAAAAAAGAATCAAAGTCATATTTAGATATGCGAATAATCTATGTAACATCATATGAATTGCAGAAGGGGTCAATTCTGGGCACAGTGCATGTGCGGCAAGGGGCACTTTTGGCTAACATCAAATCTTGAAACAATACTAATTTCACAAACTTTAATTATCCTCTGATTTAGGGATGGGGTCAATTCCTGTAATGGTATTAGAAACCCGTAAGATTTGGAGAAATTATTCCTAGATGTTAAACCCTATGTAACTTGTGGATATCAAATTGGCTCACAAATAGAACACAGGGTGAGCAGCTCTACTTCCTCCAAATGACCTGTCACTAGTGGAGTGTCCCAGGCTTCAGTCCTTGGGCTACATGTTTTTTGGCATTTACTTTTCAGAGGTCAAAGCTAATATTAGGGGACTGTGATTGCCTAAGTTTGCAGACTACAAACTTGGTGCCATCATAAACTCTCCAGAGAACGACATGACCTAGAAGGGGGACCATTCCAAGTAAATCACTGGCACTAAACCATGAACTGAAACTAAATACCAAGAAATATGCAATCATATCCAGCAGCAAGAAGTACTCCCTTTGTAACAACCCCATTGACAACAAACCCCTGGAAACTAATCCCAGAGCTAGAGATAAGGGAGCCTGTGTTGCCAATGAACTGTCATTTGATCACCGTGCATCCACTATTGTAAGGAAGTCTTTTCTCATTGTACAGTTTATATCAAAAGGTATGGAATCCAGACCCAGGGAGGTAATTGTTCCTCTGTGCTCACAGTCATTATGCTTATTATTAAGTATAATTTCCCTATTGGTATGCACTTGTCCAAACAATTGTCACCACTGGAATTTAATCAACAGTTCCATACTAACAAAAAATCAAGACCAAAAATATAAAAACTGTGCAGACTGTCTCAAAGCCTAGTCCTTCTTCTAGGTATTATACTGGTGACTGAGAAGTGACCTCTGCCTCATGTACAGAGCCTCAATAGACCACGTTCTAATAGACCTAATACACATTTGAAAGTCCAGTGGTATCAGAACCTCCCATTTAAGATACTTAATCTTCATTGTAAGATTATGCTGGGAAATAGGTATGTTTCACAGAGAATAGCACTTCTATGGAACCAGCTTCTCCTCCACATAAAGCAGAGTATATCTCTCACACAATTTAAAAGTAACTTGGATGAATGGATGGGTAACTATAACTTTAACTGTGGTTTAGCTCCAATGATCCTCAAGGATAGGGAAACATGTAAGAAGCCAACATTTATATGTGTTTTTGGAGATTCATATTGCATAATATAGGGGCTAATAATTATCTTGGATATACAGGGTTAGGATTCTTAAGAACCTCACTAATCAATAGCTTACTAAGTACCTAGGAACCTATAAACCTATGACTGACTTTTATTTTAATACTAGGTTAAAGAAAATGGCACTGTTTGCTGAGTTACACAAACAGCATACCCATGACTATGAAGCAAAAATATTTTAAGTATATCAGTATGCTACTTAAGATATTGTTGCCCCATATGGAGTTTGTACTAGTACTGTGATTTATTTGATTTACATAGTCAATTAATATTTGGATGTATTAGTTTAATGTAGATTATTTATGTAAAGTCTGTGTAGTCAAAGTTCTCCATTAAATTGTATTTTTATTTATTTATACATCCTAACATTTGGTCGGGGAATCTTCATGTTCTACAGGAGACAGATGTAGAGTCTTATTTTATTCACTGCTATTTGTGTCTGTTATTGTAGAAGTAGTTTCTATTACCGAGTTGATTTCTTGGCTTCTATCAGAGTTTTAGGTGTGCTTCTTGTAAATATTGAGACCCCACCTTCTACCCCATCAGTTCTGTGACAAAAAAAACTGATTGTGTGACAGTAGTATGGATCTTTAAATAAAAGTCCCATTAAATGTATAACTAGGTAACTGGATGTAATTCTGAGACTAACTGGTGCGAGTCCTGGAATAGCAAGACTAACTCAGGTATTCAATAAACTCTATGCAGGATTAGTACAAAGCCTATGCAGAGTTTACATTTTTGTGTGATAAGCAGCAGTGCTAATTGCATATGCATGCCATGCAATGTGCTTACATGGATACAAGTGAGGTTTCATGGCTGGCAACACTGTTGCCAACTATAAAACCATGTAAATCAGTGCAAACACATTTAGACATGCAGACAAGTTTACCTATGGGCAAACTTGTTCTATAAGATTGCGCAGGCAGCCACAATGGTTACTAGGGCTAAAACTATGACAATGACTACAGTACTAGCACATTATAGAAAAGTGTACTCAATGCAATGTACAATACATGTTTTTGTCATATTGAAATAAAGGTTTTGTGGTGATCATCAAGGGTACATAGGCTGCATTATAAATACACAAGCCTGGGGAAATGTATGTTTTGAAAAGGGCCACAGACATGAATGGTAGATAACGGCATGCCAATGTCTTTACATCCCAAAGACAAGACAATTGTAGCATGAATGCTAATCACATATGTACATAATACAGTACATACTGCTGTTTACACCTCCTGTGTTTGTATATTCATATCATCACACAGTTATTGTATATTATGTGACTGTCACACAAGGTCAGATATCAGTGGAGGTGATAGGTTGTGATGTAAACACCCTCACATGATCACTGGAGAGAACAATTATTAAAGATGGTATATGCAACGGAAAGTATGTGCATATTGTGAAGATGTGCAAAATGAGTTGCTTGAATATGAATATAATGTCAAGATAGGTCTCAACCAATCCGAACACAAAGCAACAGACAGTAGACAGAAACATGCACACTCAAGGACAATATCACAATAAATACCACCATTAATCTGTGGCATTGACATAAAATAAGTGATTTTGAGTTATTATACATGTTCTGCATGAACGCACTTGTGGATGTGGCTCACGCAGAACAGTTACTGATATAAATGCTGATAGTCACACAATGGTGCTGGGCACCACTTCAATAATCTTTTGGAATAACAACACAAGTGCTGATTCAATGAATTCCACAAAGTTGCAATTGAATCAAAACTTGTGATATTTTTTGTGTATTTCACAGCATTACAACATGTGGATGAAACAAAACTTATCTGCCCATGTAATCAATATGACTTTATACTGATGTATGTCACAGAGCCTTTATTGATGGTAGGCATATACATGCACACATGTGCCATACAGTAAGCAACACTCTGATGGTTGAAGGAGAACTGCACAGAATGTTGATATGCTCAACTACAAAAACACAAGCCTTACTGAGCCAACAATATACATAGTCTTCCTATGTCAAGAGTTCTCAGGTGGCATATTACTACAGCCATTATGGAAAGAACATGTAATCTAGTGGTAGCAGCAGCCATAAATACATTACCTCACATCTCAGATTCTGTTACCCTCTTGTAGAGCTACCCATACATCTGCACCTCAACATAGCACATGTAGATGAACACTGACATGTGAAATGTTCATAGGGTCATAGGACATTATTAACCTAATGGCCAAGATCACATAAAATCCTAGCCATTATTATACCATTTAAACCAAAATCGCTATATCTATATGATGGAAAATATTAAGGCTATATGCGCATGTCTGCATTTGATTACAAACCAAGCAGAAACTTCACAGTGTGGAGGGTCTGAAGTTCATTCCTTGAAATATGATATGCACCTAGTTCACTAATAAAATGTGAACTTTAAAGTACGCACTACGAAATGATAAAATAGTAGGTAGTCAACAGCTGAGTTAAAAATAGAATACCCTTTACTGAAACACACAAACAAGCGATCCTAGTTGAGTATAATGAAAAGCATTAAAGATATTCATTAATTTATACATAATCAGGATATTTGGAACAAGGGAGTAGTTACAGAGGGTGGTTCTGTTAAGAGTAGAGAAAACATTAAACTCATTCCTTTAACCAAGTCCCCGTCCCCCCTTAATCTCATAGTGTAAACTGAGATTGTGCTACCTTAGAACTGAAACTTAAAACTTGAAACAAATTAAAATATATAGGAACAGTGTTTTAAGGCTAACCTACTAATGCAAAATTTATTAATCCAAACTTTATTAGTTAAGAAACCAACTCACTAATAAAATGACTAATTAACTAACAAGAAGATCTACCTCTAAACATCTATCAGAATAAATATTAGTAACTTATAAACTGAAACACTTTTAACAAACATCTCTTTCATACCAAATAAATACTTCATCATGTTTGTGTGTAAAAAAGGGTTCCCTTTATAATCTCAAAATACTGAAATATCGAATTTCAGTATCTCAAGATTATAAAGCCAAACTTCTGAAATAGTGAAACCTTATAACTGTGAATCTGGAAATGTTGAATTGGCGGTTGTGGTGGTGCGCTACGTAGGTTCATAGGTTCATAGGTTGGTACTGGGCTATCTGCCCGAAGGCATATATTAGCACAGCCACATTGTGTGGTATTCACTGCCCCTTTAGTAGTTCCCTAGACCCTTGTACTAGCAGCTAGTACCCTTGGCCCCTATCTAGTAGTGTTGTTGGTGTGATCCCCGGTGTGAACTTTCTGTTACCCATCCACTCATCAAGGTTCCTCTTGAAGAGTGATAGTGAGGGGCTCTGTCTTATATAGATCGGGACCCTGTTCCATAGTAAGGGAAGTCTCTGCGAAGGGAATCTATCCCTCCAGCATGTTCTATTCATTGTTGTGTTGAGGTTTATATCCCTAGAGTGTGTAGCTCGAGTACATTTGGTTTTGCTAAGATGGAGCATGTTCAACAATTCTGGGTTGGACATGGCTCTGTAATGCTAGACAGAGATTGCCTCTGAGAAAGCGTTATGCAACAGAGAACAGTCTTAGCTTTTTCAATCGTGCTGCATAGGGCAACTGTTTGAGGCCAGTAATCCTCTTGGTTAGGTACCTTTGTGGTCTCTCCAGCTGCTGGAGATGTCTAGCCAGGTACATTCCAATTGGTGCATTGTACTCAATAATGGGTCTGATGAGGGAAGAGTAGAGGGCACCATTACATCCTTAGATCTTGATGCGAACCCTTTCGTGATCAGATGGGTCACATAGAAGGATTTTCTAACCACTTTGGCAACATGGTTATCAAAGGAAAGCTGACTATCTACTTGGGTCCCTAGATCCCTTATTTCTTCTTCAGATTTCAGGGATTACCTCCTATGTTGCAGTTTATGGTACTCTGTTTTTCCAAAGGGGATTACTACGCATTTTTTTGCATTTAGCTTGAGACCATGGCTTTGACACCATGCATCAGTCTCATTTAGGCCCTTCTGGAGGATCTCCATGTCAGCCGGAGACTCTATTATAGCACCCAGTTTGCAGTCATCCGCAAACTTAGTCAGCCACAGCCCTTCCGTGCTTGCCTGTGCTTCTGAGAAGTATATGCCAAACAGGAGGGGCCCCAGGACAGAGCCCTGAGGCACACCACTCATTACTGGTCTGGATTCGGACATAGATCCCGCTACTCTTACTTTATGGGATCTGTCTGAGAGCCAGTTTGCGATCCATCTTGTGGCATAAGAGTTTATGCCCAGGCTGGTGAGCTTATCAATAATACCTGAATGGGGAATGGTGTCAAATGCTTTAGCATGATGTGGGATGTACTGTGTGCCTGATGTACTGTGTGGTGTGTGGATATGGCTGGAGATTAAGGTAAGTGAATATGTTTTTAATGGTTTTGGGTAGGGATTTGAGTGTATGTGAGTGTGCTTGGAAGTTTTAGGTGTGAGTTAGGGTAGGTAGATAAGAGTATGAGTGTGTAAGTGTTGAAACTGGTGGTGTTTGTACATATGTGATGTGTGTGTGAGGGGACTGTAGAGTGTGTAGTGCTGAGTTTACTGTCTTTTTCTGTTTGGTGCAACCTCGGAGTTAGTATATATATATATATATATATATATATATATATATAAGTAGTGGGGGTGCAGGGGGCTTGCCCCCCTGCTTATATGTAGGGTAGGTTTGTGTATTTGTATTGTGTTTGTGTGTGTTTTGTTTGTTTGTTGTAGTGTGGGGAGGACGGTGTATGTATTGTGTGGTGTATGGTGTGTTTATGTTCATGATTTTGAATTTCGCACTTTTGGGGTTTTAGTCTTTTGGTTTTTCGGCTTTATAGTCTCAAGATACTGAAATTCAATATTTCAGTATTTTGGATTATGAAGTGAACCCATAAAAAAAGCATATCATAATAGTAGTAAATGTGCATAAATCTACAAGTGAGCACTTAAGTAAACTGAAAAACATAGCTATAATTGCTAAGGTGGAAAGAAAGTGAAAAATATTAGAAATAAAGCATTAAGGCCCTGGGGATCTGTTCAAGTGTGGCAACTAGGTAAGAAAGCACTTAGTTTAAAAGAGTTAAAGTATTAGAAAACAGCACCAATATCAGTTATTTTCATTGTAAAATATTTAAAATGTTTGATATTTGTTTATAACAATATTAGCATGTAATGTCAGCATTAATCAGTCCCATATCAGACTGTTAATAGCATTTTAAACAGTGAGGCAGTTTTCTGAGTTCTAGTACGCTTTTTATGGAGCAATAATAATTAAGCCCCAGTTTTCTAAAAGAGCTCAGTTTCAGCTGCCACAGCAGTTCACATTTTTCTAAAAGATTAGAGATGTCTATTCCAGTTCTAAAAGGTCCACATGATCAATAATTTGAAATTCAATGGTAGTGTGTCTTTTGTGAAGCTGCAGGTGCTGAGTCAGTGCATAATTCTTGCACTTAGCTCTAATTTTGGGAAGATGGTCGGAAATCATTCTTTTACGTCTGTTCATCATTTACCCAACATAAAATGGTTCACAGTCATTGCAGCTTGCCCTGTAAACCACCTGCACTGAGTTGCAGTCACCTCCTGCATTGGTATTAATCAGTTTCTTTAAATAAGGGCAGATAAATATATCTCCCTCCCGTATGTACTGACAAAAGCACAGTTGCCTCCACACTTATTGGTGCATGTATCCAATGGTCTGGGCCTACTTTGAACTCATCTCCTGATGTTTCTGACTTTCCTATACAAAAAAGAAGGTGCTTCTCCAAGGATGTCCATTAGATATGAACATTTAGTAATTATGGCCCAGTTCTCTCTAATAATATTAAGGATGCTGTAATAACCAACAGCAAAAGTCAAGATACAGCTGTCTTTAGATTTGTCGTCTATAGGTTTCCTTAAAAGCCTCCTATAAGGACTGTTAAGTACTGGTGAATTTGTACTTTTTAGTTCAATTATAGGTTCCAGAATGCTTCTTAACATATTGATTTTGTATCCCCTTATCAAAAAGTCATTTTCACAATCATTTAGGTTCATAAGGAAAGGTTCCATTTTCATGGTGATCTTGGCCAACCTGTATCCCTAGGACTTAACAACACTATACTTTGTCCAGGTGGGCTGAAGACTCTTATTATGTCACATGGTGTTTACTCTGGTAGGTTTTCTGTAAATATTTGTCTCCATTTTTCCTTGATCCAAGTCTTTAGTAATCTGCATATTTAAGAAGACTGCCGAGGTGAGGCTGTGGGAAGAGGTAAAATGCAGGATGCCAGTGGATTGATTCAAATAGTTGATCAAATCTTCTAATTTAGCACTGTCTCCTTTCCACAAAATAAAGATGCCATCAAGAAAGCACAGATACACTGTCATATGTTGTATCAATTCTCTGTTGTTAAAAACATAATCCTCCTTCCACTTGCCTAGCGCTATGTTGGCTAGGATAGGAGCCATAGCTGCCCCCATGGCTATACCATTCTTTTGTTTATAGTAATTTCCATCGAATGTAAATAAATTATAGCTAAGCACCATATCTAAAAGTTTACATGTTCTTTCATGTTATGATGGTATGCCATTGTTGTTTTTCCTGGATGAATCATTCACTGTTTTAAAACAATAATTATGTGGAAATACAGTATATAATGACACAGCATCTATTGTTAATTAAATGTTATCAACATCAACTGTAACATTTTTTATTTTCCTTAAAAAATCATTAGTGTTTTACGTGTGAAATATTCTTCTCAGCCAGAGGTTGTAACAAAAAATCCAAGTAGATAGCAGCAGCTTAAGTCTAGGACTGCCAGCTTACAACCACTGGCCTGTAAGGAGGGTTTTCTCTATTTTTATTTGGCTTTGGGATTCCATAAGTAGGGGGAAGGTGTCTGTAGATAGTCAAACAAGTTATCTGTTAATAAACCATCGTCCTAAAGTGCAGTTAAAGTTGTGTACCAGTTGTTGTATGATGCCTTAATCTCTTCTGAAGTTAAAGATTCATACTAGTTAATGTCACTCAACATTTCTTCTACCCTCTTGTTATTGCTGCTGGTATCAGTAAAAACAATACCCCTCCCCTATCAGGCTTCATAACTCATTGAGACTTATATCTGCCTAACTCTAACAATACATTTTTCTCACCTTTGTTAATGTTGTAGAACTTTCTGTGTGATGATTTTTGCAGTACGTTCCTGGTGTCCTTTTCACATTTGAACTCAAAAGCTGCTAATGTTTGCTATAAGGGAAGAAGGGAAGTTAATAACTCCTGGGTTCTTTTATTGTTTCTTTTTCTCAGTGGTATCAGATTTGCCATGGTGCAGAATTTTCAGATTCAAGTTTCTGACATAGGATTTTAACTAAACCAGTACCTGTGCTGTGTCAGACCTGCAGTGTGGAGCAAAAGTGAATCCCTTTCAAAACACACTAATCTCAATGTCAGTAAGTTCTTTTTTGGAGTGATTCCACACAAAAGGGTAAGTTAATATTGTGGCTGGTTTCTCCATCTGGTTCTGGATCCTTTGGCATAGTTGGGCTCTGTGATGCCCATGCCTTGGCCCAGCAATCAAGGAGCCTCAATCCTCACCACTAACACTAGAGAGGGCATCTCATATGAGAGGAAAGGATAACAAATACACACAGAAAAGTACAATTTTCCTAAAGTGCACACAGAGATCACAGTCAGTCTGGGGCTTGTTGCTCTCTTGCTCTCCAGGTCCCCAATAGGACTACCCACTGACACAGCTATAGTGTTCAGATCTCAGCCTAGATGGCAAGCTAACCTCCAGTCCCCTCCCTGTCCAACCAGTGCTTCGTATCTCTGCCCAAGTAGCTGACACACACACTTTGAGATAAGTATTTATACAACTTCACAGAAACTCCTGGGAAAGGCTGACTCAGATTCTCCAGCATTGCCCCCTTACCCAGACTATATGGTTGTAATCTCTGCCACCACCAGCTAATAATTATCAGCTACCCAAAGGCCCTTAAAAGGGTGTCCAATTATTACTGTGCAATATTATTATCCAATAGTAGTGTCACTTAAGCAATCTTAAGGCTTTGGAAGGGCTTATTACATTATTCCACACAGGCTTCTTGTTAAGGGGAAGCACCGTAGACAGTCTGTTTTTATCTAGACTTTGTTGTAAGTAATTTTGCTCCTAAAATAGCCCTTTCAGGTGTTTCAATTATTTTTTTTAGTTTATTAAGAGTCAAAAATTTTCATACCTTGGTAATAAACTCACCATTACTGTTCCCTAGATTAATCCTGCCATTATCATTATCCTCCAAGGTAGGTGCTGCCAGCAAGTCCAGTAGTCTGTCATTTTCCACATTAAAGTCCCAAGGGTGGAAAAAACACACACTGCAGTGCAAGGGGTCCAATTAGCAGATAAAACAATGTGAAGACCTCACAGTGTACAACTGCAAAAAGAAAAATCTATGGTGTCACTTGTCTTGTATATCTCAATAAGACAAAGAGGCTTGGGTATTCATTTAAATGGTTTATTACATGCAAACACATCAGGATGGAGTGTTGGCAACATAAACTTAAATGAACTAACAAACTGACTGACTACTACACTCGTACATGCTTACACTCTGGCTGCTCACTCAAAATGGCACTGTTGCCTGCATGTGCTCTGCACTTATATGCACATGCCCCAGTCACTGGAAAGCTTCTCAAAGGTACAACACACACTCTGATCTACATCCTCCCTCTTTGAGTATTCTGTCATGCAATGAAAAATGGCAATGGAATAAGCATGCAAATTATACAGACATAAACACAAGTAAAACAATCATGTCCAGGTTGCCATGTATTTGGGACTAGGTCTTGCAATACGATATGACAGTAGTCAACTTTGGGTTTAGCAACAGGGACAGTCACTAGTGAATGTTCTTTTTCTGGGAATTCAGGGGCAACATCAGGAACAGGAAGAGATGCTGAGGTATTTCCTTGAAGATGAGCACAGAACAAGTCACACTGAGAGCTATATTCTGTGTCACAAGCAAGATACTGCAACATTGGCTCGGACACCAGTAGACGATGCTTCCGATTCCAGCCATATTTTATACCCTGTGATTCTATAATATAGGATCTTGGTTCTTCACACAAACTCTTCACCTGACCAGTCGAATCATTATTTGTAAATATTGCAACACTTTAATAGCTTGACTATGTTGCGATAATACCTAGTAGGGCCAGTTAACACACCATTTGTTTTAGAGGCCATTTGCATTACTTTTCTGGACATGCAAGCGGATTATTCTGTTTGTTTTATGCCTACATTGTTTGTCTATATTGGTGCGACAATTAGTCAAAGAGAACTGTTTGTGGTTGCTTCTTGAACTGTTCTGTAGCTGTTTGCACCTCGCTTTAGCCCTAACAAGCGCTGGTGTGTCGCCAACTGCACGTGTCTGTGCTAACTTCTCATTGCCTGCCAGTCGCTACCGTATGGTGCTCTCTGGACACATTGTTATTCTGCTTTCTGCAGTATTAATAGTTGAAATGTGCTTAGTTTTATCTTGTATTTAGCTATAGATTTTCTGACTTGATTTAGTGTCTTGAGGAGGGAATTTTTATCTCAGGCGACACTACTCTCTTCCATATTGCTTGGAATAGTTTTACTAGTCATTGACTTAGCCAGTTATGCACTTGTCTGCAGTAGCTCCGCTAGGCTTTAAATGTTTTTAACCCAGTTTAACTGAGTCTGTTGTATTCTGAACATAGTATTACTCTTTTAAGTCTGCCGAGGTGAGGCTGTGGGAAGAGGTGTACCAGGATGCCAGTGGATTGATTCAAATAGTTGATCAAATCTTCCAATTTAGCACTGTCTCCTTTCCACAACATGAAAATGCCATCAAGAAAGCACAGATACACTGTCATATGTTGCATCAATTCTCTGTTGTTAAAAACATAATCCTCCTCCCATTTGCCTAGCGCTATGTTGGCTAGGATAGGTTACAGCTGCCCCCACATA
The DNA here is from genome assembly GCF_019279795.1 of Protopterus annectens. Classification (NCBI taxonomy): domain Eukaryota; kingdom Metazoa; phylum Chordata; order Ceratodontiformes; family Protopteridae; genus Protopterus; species Protopterus annectens. Next base: position 1,872,153,138 of record NC_056743.1, on the reverse strand, counting down.
TACCATATCTTTGTTTCATAGTAATTTCCATCGAATGTAAATAAATTATAGCTAAGCACCATATCTAAAAGTTTACCTGTTCTTTCATGTTATGATGGTGTGCCATTGTTGTTTTTCCTGGATGAATCCTTCACTATTTTAAAACAATAATTATGTGGAAGTACAGTATATAATGATGCAGCATCTATTGTTAATAAAATGTTATCAGCATTAACTGTAACATTTTTTATTTTCCTTAAAAAATCATTAGTCTTTTATGTGTGAAATATTCTTCTCAGCCAGAGGTTGTAACAATAAATCCAGGTAGAAAGCAGCAGCTTAAGTCTAGGACACCCAGCTTACAACCACTGGCCTGTAAGGAGGGTTTTCTCTATTTTTTTTTGGCTTTGGGATTCCAAAAAATTTAGGTAAGCAGTGGGAAGGTGTCTGCAGATAGTCAAACAAGTTATGTGTTAATAAACCATCATCCTAAAGTGCAGTCAAAGTTGTGTAGCAGTTGTTGTATGATGCCTTAATCTCTTCTGAAGTTAAAGAGTCATACTAGTTAATATAACTCAACATTTCTTCTACCCTCTGGTTATTGCTGCTGGTATCAGTAAAAACAATACCTCCTCCCCTATCAGGCTACAAAACTCATTGAGACTTATATCTGCCTACCTCTAACAATACATTTTTCTCACCTTTGTTAATGTTGTAGAACTTTCTCTGTGATGATTTTTGCAGTACGTTCCTGATGTCCTTTTCACATTTGACCTCAAAAGCTGCTAATGTTTGCTATAAGGGAAGAAGAGAAGTTAGTAACTCCTGGGGTTCTTTTATTGTTTCTTTTTCTCAGTGGTATCAGATTTGCCAAGGTGCAGAATTTTCAGATTCAAGTTTCTGACATAGGATTTTAACTAAACCAGTACCTGTGCTGTGTCAGACCTGCAGTGGGGAACAAAAGTGAATACCTTTCAAAATACACAAATCTCAGTGTCAGTAAGTTATTTTTTGGAGTGATTCCACACAAAAGGGTAAGTTAATAGTGTGGCTGGTTTCTCTATCTGGTTCTGGATCCTTTGGCAGTTAATTTTGTGATGCCCATGCTCTGGCCCAGCAATCAAGGGAGCTCTAACTCTCACCGCTAACACGAGAGGCATCCTGCTAAGGAGAGGGCGATAACAAATACACACAAGAAAGTACAATTTCTCTTAAGTGCACACAGAGATCACAGTCAGTCTGGGCTGGCTCACTTGCTCTCCAGGTCCCCAATAAGACTCCTCACTGGCACAGCTTTAGGGTCCATATCTCAGCCTAGCTGGCAAGCTAACCTCCAGTACCCTCCCTGTCCAACAAGTGCTTTGTGTCCCTGCCCAGATAGCTGACACACACACTTTGAGATAAGTATTTATACAACTTCACAGACACTCCGGGGAAAGGCTGACTCAGATTCTCCACCTGTGCCCCCTTTCCCCGACTATACGGTAGTAACCACTGCCACCACCAACTTATAATTATCAGCTACCCAAAGGCCCTTCAAAGGGTGTCCAATTATTACTGTGCAATATTATTATCCAATAGTAGTGGCACTTAAGCAATCTTAAGTCTTTGGAAGGGCTTATTACAGGATCACTTATAAGCATGCAATATACTCTAGAGCTTACTTATCTCTACATAAACCAGCCACAGTTAGAAGGGTTTAAAAATATTTAATAATAAATACTAAAAACACCAGACAATACTACTAAACCACAGTGCTACTCAAGAGATCAGAGATAACACAGAAACTTAAAATAAATCAGCAGTACAGTTCTGCCATAAGAGAAAAACACTTAGTCTAGTCTTTATAGTCCTAGCTAGTTGTACAAGAAAACACACTTCTAAGATAACTTACTTACATAGAGCAAGACAGTGCTAAGTTGAATAGTCAGACAAAAATGCTTACAGTCTTTCTCTGAGCAATAGTTTTTAAAATCACTCAAACATTTCTGATGGGACCCCAGATTACATCATTTTGACACTTAGGTTTTCCCAGTATACACATTACATAATTTTGACACTTAGTCTGGAGTTCCCAGGCCACATCAAAACTGCATTTCACATTCTTTTTTACACTTAGAGCAATAAAGCGACATTCCACATGTAAATTCTGGGCATTAATTTTTAGCCTTAAAAACAATAGACAGGATGCTTACCCAGACTCATTGATCTTCCAAATTCTAACCCAAAGGACATACAAAACATAATTTTAATTTCTAAAGAACATTTGAAATGCTTGGCTTAGTTTTCCTTACAGCAAATGGCAATGTTGCTACAATTTTGAAGTTCACATTTTACAGTGTTTTCTTTCATTTAAGAAACAAGCCTGTATTTTATATTTATATTTACAAATGCCAGAATTATGTATCAAATTCTATGTGGCTAGGCTGGCAGCCTTCACCCATCTTCCCCAATCTTCACAGGCTCCTTCAGGCATTTCATTTCCATCACTCTTGTCCATTGATTGTTTCTCCAGTGTTCCAGAGGGGCTCTGACTGAGGTTGGGATGCATTGTAACTACTTTTGGTGACTGTGATAGTATTGTCCTCCACTGGAGTTCTGAAGTTGGTTGGTTCTGGTAATGTTATTGGTAATGTTCCTGTTCTTGTTGCGGTTGATGTCTGTACTGATGGTAATGTCCATCTTGATGGTGTGTATCTCAGTGTTCCAGATGCTTCTTTTGGTAGCTGTGCTGTCTTTGGTCCTGATTGTCCTGCCAGTTCTAGATCTGGTGCTGGTTCTAGTTCAGGTGTTCCTCCACAATATCTTTCTGACAGTTCTGTTCCATTCTGTGATTCTGGGTCTGGTTCTGATCTAGGTAACCCTGCCCCTCATTGGACCTCTGTGGTGTGCTGTAGCCAAGGGTATCTGTGCGTCACAGTGGTACAGTGGTCGTATTGTCACCTCACAGCAAGAGGTTCTCCAGTTTCATTCTCTGCTGGAGTGCCTTCTGTGCTGAGCCTGTATGTCCTCCCTGCATTTGTGTGGGTTTCCTCTGGGTGCTCCGGTTTCCTCCCATGTTCAAATACCTGCATCTGGAGCATTTCTCCCCGGGCCTCCACTGCAAATTGGTTATGTTCCAAGTCAGACTTTCCCAGTTAACAAATGTTAAAAAAATAATAAATAAATCTGTGGCATCTGTGAAGATGGTGGTAGTGGGGGAACTTGTTCCATCCATGCTATGTCTCTGTCCATTTCTTTGCATTGACTTCCCTGTTGAAAAACCTGCTAGGGAGGCTGGTGGTATTTTTATAGCCTCTGTTAAATCTCCTATTACCATGTCCATAGTTGCATTTAAAAATCCTCAGTCTTTATTCTTGTTTTTTATCTTATTAAAAACTTGTCTTATTAAATCTTTCAGGGTCATCATTATCCTGATGCCTTCTCATCTTCTTCAGGTTACATTCTTTCATGGATTGTTCAAAATGTTTATCCTCTCTCTCTCAAGAGAATCAAACCTTGCATCAAGGTCTTTGTGGTTCTCATTTAATGTAGCCATCTGCAGCTTTGTGTTTACAGCTTTAGTTGCCTCCTGTTTAGCCTGGTTATTTTTAAGGAGAAGTCTTAAGAGGTTGTAGCTAGCATTAGTTAAGGTATCAAACTGTTCTGCCATCAGTGCTTCATCCATATTATTCCACACAGGCTTCTTGTTAAGGGGAAGCACCCTAGACAGTCTGTTTTTATCTAGACTTTGTTGTAAGTAATTTTGCTCTCAAAATAGCCCTTTCTGGTGTTTCAGTTCTTTTTCTAGTTTATTCAGAGTCAAAAATGTTCATACCTTGGTACTGAACTCACCATTACTGTTCCCTAGATTAATCCTGCCATTATCATTATCCTCCAAGGTAGGTGCTGCCAGCAAGTCCAGTAGTCTGCCATTTTCCACGTTAAAGTCCCAAAGGTGGAAAAAACACACACTGCAGTGCAAGGGGACCAATTAACAGATAAAGCAATGTGAAGACCTCATAGTGTACAACTGCAAAAAGAAAAATCCATGGTGTCACTTGCCCAGTATATCTCAATAAGACAAAGAGACTTGGGTATTCATTTAAATGGTTTATTACATGCAAACACATCAGGATGGAATGCTGGCAACATAAACTTAAATGAACTAACAAACTGACTGACTAGTACACTCATACATGCTTACACTCTGGCTGCTCACTCAAAATGGCACTGTTGCCTGCATGTGCTCTGCACTTATATGTACATGCCCCAGTGACTGGAAAGCTTCTTAAAGGTACAACACACACACTGATCTGCATCCTCCCTCTGAGTATTCTGCCATGCATTGAAAAATGAGAATGGAATAGGCATGCAAATTATAGAGACATAAAAGTAAAACAATCATGTCCAGGTTGCCATGTATCTCGGACTAGGTCTTGCAATACGATATGACAGTAGTCAACTTTGGGTTTAACAACAGGGACAGCCACTAGTGAATGTTCTTTTTTCTGGGAATTCAGGGGCAACATCAGGAACAGGAAGAGATGCTGAGGTATTTCCTTGAAGATGAGCACAGAACAAGTCACACTGAGAGCTATAGTATGTGTCACAAGCAAGATGCTGCAACATTGGCTCGGACACCAGTAGAAGATGCTTCCAATTCCACTCATATTCCATACCCTGTGATTCTATAATATAGGATCTTGTTTTTTCACACAAACTTTTCATTTGACCAATCAAATCATTATTTGTAAATATTGCAACACTTTAATAGCTTGACTATGTTGCCGATAATACCTGGTAGGGCCAGTTAACACACCATTTGTTTTAGAGGCCATTTGCATTACTTTTCTGGACATCGCAAACGGATTATTCTGTTTGTTTTTATGCCTACATTGTTTGTCTATATTGGTGCGACAATTAGTCAAAGAGAACTGTTTGTGGTTGCTTCTTGAACTGTTCTGTAGCTGTTTGCACCTCGCTTTAGCCCTAACAAACGCTGGTGTAATACGCCAACTGCACGTGTCTGTGCTAACTTCTCATTGCCCTGCCAGTCGCTACCGTATGGTGCTCTACGGACACATTGTTATTCTGCTTTCTGCAGTATTAATAGTTGAAATGTGCTTAGTTTTATCTTGTATTTAGCTATAGATTTTCTGACTTGATTTAGTGTCTTCGGAGGGAATTTTTATCTCCAGACGACACTACTCTCTTCCATATTGCTTGGAATAGTTTTACTAGTCATTGACTTAGCCAGTTATGCACTTGTCTGAGTAGCTCGCTAGGCTTTAAATGTTTTTTAACCCAGTTTAACTGAGTCTGTTGTATTCTGAACATAGTATTACTCTTTTTATTGCAGTTTGATAATACTTTTAGCATATCATTTTACCTGCTTAGTACCAATTTTAAGTATTGCAGTGTGTCTCTGTTACTCTGTTACTAACTCTTACTCATCTTTCCTCCTGTCTCCAGTTGTTTTGCCCTGTTTTTCCCTTGGGACCTTGCCTGGGTGGATACATTCAAAGAACTAAGGTCACCTACCTCATCCATACATTTTGCTTAGGCAATATACTGCTCTGCTGCCTCAAATCCCCACTTGGACATTGGAACAAAGTCTCCCAGAGGATATTAAGAAAGTATGTGTGTGTGATACTACTTGGGCCTCCACTGCTTCGAACTCTATTTATTTGTTAGTTATGCAAGCTATCTCCCTGCCAGGTCAGCCAGCAGCCTAGACACTTCTCTTTTCTCCCATCCACTTCTCTCCCATCTCTTCCCTGGGTTTCACCAGCTCTTCCTTATTTTATCTTACTCAGCCCCTAGACCTACCTAGTTGGCCTAGTGCATTCTCTGCATTGACCACTAGAGGGCGTCCCCTCCCCATTGTCACTACTTTTCCCTCACTTATTTCTTGCTTTTACTCTGCCAATATCTTCATTCCTACTTTCCCATCCATATTACATATAGAATTCTTACTTACCCTGCCACTACTTACTCCTGTAATCTTTGCTCCACTGATTGGCTCTCGATCCTCTCCTGGTGTCTTCCCGCTCCGTTCGCCCTTCGCTCACTCCCCCCCTACCCTGCCCCAAATCTCACCCGCCCCAGTGCATCTAGCTATATCCCTCTTGTTTCCACACCCACTTTTTCCCTACACCAATCACCCACCAACACCTTGACACGCCCCCATCAGCCTATTATCCAATTTCCAACCACTCCCACAGGCACTACATTTCAATACATCCCACTTCTAATACACTCACTCAACTACCTATCCTAATTACATCCAGCTACTCCCACATCTCTTTCTTTCTACACTACCTTAGCTAAACACTTCATATCCCCTGCACAATTTCATACATATTAGACAACTACAACACTCTATACTAAGTAACCTTCTCAACATGCCTACATACCCTTATTCCATCCTATGTCTTCTATCACTTTCTCTTAAACTATCATACCTTTATCACCTCACCCAACCTGAAATTTCTTACCATCCACAACTTTACCACACAACCTACCATCTGAATACCCCACTCTCACAATCACACTTTCCCATCTCTCCCCATCTTCACCCAATATCACAGCTCCTCACCTTCTCCTTTAAACTCCTCACCCCTCAGAAATACTCTATCCCCATAGCAAATAAACACCCCTTACTCATTTCAGCTGACCCAAACCATTTTCATACTCTAATCAACTATCTTTCAAACCCCATCTTCCATCTCTTTACCTGCCTTTTATCTGGTGATATCCATCCCAACCCGGCCCCTCCTCCTCCTCCTCCCCACACAAGCCTATATACTTTACTTCTCTAAACTCACAAAGTATAGTGAATAAAGTCCCTACCCTCCACGCATGGCTCACATAACAAACCTGATATAATATCTATTTCTGAAACCTTGTTAAAGCCCTCCATAAAAGACTCTGAAATAACTCCACCCAGCTACTCAATCATTAGAAAAGACAGGACCCAAAAGAAAGGCGGTGGAGTTGCCCTCCTTTATTCCTCTTCCTTGCTAGTTACCCCATATAACAAACCTACCCCCACATTTAACAATGCTGAATTACTCCTCTCTCTCCTCCAAGTTAATAAACACAAACATATTTGCCTAGCATCCCTCTACATTCCTCCAGGGACAATATTTCAACACTTGAAAATATCCTCTCTTGGCTCTCTGACAATATTAGCAATGAAACCATAATTCTAGGAGACGTCAATATTAACTGGGCCTCCATCCAGTCTCCAACCAACCCTCTTAACATCAATCTATACAACTTCTCCCAGCTAATCAACACCATAACTCACCCTTCTAAAGACCCCTCCTGTGGCACCATCCTTGACTGGGTTCTAGTGTCACCCCCCCACTATTTTACAAGCAGCGGTACTCTTCCTGACCCTCTTGGTGATCACCTGCCCACTTTCACCCACCGACTCCCCTGCATCTCTAATCGCACCCACAACTACATCACTACCCGCAATGACAAAAACTTTAACCCTTCAATTTTCATTGATTCCCTGAAAACAATTAATTGGAACAATTTGAAAACACTGCCCCTAGAAGAAGCAGTTGCCCACTTAAACTCCACATTTCTAGGAATACTTGATTCCCAAGCCCTCTAAGAACAAAAAGAATAAAAACTAACTCAGCCCCCTGGCTAACCAAAACTACTCTCTCTACCATGAGGCTTAGAGACAAAGCCTGGGGACTCTATCTGAGAAACAAGACACCAGACAAACATATTGCATATAAAACCCTTTGAAATAAAGTAAAAAAGCTAATAACCTCTGACAGACAAACATACTTCTTCACACTCCAGAACAATAATAAAACTAACCCCCAAAGATTCTGGAAGGGAATTTCTACCCTCCTCAACCCCAGCAAACCACACACCCCAACTCCAGACCCAAACATCCAAGACTTGGACTTAGCTATTCAGTTTAACTCCTTTTTCATTGATTCTATTAGTAAACTCACCTCTTCCTTCTCATGCTCCCCCCCGCCATCTAACACACCCCCTCCTCCTACCATAATCAACCCTAACCCCATTTCTTCTTCACACAGCCCATCTTCCACCTCTTCCACTACTATTACTTCCCCGCCAACTGAACCCTCCTCAAATTCGCCATCTCTACTTCCCTCTCTATTCACTTTAAAACCTGTATCTACTACCACTATTAAGAAACTCCTCCAGAAATTAAAGCCGTGTACTAATGCCCCTGATAACATTCCCTCTTATTTCCTACACATAGCTGCAGATGCCATTGCCTATCCCATTAGCATTCTAATAAACCGTTCCATCCAAGAATGCACCGTGCCTCAACTGTGGAAGCAAGCATTCGTTATCCCCCTTCATAAAGGAGGCAACAATTGCAACGTCAATAATTTTCGTCCTATTGCTATTCTATCCCCCATTTCAAAACTTCTGGAAAAGTGTATTCACCTCCAACTCTTGCCACGTCTCTTAGATAACAACCTGCTAACCCCTACTCAACATGGATTCAGGCCAAACCACAGTACTATGACTGCCCTCTTATCCTTTCTTGAGACTGTCAATAATGCACGTGATTCTGGCCACATTGTCTCTACCCTACTTCTTGACCTATCCAAGGCCTTTGACACCATCTCACACAATCTGCTTTTAACTAAACTGTCAAAACTTAACCTCTCCCTCTTCCATAAATTGGTTTTCTAGCTATCTGTCAAATAGACACCAAGCAGTTATATGGAAGAAGGCTACTTCCCATTCCTTAGCACCCCACTGGAGTTCCCAAGGATCTATTCTGGGCCCCTCCTCTTCAATATATTTGTCAATGACTTTCATAAATCTATCCTTTTGCAAACATCATCCAATATGCAGATGATTCCACCATTATCTGCTCTGCCATCTCCCCCTCACTGCTCCAAAAACTTACTCAGCAAGCCTTTTCAATAACTGAACACTGGATGAAAATAAACCACTTAGCACTCAATGCCTCCAAAACAAAACTTATGGTATTCACCCCTTCCAAAGCTACCTCATTCAATACCAACTCCTTCTCAATTACCAGCCTAAATAACACACCCCTAGAACTAGTCTCTGAAACTAAGCTACTAGGTGTACTAATTGACAATCGACTTAGTTACAATTCCCATCTACTACTAAATATAAAAAACTCATCAAAACTAGGCATGCTCTACCGTCAGAACCAATACCTTACAAGCTCCTCCAAAATTACACTCGCTTCCTCTTTTCTCATCCCCTCCCTTCTCTATGGTGCTCCATTACTGACTAATCTTCAGGCCTCCTAAAAGACAACTTTCTTCTTGCTATAACAAAATAGCCAAATTCGCCAACAGCCACAGGTCCTCTACCCACCATTGTTCTTCTCTTCAAAAATTAAATTGGCTTGAATTACCAAATCAGCTTACATATATTCAGCTGACTTTCGCTCATAAGCTCATTTTCAGCCCTTCTCTTTGTCCCTCCCTGTCTTCTGCCTTCAAAATGCACCTACCAAACAGAGTCCTAAGGTCTAACAATCAAAACCTATTACTAGTACACAAACCATGTCATCCCCCAGGCAAACACTTACTATCTTTTAACCTTGCCCATCTCTGGAACTCACTTCCTCCATCCATTCGTACTATCACTAACAAATACATGTTCAAAAAATCACTTCATATATATCTAAGATCCCAATGGGATTGTTCTTGCTCCCTCCCCTCATAGATCTATAACATTCCATCCCCCTCACACTTATCCTATTAAAGCTTATGTTCCCTCACTATAGTTATTTAATAAAGACATTCTGTGTTTCTTCTTCAATAACTTCTCTGATGGCATATCTCAATACTGTTTTTATTTTTGAATGTTTCTCAAATTTATGCCTAAATGTATTAATGCTATATCTCTACTCTGTATAATTGTCTTGTAGTTATAACATGTACCTAATTCTGTCTATATCGCAGCTTTTCTCCCCATTTTTTGAATGTTTCTCAAATTTGAGCCTAAATGTATTAATTTTTATCTCTACTCTGTATAATTATCTTGTAGTTATTGTATGTACCTAATTTTGTCTACATTGGAGCTTTTCTCCCCAGGACTCCATTGAAAACGGGTTCTTTTGGCCCAATGGACTATCCTGGTAAACCAACTGCAAATAAATAAATAAATAAATAAATAAAACTTTTTCACCATGCATCCTCACTATTACTCCTTCTTTTATTGGATTCACACGTTTGCTCATTTTGTCATAATAAGACTTCTGGGACAAACACTTTTTTAGAAGTCATTCATCACGTTTTTGTTTTTAGCAGTAGGAACCAACAAATACTTACTAATTGGCAATGTGGGTCTGGTTTGTCTTGACATAAGTCTATGAGCAGGTAAAACAAGTAAGTTATTGCATGGAATGTTTCTGAGATTAAGCTAATTTAGAAAAACATTGGTATTCTCATGTTTAGATTTCTCTAAGATTTCTCTAACAGCTGTTTTGCACTTTGTACTGCATGTTCAGCCAAGCTGTTTGATTGCAGGTATTCAGGGCTACTACTACATGGAGAAAGTCCCACATTTCTGCAAATCTCTTGAATGGCTGACTTGTAAACTGTGAACCATTGCCAGAAATACCTTTGTGTGGACTAGCATGGACAGAGAAGTGTCTCTTCAGCTTAGTAATGACAGTATTGGATGTTACGTTAGGAAGTAGGTCAATTTTGAACCAGTTTGAATAATAGTCTACTAACACTAAATAATGTTGACCATTTCACTCAAAGATATCTGTGGCTACTGTCAACCAAGGTAGTTCAGAAATCTGGCTTAACTGAAGCGGTTCTTTTTGCAAGTGTGGTTTAGTACTATTACAGACAGAACAAGATGAAATTTCTTTCTTGATATCTTTTGACATAGAAGGCCAAAATACTATTCCCCTCATCCTTCTATTGGTAAAGTCAGTTCCGTGGTGCTACAATGCAAAATTTTAATATACTGTTGTTGCAAGGATGTTGGGACTGTCACTTTTGGACCTTTCATGATGACACCATCTTCCATCAAAATCTTGTCTGTAAGGAAAATATGTCTGTACCTCTAGTGGTAAACAAGATTGCTTTGACAGCCATCCTTGACTGATAAAGTGGCTGAGCTTTTGAAGAATTGGATCTGATGCTGTGTGATTTCTAACCTCATCGAGTCATGTTCAAAAAAAAAAAAATCGCACTTCTATGACTTGAAAATCAAGTATCCCTTTGTCATGTTCTTCAGTGGCATTTTTGGGTGAGCTGGATATAGTATCAGCAAGATAAAGAAGTTTGCCTTTTGTACAGACCATTTTGAAATTGTGCTTTTGCAATATGAGCATCATCAGTTGTAGTCTTGGAGGAGTTGTATGCATTGGCTTCTTTAAAATAGTAACTAGAGTTTGGTGATCAGTCTCTATTTGGATAGGTCAGCCATAAATATAATTATGGAACTTCAAACACACAAACACAATTGCCAAGGGTTCTTTCTCAGTTTGCACATACTGCATTTCAGTTTGTGTTAGAGTAATCTATGTGTAGGCTACTGGTCTACCCTCTTAAAGAATGACTGCATCAAGACCAAACCTGAAGCATCACAGGAAAGAGTTACTGGTGTGCGAACATCATAGTAGCTTAAAGTTGGTGGACTGGAAATTTTCTGTCTCAGGACATCAAATGCTTTTTGATGGTATTCCAACCAGGACCAGTTTACATTTTTGCATGTCATCTCTCTTAGCAGAGGTTATAGTTCACTGAAGTCTGGGATAAACATGCCAAAATAGTTGAGCAAGCCAAGAAAACATTGTAAAGATTGGACATTGGCTGGAACTAGCATTTCAAGAATTGCTGTTTTTTGGAAAGATCTGGTCATAAGCCTAAACTGGTAAATAAATGACCAACATAAATACCTTCTCATAACCTGAATTTACAATTCTGAGGATTCAACTTAAGATTCATTCCACTTGTTCATTCTAGAACTTTCCTGAGGTTTCTATCAGGTATGCTTCACCATTGCTTCCTACTAGAATATCATCTGCTATAATAGTACAGGTATAGCTAGAAAAAAATTTGCTCTGTCCCACATTGAAAGACTTCGCTGGCAGAATTTATTCCAAGTGGCATTCTCAGAAATCTGTACTTATCAAACGGTGCACTGAATGTGATTAGTAATGAAAATTTTTGATCAAGCATTATTTGCAAGAATGAACTTTCTGCATCTAAGACAGAAAAAAGAGTGATATTTGGCATGATGGCAGCAACTTCCAATACTGTATGCATTGAAAGATTAAGCCATTTAATACTTTTTTCAAGTCTCTTAGATCAATACATATTCTGATATCATCTAAGCTTTTCTTTTGAGCTACCACCATGGAGGATGCCCATTCAGTTTGTTCTTCTATACTGAACAGATCACTCCTAAATGCACCATTCTATCTAGCTGTGGTTTGACTCTGTTCTGCATAATTACTGGAACTTTCCGTGCTGGTCTAACAACTGGGCTGACATTTTAGTCTAACTTCATGGAGTACACAACTGGGAGTTTGCCTAGCTTGTCTTCGAAAATATTAGCATACTCAGAAAAATATTAATTTTGTATATATCTATATATATACATATATATATATATATATATATATATATATATATATATATATAGATATATATTTAGATATATATATATGTATATATATATATATATATATATATATATATATATATATATATATATATATATATATACAAAGAGAGAGTGAGAGGTAATATATATATATATATATATATATATATATATATATATATACAGCTCTGCATATTGTTTTTACTGTACTTGTGTTGAATTTATACTGTTAGCACTTTAAAAAGTTATTTTTTGTTTAATTTAATTGTTAGGCTAACACATTCAAGTGCGCTAGCCGTTTTATAGCATTTACTGTTTGTTACTGTATCTTTTTCTCCTTTCTCTGTAAAAAAAGAAAAAAAAAAAATATATCCTTGTTTTCCGGCTTTTCTGAACTAGAATAGTCCAGTCTTCAGATTTTGCTGATCTCTGGGCTTTGTCTTAGTTCCTGTGCTATCCATATCCTTATTTGGATAAGAGGAAGCTTCTTTGTTCACCAGTGGGAGTGGGGAGCACTGAGCAACCTATTTGTCCCTAGAGGAGTGGTTCCAGCCCAGCAACTTGTAGTTTATTGGCCATTTTGGGTCAATTCCTGACTCTTTTTAACCCCCTGCTATAAAGCCCGCTTTTGCACGCTTTAGCGTATTTTAGCGCGAATTAGCGCAAAGTTGCTCATAGAGCAGCATAGGGCAGCGCCGGTTAATCAAGTTTAAACTATTTCTGGCTCCGTAAAGTCTGCTCTTCAATTTTTCCGTTAGAACTGTTCTACTTGCAATCTAAACAGCCTATACTCTATCTGAAAAGCTCAGCACTTGCTCCTAAAGCATTTTTTATACAGGTAAAGCACTCTTAAACAAAAGAAAGTACTTCATTCACCTAAATTCCCTTGAGTACCCATTTCCCTATAGGTCCTTTTTGACTCAGTTACACAGCAATCTTTTTCACTATTTCTAGCATGTCGAAGGGTCAGTTGCTGGCATCCTCTCCTGTTCAGCTGGTGAATCTGGGAATCTTGAGGCAATGTTACAATTGCCTCATGTACACAGACAACCCTCTCCTCTTCCCAACAAATACAAATATATGCGAGAGATGCAACTATATAGCCAAACTGGAGGCTGAGCTCTCTCAATTCAGTACTGGCAAGACCAGTCAGGAGGAGAAGGTAACCACGGACACCACAAACCCAGTCTCACATAGAACTATCACAACTGCAAACCAAACACATAAACACACAAAAACATACTCGGAGGCACTGATTAAAAATCTACCAAAACAACAGAGGCCTCCAAAGCAGACACCCAAGCAACCGCCACCTCAAGACATAGCACATGCAACACATAGTTCACAAAGTCAGTGTGCTAAACAGTCACAGCCCTTAAGGCCAAACAACATGCCAGACAAACTTGTAATAGGTGACTCCATAGTCAGACACACTGACGTCCCGCTCACCAGACTGAACAAGGAAAAGGTCACAGTAAGCTGCCTGTCGGGAGCTAGAATCCGCCACATAACACAAGCACTCAGGTCACTCCACAGCAAGTACAAATATGACTCAGTCATTGTACATGCCGGTGTGAACGACCTGAGACGTACCTCCCTGGACTACATGAAAAGAGACATAGAGGAGCTCTCTGATTATGTAGCCCAGGCCGGTATGACCCTGAGCAGCATCTTACCCTCACCAAGAATGATGCCACAGTACAAAGACAAAATGATCAGTTTTAACAATTGGCTTAATTACTGCTGTCATTCTAAGGGGATCCAATGTCTGTCTGCTTGGGATGACATGCTTGACAAGCCACGCTGCTTCACAAGGGATGGCTTGCACCTGTCACCCCTGGGCTTCCGGATATTGGCCAAGGCTCTTGCCACCCCATAGTGCCTTTTAGGCAAGGCTCAAATGACAAACCTACCTCCCTAGAAAACACAAGTGGAAAAAAACTAAGGGTAATGCTGCTCAATGCCAGAAGTCTAAACCTCAAGATGCATGCCCTCGAAGCCCTCCTCAGTATGGAGAACATCGATGTCTGTGCAGTGACTGAAACCTGGTTCAAGGCTCCTGAGAGCACCCCAGTACTATCAGGTTTTACCTCATATCATGCTTTCCGGCCCCAAAACTTGGACCGAACCACAAAAGGAGGGGGAGTATCCATATTCATCAAAGATACCCACACCTCCAGGTTAGTGGCAACGCACGAAGCATTGGAGACCATTCAGGTGCAACTAACCATAGGCAAAACTGCCTTACAGTTTGTAGCAGGCTACAGACCACCCTCTCAAACTCAAAAACCCCACACAGCCTTCCTGAAGACACTGGAGAGTATGAATGTCTCTCCAAATACCATCATATTGGGAGACTTCAACTACCCAAACATAGACTGGGAACATTACTCAAGCCCCAACGCCCTAGCCCAAAGGTTCCCAGAATTCATAAACTCAAATGCAATGGAACAACTACTCACCATTCACACAAGAGGAGACAATATACTAGACCTGATCATCACAAACATGGGGACAAAATGCTCCACACCAGAAGTATATCCCTCTTTGGTAAGATCAGACCATAAATTAATCTCACTGGAAATCCACATCCCACCCCCACCCCCTGCACAAAAGACCACAGTGAAGAACTTCTCAAAAGTCAACTTCACACTTCTTAAGACTGAAGTGGTATCCTTCAAGGCCCCTGGGCCAGTGGAAACCACAACCCACACTGCTGAATCCTTTGCAAATGCCTTCTACGAGCACCTTCAAGAATGCATGGATCATGCAATCCCAAATAAAACCAAGACCCATTCCCCCAAAGGCAGGCACTCGGTCTGGTGGACCCCAGCCATAAACAAACTTTACAACAGGAGGAGAAAGCTACTACATGACAGAGCAAAATCCCTAAAAGGGAAGGCATCTCTGATCAGTACTAGCAAAAAACTACGATCACTCATAAAATCATCCAAGGCCAACTTTGAGAGAAAAATCGCAAAAGACACAAAAGACAATCACAAGGCCTTCTTTAGCTATGTTAGAACCCTGGGTGGAAACTCCCAGATATGCTCAGAGTTAGTCCAAAATGACACAAAATACACTGAACCCACTGACATTGCCAACATTCTGGCAGACAGGTTCAGTGCAAATTTCTCCTCCCCCTCCCCCCAAAAGGAGAAATAACTATCCCAGCAGAGTGTAGCCTCCCTAACATCTCAGATGCCCAGGTGAAAGCCGCCCTCTCTAAAGCTAAAAACACAGCATCAATGGGACCAGACGGTGTCCCGGGCTGTGTACTACATGAACTCCAAGAGGAACTAAACACACACATAAGGCTGCTCTTTAATCTTAGCCTTACTACAGGATACGTACCCAAAGAGTGGCGTACAGCAACAGTGGTCCCACTTCACAAAGGCGGTGCTTCTACAGACCCTGGAAATTACCGCCCCATAAGCTTGACGAGCCTGGTCTGCAAAGCTATGGAGAGGATCATTATGGAACTCATAAACAAAGACATTGGGGACCTACAGACATTGGATCCTACCCAATTTGGCTTTGTCAAGGGCAGATCCTGCCTTTTGAACTTGGTCAACTTTTTTGAAACAGTCACTAAGGCCATTGATGAGGGAAAGGCAGTCCACACAGCCTTCCTTGACCTTGCAAAAGCCTTTGACACAATACCCCACTCGGGCATCATAGACAAACTCACCAGCTTAAATGTAAACCCATATGTCACAAGATGGGTTGCAAACTGGCTCAAGGACAGAACTCACAGGGTCAGAGTTGCTGGAGCTATGTCAGACTCTAAGCCAGTCACAAGCGGTGTCCCACAGGGATCAGCCCTGGGACCCCTCTTGTTCGGCATTTATTTTTCCGAGGTACAGGCAAACATAGGAGGATTGTGGCTGAACCTCTGGATATAATACGAAGCACCCAGCGATCCGCTGTTATGGACTCCCATTTTGCCAGGTGCCTTGAAAAAACAAAGTTCACAGATGATTGCAAACTGGGCGCCATAACTGATACTCCAGCAGACACAAACATCCTTCAGAGAGGCCTCATAAAAATGGATAATTGGTGCCAGAGCCATGGCCTAAAGCTGAACGCCAAAAAATGTACAGTCATACCCTTTGGGAAAAACAAGGTATCCACAAATTACCACATAGGTGGTAATCCATTAAGTACGGAAGAGGTAATCAGGGACCTAGGGACCCAGGTTGAGAGTAACCTCTCATTTGACACTCACATTGCCAAAGTGGTTAGGAAGACTTTCTATATTGCCCACCTTATCATGAAGGGTTTCACATCTAGATCAAGAGAGGTCATTGTGCCCCTGTACTCTTCTCTTATCAGGCCCATGATTGAGTACAATGCCCCATTTGGGATGTATCTTACCCGACACCTGCAGCAGTTGGAAAGACCCCAAAAGTTCCTCACCAAGAGGATAAAGGGTCTTAAACATATGTCATATGCTGCCCGACTGAAAAAACTCCAGCTCTATTCAGTCGCATACTGCCTACTCAGAGGTGATCTGTGCCTGACGTACAAGGCCATGTCCAATCCGGAATTAATGGACATGCTCCACCTCAGAAAATCCAAATTCATCAGAGCCACGAGAGCAAGAGACTTAAACCTCAACACAGAAATAAATAGGATGTGCTGGAGGGACAGATTCATAACCCAGAGGCTCCCTACACTCTGGAACAGAATCCCAATCCATGTTAGGCAGAGCCCCTCACTATCTCTATTCAAGAGAAATCTTGACGAGTGGATGGGAGATCGTAGGTTTACCCCGGGGGTCATCTCTGTGTCACTACTAGACAGAGGCACAGTAAACTAAACCCTAAAAGGGCGTAGTATTCTCATCCTAAGGGGTGGTGAAAGCCACACACACTCTGGCTAGGCTTATAAATGCCCTAGGGCAGATAGCCTAGTACGAACCTATGAACCTATATATATATATAAATATATATATATATATATATATATATATATATATATATATATATATACACACATACTTTAATGAAAGTGCTTTCATTGAAAAAGTGCTTTTGTTAAAGTATTTTAAAAAAAGAAACCTTGATGTGAGGTACTGCACCCCCCCACGCCACACTTCCACTTTTATATTCTCACTCCGAGGTCGAGGTCGCACTACAGTGGGGAAAAGGGAATTTTCCCTTACTGCACAGTAGTATGACCAAGACAACAAGCATACTTACATGAAAGTGCTGCTTCAGTGAACAGCACTTTCACACAAGTATGCTCACCAAATTGGGATTTGGTGAAAGATGCAGTCAAGCATCTGTACTAATCCCATATAGATGTATATAAATATATATATATATATATATATATATATATATATATATATATATATATATATATATATCCATATAAATATGTAGAGTGATGTACACCCTCCAGATATATCTATATAACACAGTTACATAATGCACGCACACAGCTACATCTAAGCTGACATCCCTATGAGAAATATATATATATATATATATATATATATATATATATATATATATATATATACATATAAGGTATATAAATATATATACATGTGTATGTGTGTGTGGAGATGCATAAATATCCACACCTGCAGACAGAAGGCTGAGGTTATCCACACCTCCACACACAACTTTTGTCTGATGGTAAATGACCATGGCCACATAATGACATAATCCACCCAACCACAGAACCCTGTGTCTGTGGAATGTCACCCTGCAGACAGGCAATGGTGAGTAGGTGGTGTAATGTGCAATGGCTGCAATTCATGACTTGGAGAGGCCATCCAATTGTCCATCTAGCAAACTGCAACTGGCCAGAAATGGCTATACTGATAACTGTACAGACATAACAGGGGTATTAACAGGTACCCCACGGCTACAACATTAGATATAATAGCAGCATACAGTAGGTTAATTCTGCATGCCACAGGCTGTGCAAGACAAGGCCACTTTGCATAGCCCTCAAGTACTATGGCTGCAGCCACATATACACCAGATGTAACCGGTGTTACGTGCAATTAATACTGTGAGTTGCAGTGTGTAATAGGTAAATAGAGGTTCTAATCTCACACCAGCCGCCATGTGTGTGTGTGTGTGTGTGTGTGTGTGTGTGTGTGTGTGTGTGTGTGTGTGTGTGTGTGTGTGTGTGTGTGTGTGTGTGTGTGCGTGTGTGCGTGTGTGTGTGTGTGTGTGTAATTATATCTCCTTGCTCCAGTGTGCCTGTCTTATCTATCTGTCATGCATTTTAGTGCCCTATGACTAGCTGCTGGCCCTAAATAGCCCACATCTACATAGGCATAAATGCCAACACCTACACTTGTTGGTACAGAAAACCCAGGTGACATGTATCAATGGTAGCATTCCTTGTCTCAGGGTATGCATGCAAGATTATGCCCTCTGGCCCCATTGCCCCTGACACACTGTTCTACACATACGTACCTAGGTAACCACGCAAATATACAGTCGTACCTTGCTGATGTCATATTTCTGCTGTGCTGCCATGCCATCCTGAGCCAATGTACTGATGCCAAGTCTGCACATCATAGCAGCTCAGACCCCTGGAATAGAAACATACACAGTTCTGAGAGACACCTGTCATTCTGCAACACTACTGCCAATCTAACAGTATGCAGCAAAGGTACAAACCCCTTGATATGTACTCATGACACATGCCAGCATACAGCACCTGTCATGGCATAACACTACTGCACTACAAAATGTCATGTAATGTAATATAGTCACCCTGTGCATCATTCACATATTTGCATGTCCCTGCATTGATGGCATGGATGGTAGAGATGTGGCACAGGTATCATCACATGCACAGGGTGTGGTGTTGGTGTGCCAGAGGCCTAGGCTGTGCCAAACAGTTGACATTATGTGTGTGAGCCAGGAAGGGGTGCTGGTCAACTGGGCCATGGAGAGGTGCCATGTGTGTCTGTTGGTGACCTGCATGTGACAGTGATGTTTGAGTGTTTGCGTGTGTACACAGTCAAGCCAGGTGCTATCACTGCACATAGGTATGTTGGACAGCTGTGGACCATACATGGTAGAGTGGACAGCTCACAATCTCTGGCATGAACACAGGAAGTGGTTCTGCCAGGAGTGGAGCTAGCACCACCAGGCCCAGGGTCAGATGCAGTGCTAGTCACTGACAGTGACTGATATCTGCTGGGCCTGTGTCTTTCACAGGACCACCCACGACCATGTGCCCATGGCCTGCCACATCGTAGTGTGAACAGAACATTCTCTTCTTTAGTGCTGGAGGTACTGCCACTATGGGAGCATGAGCATGTACAGCCAGATGGTATTGCTGACCACGTGTCCAATGCCTTACGCCCACCAGTTGTTCCATTACAGACAATGTGCAGTCAAGGACTGACAATGTCTCACCCCACCAGCTGTCCACTTCATCAGTGAAATGATTCATGGTGTCACCAATGTGGTGGAGGGAGTCATGGATGTCAGACTGTGCTGCATCCATGATCCTGAGCAATCTGGTGTTGCATTCAGAACATGCCTGTGCCTCCAAGATGGACTGAAACATGCATCGAGTGACCTGTGATGTGACACCTGTTACAGATGGTGGATGGGCAGCAGTCCACCTTCGAGAACCCTTGTCAATCTGCCCATGTGGGACCTCACCAGTTCTCTGGCTATGGCTAGTGTCTACACTCACCGATGCCATAATTGTCACACTCACCTGTTCGATGCCACCACACTCTGACTGTCTGATATCTGTGGCCACAGGGGACTGGGTATGTGTGGCCATACTGACTGTGTGCAGGGACAATGGGAGAGAAAGTGGGATGTCAACCTATGGGACAGATCCAGCCCCCAACAACCCCATCTGTCCCTTACTATGACCACCATCATCAAAGTCCAATGAGACACTGACATCTGCGATGTAAAAGACTCATTGCCACATCTCAAACACTTGATTGCAGTTGTTGCTGCTAAGGGTGGCACAATCAATTATTAGGTTTAGGGGGAAATTACTTTTCACATAGGGCCATGTAGGTTTGGATAGTTTTTTTTCCTTAATAAATAAAATCATTACTTAAGAACTGTATTTTGAGTTTACTTGGGTTATCCTTGTCTATTATTTACATTTGTTTGATGATCTGAAGCATTTAAGTGTGACAAACATGCAAAAAAAAAAATAAGAAATCAGGAAGGGGGCAAATACTTTTTCATTGCACTATATTATATGTAACTGTCTATCATACATCCAGATTAGGTATTGGTAAAACAATGCTAACAATACTTAGAAACTTGTGGGGCATTCCATCCTGAGCATCCTGGACCCAGGTGTCTAGAAGTCCCCTCTTCCAACACTTCAGATCATCATAGTGGTAACGGACCTGCTCACCTGTGTGGGGGATACCTGTAGCTCTGGTGAAATCTCATGCTAGCCATTCCCTTGCCTCCTCCTTGTACTACAATCCATGGAACTGGCCCTGCAGCAGCCAGTGCACATGATCTTTCAGTAGGAGTCTAACCATGACTCTGGACTCCAGAATGCCCCACCGCTGTGCCTGGAAACACGCACCCTCTCCAACGCCTGCCATAGTCCTTGCACAGTTCAAACTCCAACACATAATGCTGTATTACTGCATGTTGCACTTAATATAGCCTGTTTTCCCACCCTTGCACATCATTGGGCCATTTTTAAAAATGCAACGTGTCACTTGGGACCACAAAACCAGCTTAGATGAGCTGAGCAGTCCTTAAACTGCCAATGCTTAGCACTGCACAAACCAGCTAAGCACAGCCAAGTGGTTATTAAACAGAGATTGTTTTAGCAGTGCTTATCATGACTTAGCAAGGCTTAGCAGAGCTTAGCTGAGCACAGCAGATCATGATTTTAAAATAATTGGCATAATTTATCTTGCGAAAATAATTGCTCAATTTCCCTTCTATGTATTCAAACTGCACACCTCCTGCACAAGAGGTCATAACTATATACACTAGGCTATGTGGATATGTAGACTGCTGCTATACTTTTACATCTACCTCTCATGTTTGAGAACTGCTAAGCAGCACGTCATGGTGCACAAACCTGCTCAGCTATGCTTAAACTTGACCTTTGAATCATAAATTAAATGCATCCAGTTTCTATTTTTAGATGTCTGGAACATGTCAATCACTGCACGTTATGCCACGCAAACTTTAAACAAAAAAAAAATTATAACATTGAATTTACTGCTATCAGGCACTTGGACAGTGCAGGGGGTGTGTTAATCATCTACAGACACAGTTAGTGATGTACTTCTTACACTAATTCAATACCTCCTCCCCTGGTCTCCCTCAGTAAAGCAGCTTCATTAATATGTATGGTGCGCTACCTAAGGGGATCCACATACATGGACACGGTAACATCCGTATAGGCTCTACACTATTCCTGCACAGATGTTATTAAATCAGGGAGTAAGTGCTTTTTTATTTGTCACACTTGAACAGATTCCCCAGGGCCTTAATGCTTTATTTTGAACAGTTTTCACTATTTATTTCTAACATTTTTCACTGCATTTCCACCTCAGCAATTATAGCTATGGTTTTCAGCCTACTTAGGTGTTCACTTGTAAATGTATGCACATGTTTATTAATATTATGATATGGTTTTTTACATGCAAACATGAAGTATTTATTTGGTACGAAAGCGATGTTTGTTAAAAGTGTTTCAGTTAATTCATTAAAAATATTGATTCTAACAGATGTTTAGTGGTAGATCTTTTTGTTAGTTATTTAGTTAGTCATTTTATTAGTGAGTTGGTTTCTTATTTAATAAAATTTGGATTAATAAAGTTTTCATTAGTAGGTTAGCCTTAATAAGCTGTTCTTATATATTTTAATTTGTGTCTACCTTTTCAATTTCAATTCTAAGTCTTGGTTTACATTATGGGGTTAAGGGGGAAAGGGACTTGATTAAAGGAATGTTTAATGTTTTTATTGCTCTTAACAGAACCACCCTCTTTAACAACTCCCTTGCTCCAAATAACCTAATTATATATAAATTAATGAATGGCTTTAATACTTTTCATTATGCAACTAGGATCAGCTGTTTGTGTGTTTCAATAAAGGATATTCTATTTTTAACTCAACTGTGGACTACATACTATTTTATAATTTTGTAGCACATATTTTAAAGTTCAAATTTCATTAGTGAACTACGTACATAACATATTCCAAGGAGTGAAGCTCACACCCTCCACACTGCAAAGTTTCTGCTTGGTTTGTTTTGACCCAGTGTATATTGCATACTGTTTTTTCATAGCCTTCAAGGAATACCAGAGATTTTTTTTCTTTTTGCAGTTGTACACTGTAAGTTCTTTACATTGTTTTATCTGTTAACTGGTCCCCTTGCACTGCAGTATGTGTTTTTTTCCACCCTTGGGACTTTAACGTGGAAAATGGCAGACTACTGGACTTGCTGGCAGCGTCTACCTGGGAGGACAATGATGATGGCAGGATTAACTTAGGGAACAGTATTGGTGAGGAAGTTCATAACCCAGGTATGAAAAATTTTAACTCTTTTAATAAACTGGAAAAAGAACTGAAACACCTAAAAGGGCTATTTTGGGAGCAAATTTACTTACAACAAAGTCTAGATAAAAACAGACTGTCTATGGTGCTTCCCCTTAACAAGAAGCATGTGTGGAATAATATAGATGAAGTACTGATGGCAGAACTGTTTGATACCTTAACTAATGCTAGCTACAACCTCTTAAGACTGCTCCTTAAAAATAACCAGGCTAAACAGGAGGCAACTAAAGCTTAAACTCAGAGATGCAGACGACTACATTAAATGAGAACCACAAAGACCTTGATGCAAGGTTTGATTCTCTGAGAGAGAGGGTAAAAACTTTGAATAATCCATTAAAGAACATAAACTGAAGAAGATGAGAAGAGATCGGGATGATAAAAATGACCCTGAGAGATTTAATAACACAAAAAACAAGAATAAAGACAGAGTTTTTTGTTCAACTGCAACAACTGTACATGTGGTAACATGAGATCTAACAGAGGCTAGAAAAAATACCACCAGCAACACCAGCAGGGTTTCTGAGAGAGAAATCAATGCAAAGAATGGGACAGAGGCATGACATAGACAGAACAAGTTCACCCACTGCCACCATCTTCACAGGTACCACAGATACCCGTGCCTACCAGCACAACTCGGAGGTCCAGTGAAGGGCAGGGTTATCTAGATCAGAACCAGACCCAGAACCACAGAATGGACCACACCCATCAGAGAGATGTGGTGGAAGAACACCTGAACCAGAACCAACACCAGATACAGAACCAACAGGACAACCAAGACCAAAGACAGCACAGCTACCAAGAGCAGCATCTGGAACACTGAGACCCACACCACCAAGAGGGACATTACCATCAGTACAGACATCAACCACAACACCAACAATAGTACCAGTACCAATACCATTAACAAAACCAGTGTCAGAGCTCCAGAGGAGGACAATACTATCAAAGTCACCAGGGAGACTACCACTAGACACATGCAACAGCTGGAAAGGCCACAAAAGTACCTCATGAGGAGGATCCTAGGCCTTAAACACATGTCATACATGGACAGACTCAAAAAAATCCAGCTAATCTCTGTCTCATATCGTCTACTAAGAGGCAATCTCTGCTTGACTTACAAAGCCATGTCTGACCCTGCTCTGTTACAAATGCTACATCTAAAGAAA
The DNA here is from genome assembly GCF_019279795.1 of Protopterus annectens. Lineage (NCBI taxonomy): Eukaryota > Metazoa > Chordata > Ceratodontiformes > Protopteridae > Protopterus > Protopterus annectens. The sequence goes on along the minus strand of NC_056743.1, from coordinate 1,872,128,840 downwards.
TCCCAATCCCTCCACACAATATGTTCCAGAGACCTCAACCTCATTACCACAATCAACAAAACATGCTGGAGGGACAGATTCATAACCCAGAGACTGCCCGTGCTCTGGAGTAGACTTCCCATACATGTCAAGCAGAGCACCTCACTGCCCCTCTTCAAGAGAAATCTTGATGAGTGGACGGGAAATAGAAAGTTCACCTTGGGGATCACTCCAGTGGTTCTACTTGATAGAGGTACTGGGAACTAACGTCAGGCGGCTCAATGCCAGAACACTTCTATGGGCTAGGCTTGTAAATGTTCCAGGGCCATTAGCTTAGTACACACCTATGAACCTATGAACTACAATCCCTCAGGACTCCAGAGGGTGCAAGAAGAGTTTCAATGCTTCCGAACCCTGGCCAGAGCCCCTAGGAAAACTGGAGAACCAATCAAAGGACAAGAGTGAGTGAAACAAAATACCAGGGGGAGCCCAACTACACCCCAGGACCCACAACCAGACAAAGAATCCAGCCATGCTTTTAACTTACCCTGTTGTGTGGAATCACTCCAAAAAAGAACTGGCATTGAGATTAGTGTGCTTTCAAAGGGATTAACTTTTGTTCCCCACTGCAGGTTTGACACAGCACAGGTACTGGTTGGTTTAAAATCCTGTGTCAAAAAAATTGAATCTGAAAGTTCTGTACCATGGCAAATCTGATACCACTGAGAAAAAAAAAAACTATTGAAGAAACAAAAAGACCCAGTCATTACTGGCATCCCTTACACCAAACTTTAGCAGCCTTCGAGGTCAAATGTGCAATGAACATAAGGAAAGTACTAAAAAAAACAACACAGAGAAAGTTCTACAACCTTAGCAAAGCTGAGAAAAAAGCATTGTTAGAGTTAGGTAGAAGTAAGTCTCAATGGGTTATGAAGGCTGACAAGGGAGGGGTATTGTTGTTATTGATACCAGCAGCTATAACCAGAGGATAGAATAAATGTTAAGTGACACTAACTATTATGAATCTCTAACTTTAAAAGACATTAAGGCATCATACAACAACTGGTGATGATTTCTTAACAGATAAATTGTTTGACTATCTACCGACACCAACTCCTGCTTGCCTAAATTCTCTGGAATACCTAAGCCACACCAAAATTGCGAAAACCCTCCATACAAGCCAGTGGTTGCAAACAGGGATCACTGATTGAAGCTGCTGCGATCTACCAAGATTTTTCTTAAAACTTCTTGCTGAGAAGAACATTTCACACATAAAAGACACTAATGATTTTCTGAAGTAAATCAAAAATGTTACAATTGATGCTGATAGCATTTTATTAACAATAGATGCTGAATCATTATATATGGTACTTCGACATAATTATTGTATTGAAACAGTGATTGATTCATACAGGAAAAACAAAAATGGCACACGAGCACAACATGAAAGAACAGGCAAACTTTTAGATATGGTGCTTAGCTATAAATTTTGTTGTATTTAATGGAAATTACTATAAACAAAAGCCTGGTATTGCCAAGGGGGCAGCTATGGCCCCTAGACTAACCAACATAGCCATAGACAAGTGGGAGGAGGATTATGTTGTTACAACAGAGAATACATGCAACATATCATGGTGTATCTGTGCTTTATTGATGGCACCTTTATTATATGGAAAGGAAACAGAGCTAAATTAGAAGATTTTTCAGCTATATGAATCAGTCCGCCAGCTACCTGTATTTCACCTCTTCCCGCAGCCTCTACTCAGCAGTCTTCTTAGATATGCAGATTACTAAAGACTTGAACCAAGGTAAAATGGACACATATCTTTACAGAAAACCTACCAGAGTAATCCTCCAGCTATATAATAAGAGGTTCCATCACACCAGGACAAAATATAATGTTGTTAACTCCCTGGGCTACAGGTTGTTCAGGATAACCAAGAAAATGGAACCCTTCCTTAAGAATGTAAATGATCTTTAAAATGATGTTTTGGTAAGGGGATACAAAAGCAATATGTTAAGAAGCATTCTAGAACCTATAAATGAACTAAAAAGTACAAATTCATCAGCTCTTAATAGTACTTATAGGAGGGTTTTTAAAAAAAACTGTGGACAACAAATCTAAATGCAACTGTATCTTGACATTTACTGTTGACTATTACTGTTGACTGTTGCAGCACCATTAATATTGTTAGAGAGAATAGGACCATAATTACTGAAACCTTGTATCTAATGGACAACCTTGGAGAAGCTCCTTCCTTTGTGTATAGGAAAGCCAGAAACATCAGGAGGTGGGTTGAAGGTAGGCCCAGGCCATTGGATACATGTACCAATAAGTGTGGAGCCAACTGTGCTTTTTGTCAGCACATACAGGAGGGAGGGGTTCACTATGAAATCTCTAAATACTGAAATCCCGAATTTCAGTATTTCGAAATTACATAGCCGAAACCTTCAAATCCTGAAAACTCATAATCGCAAAACTCAAAATCCCGAACCTACACTACATATAGAGCACACACATAAACATACACACAACTTCCCCCACAAGCATACAGACAAACCTAGACCACATATAAGCAGGGGTGCAAGCCCCCCTGCACCCCCACACCCCCCTACTTATATATACTAACTCCAAGATTGCACAATCAGATACACAATGGTAACTCACACCCACACATTTCACAGTCCCTTGCACACACACATCACAGTCACAGCACACACTGACATATACTAAAGCCCCTAACCAACACACTTACACATACATACATACCCAAACTAACCATTCACACACCGCAACACCAGAAGCGCTAATTCAAAATTTCCATACTTCGGGATTTTGAATTTCGCGCTTCTGGTGTTTCGGGATTTCAAGGCTTCGGTGTTATAATTTTGAAATACTGAAATTCTGGATTTCAGTATTTCAAAATTATGAATGGAACCCGGAGGGAGACATGTTTTTATGCCTTTGTTTAAGGAAACTGATTAAAGCGAACACAGGAGGTGACTCTAACTCAATGCAGGTGGTTTACAGGGCAAACTGCAATGACTGTGAAGCATTTTATGTGGGGAAAATGCTCAACAGACTTAAAAGGATTTCTGGCCATTTTTCCGAAATTAGAGCTAAGTGCAAGAATAATGCACTGGCTTGGCAACTGCAGCTTGATACAAGATGCACTGGCATTAAATTTCAAATTTCTGATCGTGTGGAACTTTTGGAACTAGAAGGAGACATCCCTAATATTTTAGAAAACATGAACTACTGTGGCAGCTGAAATTCAACTGTTTTAGAAAACCGGGCTTAATTATTATTGCTCTATAAAAAGCATACTAGAACTCAGAAAACTGCCTCAATGTTTAAAAGATTACTAAAAGTCTGATATGGGACTGATTAATGCTGACATTACATTCAGATATTATTATAAAGAAATACCAAACATTGTAAATATTTCACAATGAAAATAATTGACATTGGTACTGTGTTCTAATACTTTTACTCATTTAAACTAAGTGTTTTCTTAGTTAGTTGCCACACTTGAACAGATCCCTAGGGCCTTAATGCTTTATTTTTAACATTTTTCACTATTTATTCCTAACATTTCTCACTGCATTTCCACCTTAACAATTATAGCTATGTTTTTCAGCTTAATTAGGTGTTCACTTGTAGATTTATACATGTTTATTAATATCATGATTTTTTTTACAGACAAACAAGATGAAGTATTTATTTGCTATGAAAGTGGTTTGTTAAAAGTGTTTCAGTTTATAAGTTACTAATATTTATTCTGCTAGATGCTTAGTGGTAGATCTTTTTGTTAGTTAAGTAATTAGTCTAGACAAAATACCACCAGCAACCCCAGCAGGTTTTTCAAGATGTAAATCGATGCAAAGAAGCAGACAGAGGCATGACATGGATAGAACAAGTTTCCCCACTGCCACCATCTTCACAGATACAACAGATACTCCTGGCTACAAGCACATCTTGGAGCTCCAACAAGGGGTAGAGTTCCTTATATCAGAACCAGACCCAGACTCACAGAATGGACCACAGCCGTCAGAGAGATATGGTGGAGGAACAACTGAACCAGAACCAACACCATATACAGAACCGACAGGACAACCAAGACCAAAGACAGCACAGCTACCAAGAGCAGCATCTGGAACACTGAGACCCACACCACCAAGAGGGACATCACCATCAGTACAGACATCAACCACAACACCAACAACAGGACCAGTACCAATACCATTACCAGAACCAGTTTCAGAGCTCCAAAGGAGGACAATACTATCGGAGTCACAAGGCAGACTACCAATACAATCCCTTGAGACTCCAGAGAAGACAAGAGGAATTTCAATGCTTCCCATCCCCAGCCAGAGCCTCTCCAGAAGACCAGAGAACCAAGCAATGGACAAGAGTGAGTGAAATGAAATACACGGGGGACTCCAACTGCACCATAGGAGCCAGAACCACACGGAGAAAGCAGCCATGCTATTAACTTACCCTGTCATGTGGAATCATTCCAAAAAAGAACTTACTGACATTGAGATTAGTGTGCTTTGAAAGGGATTAACTTTTGTTCCCCACCGCAGGTCTGACACAGCACAGGTACTGGTTGATTTAAAATGCTATGTCAAAAAATTGAATCTGAAAGTTCTATACCATGGCAAATCTGATACCACTGAGAAACAATTTATTGAAGAAACCACAAAAAGACCCAGTAGTTACTGCCATCCCTTAAACCAAATTTTAGTAGCCTTTGAGGTCAAATATGAAATGGACATTAGGAAAGTACTGCAAAAACCATCAGAGAGAAAGTTCTACAACCTTAACAAAGGTGAGGAAAAAGCATTGTTTGAACTATGCAGAGATAAGTTACAGTGCATTATGAAGGTTGACAAGGGAGGAGGTATTGTTGTTGATACCAGAGGAAAGAAGAAATGTTGAGTGACACTAACTATTATGAATCTTTAACTTTAGAAGAAGTTAAGGCATCATATATTTTTTTGACATTTAATGGAAATTACTATAAACAAAAGACTGGTATAGCCATGGGGGCAGCTATGGACCCAAAGATAACTAACATAGCCCTATGCAAGTGGGAGGAGGATTATGTTTTTAACAACATAGAATACATGCAACATATCACAGTGCATCTGCACTTTATTTATGACATGTTTATTGTGTGGAAAGGAGCTAGTGCTAAATTAAAATATTTTATCAAGTATCAGAATCAAAACACTGGCTTCCAGCATTTCACCTCTTCCCGCAGCCTCACCTTGACAGTCTTCTTAGATATGCTGATTGCTAAAGACACAGATCTTTACAGAAAACTTACCAGAACAAATCTCCTGCTACATAGTAAGAGTCTCCATCGAACCAGGCAAAATATAATATTGTTATGTCCCCAGGGTTGGCCAGGATCACCAAGAAAATGGAGCCCTTCCTTAAAGGACCAGTACATGCTTGTCTCTAAGTTTCCTAATTTTCCTAATCTCTTTCTCCCCTATCTGGTGAAATTTTCATCACAAAAAAGCCATACTGCAGTTAGGAAGCATAATTTTTACATTGTTGTTATTCCTCCTACCTGCAGTTCCCTTACTGGGATCCATCTTCCTGCCTGCAAGCATTTTTGCAGAACTGTTTACAGAGTGTGGGCACTGCAACAGACTACAAATAACACCCTCTGTTTTCATTGTGTTCCTTCCTCGCTCTAGGACTGCCCTCCTTCAGTTAGTACACTCAGAAAATGTCCATTTTCATTAGATATGCAGGACATTTCGTTCAACTCCTCCTGCCTGTAATAAAATGGTTGCGCAAATGTGGGAACTTTTATTCTTCCAAAAGTTGCTGGAAGCATCTTTTTTTGACAGTCCTTCATGAGCAGAGGATTTACTTTTGCAGTAGAAACTATTTTGGGTCTATATTAGAAAATCAAAGTCTTGGAACTTCAAATGTTCTAATATCGACACCTATTCGGCAAACGCTGAAAATAGCAAAGCTGTAGAACACTGATTTTTTTCCCAGGGAAGGAATTCGGTTGGCCGTTTCTGTGGCTTTGCTATTTTCAGCACTGTGGTGGAAAGTTACTGGTCGGGTTCAGGTAAGTGTGCGATTGTGTGGACGTGAAGGTTAGGGCGGGGTAGGTGAGTTAAGGTTAGGGCGCGGGTCAGGTAAGTGCGATTGTGATGGACGTGATGGGTGAGTGTGCAATAGTGACGGACCTTAGGGTTAGGGTTTGGATTAAGGTAAGTGGATAGATAGCAGTGTATGTACAGTTTAGTGTAGGGTTAGATGTAGGATTTTAAGTGTATGTATGTGGATTGCTTCTTTTTGTTATGCTTGTGTTGTGTGTATGTGTTTCGGAACAGCAAATTTTTTCCCCGGGATAAAATTTGCTGTTCTGCATGTTCTATATTTTAAGCGTTCGCTGAATAGGGGTCGATATTAGAACATTCGATGTTTTAAGACTTTGGTGTTCTAATATAGACCCAATTATTTTACTTGTCTGTAATTCCGGTATGTGAACCAACAGCCTCTTTTAGAAACTATTGATGTACTCATTCATTAGTTTTAAATCTGAAACTGTTGTTAGTCATTGAAATAGGTTGCTGTTGTACAGCGTCTGTTGTTTTAAAGGTTTGTTTATGCAGGCATACCGCAGAACTACCAAGCTTATTTGCATATATATTTTTGTAAGCGTTTGTTTCAGAACTTGCTCTGGTTAAATTGTTATTGAATGCTCATGGCTGTCTGAGTCTGCAAGTAAATTAAACTTTAGGCATTGTCTTGCTGTGATTAAATAAATTTAAAGAGGTTCTGTGCTGGTATTCTGCTCATTAACACCTCCAATGCACTGTTTGTCGATTATGATAGTGATGTTTCAGTAGCCAGTAACTCTCAACTGTAGAGATTTTTGCAGAATGTCCAGATTTCTGCCTCATATTTTAGGTCTGTTCATCGTAAATTTGCGATTTTTTTATATTTTTGTGGCCAGTGTGTCAGGACTGAATTCACCAAATAATGACAGTCATTTCAATGTCCAACTTCATATCCTTCAGAAAATGTATGGGTAACACAAGAACTTTTATTCCAGCAAGTTTCTAAATTTGTAAGAGCAGTATTTAATATTTGTCCTTATTTCTGAGGCTTTGTCCCCTCATTATTTTTGGCTTTGTCAAGTTTTTTTGTGCTAAGAAGTTGAGAGCTAGGCACCCTGTTACGGAGATACACTCCAGTGTTAACCATGGAGGTTTGCCAGCGTTTGTATTGTGCATGTAATTATTTGTAAGGGTAGTAATAGTCGCAAGACTGGTCACTGACTGTTAGAAGTGTATTAAACAGTAGGGAAGTCAAGCAACGCTTACATGCACACTCTGAAAGCAAAAGAACAAGGGGGAGTGGGACTGTGGCTGCAGGTGCACATATAACCTAGATCGTTGGATTGTGGCAGCTCCCTAGCATGAAGGTAGATGTTGTCAGTTCTGTTTGTGTTGCACTAGCTGGCAGTCTTTCTTTTTAAAGTAATAAAATTTCAGTATGTTTGCACTGAATGCCATTACTTAGGTGGAGTAATTTGGGGAAATGTAGGCCTAGACGACGACTGAAAACTGGGCCTTGACTTCTTATATTTTCATTATAGTTGCAAACAATAAGCTGGACATTTATTAAAATGAAGTAGTTAAAACAGCGGGGTATTACAAGAGACCGTTGTAGTGTTGTGTGATTGTAATGTGTTTCACGAGTAAGGTGAGAAGAAATCTCAGTTTGGATCAAATGAGGTGCTGTTCATGCACTTGTTTTTATTTGTGTTCATGAGTTATGTACATAACTCAACTTTATAAACATGCAGCTTGCTTCCTTTGTGTTTTATGTGTAGGGTTCTCAAGTTATTGCTTCATGTGCATGTATCAGTTGGGTGCTAACAGAGTATAAAAAGTTTTGAGATTTAGCTGGTGTATGCAGTGTTTATAGATGCTCACTGGTAAGAGTACATTTTTATTGTGCTATGTAAAGAAGCGAGGGGTGAATATACTTTTTAATTAATGATTAATTGTAGTCTACTGTATGAATGCATGGAAATGAATAGTGCTTGTGTGTGAGTAGGATGAGTGGTTGAGTTTTTCATTCCCAGAGAGCTTTAGCTTTGGTTTACCTCCTCCTTTTGTAGTATTACTAGGGATGCTTATGTTTTAGATGTGTATAATGCAACGCCAAAACACTTCAATAAGATTTTTGTTTAGTTTCAGTATTTGTTACAACTAGTATTTCTTTGTATTGTTAAACTTGAACGGACAGGAGAAAATGTTGCACGTATTTGAGTTTAGTTTGTACTGTATTTAAATACTGGTAAAGTTTATATTTTTCCATATCAAAGCAGCAATGTTTCTTGCCATTTTAACTTCACTCCTTGCTAATCTGATTACTGAAACTGAATTAATTGGTTCTAGTTAATGTCCATTGGTTATTGCCACCTGACGCCTCCCCCAGTTACTAAGTGTCACTGATGATTTGTCTGATACCAGATAGGAGGGGGAAAACAGAGAAGTTGAAGAGCATGCTACCAAAATATATTTTTATTCCAAATGTGCCTAGCCGATGGTCAGCTATTAAGTGTTTAATTACATGAAATAGGGGGCGATATTGAGACTCTTTGAAGCATAAACTGTGTTTAGATGGCTGACATTTGAAGTGTCAGGATTTGGACAGTTTTGGCACTAGTAATTGTCAACCTTGTGGCTGCTTCTCTCTTTTTTTGTAGGATGTATGAACTATTAACCATTTTTTTTTACTTTGTGTAGTTTGCTTTAATTATTAGTGTCCCATAAAGGTCATGGCCTTGGCTCTGTTTTACTGAGTTACTTTGTCAAGCTGTGGGTTACTCTCTGTTCCAAGGTCAAGTGGAAGAGTGCTCCCAGAAATCCTCCTAAACAGAGCTAATTTTATACTTTTATTTGATTTGGTGGTGTAGCACTCTGATTCTCAAGAACCTTTAGTTGATGTCAGCCTCTACTTTTTTCTCCGAGTTCGCTATGGATGTGTATATGCTGCCTTAAGTCTTTCATAATCAGCTGAATTCTTCACTTGTAAAAGAAGACCTCAGCCATTGATCTGATGTGAAGGGAAACATGAAGCATTCCTTTCCCCACCAGAAAAGAAAGGTTGTCTATTGGTTACTTAGTGCTTTCTACCCTTGATGATCCTGCTTTAACCTGTTTCTCTTCCCAAGCACTCAGTGATGCAAACTGATATCTTTCTAGATAACCAGCAGATAGTTCATGGGGCTTCCTTATAGATGAAAAGTTTCCTTGTACTTGTTTTTTCCCTTACAAATGAAAAGCATTTATATGTGTAGTCTTTTAATCTTTATTGCTGATGTTTGCTTGGTTTGTCAACTTGCATTGCTGTTCTAAGGCTGTTAACATCCTGGAGTGATTGATGTGAGTGTGTGTAGGAAATGACAGCTGTAGGTTACACTTTAAATATTTGCTGTTTACTGTGTTGCTGTACAATATTCCAGTAGACAAAAAATTTTCAATCCACTGTATTTATAATTAAGGGGACTGGTCTTGGAATCCTTTTCAGTTATGATTTGGGCCAAAGGGGGTATAGTTGTGTATATGGTATAACATACGACATATGAAACAGTAGATGGTTAATTGCTTAAGATGCTCTTCATACTGTAAACTGTAGTGCCAAAAATACAGAACTGTTAAAACTTTTTGTATAACATATGAAGTAGTAAATAGAGGAGTAAGATGCTTATTAAACTATAGCCTATGGTGGAAGACAGGAAGGAGGTATTCAGTTCATCTTTGTATTAAGCTTTTTCCAGTGAGGAGGTAGAAGGGGGCACTTGGTCATTCATTCAGCCATTCTTGAAACAGTGGCACTTAAAATCCATAAACAAAATGGCTCATTTTTGACAGGTATAGTCTTCTCTAGTACTTTTGCAAATGTAGGACACCTTCATTAACAGACTTTGAGGATGGTGCATTAACAGATTCTAGCATAGTCACAAATTCTAGTTGCAGTTTGTGGAATCTATGGTAGATTAGGAAGCTCTTTTCCTATAGGTTTAGTGGGGAGAGTGTGTAGAAGGGTTAAGAGAGCAACTTGAAAGAAAGGTGAGATAGGTTGTGTAGTAGTTAACAGGGAGTTGTTGGTGAACAGGTTTTCTTAGAACATGTTAACTTGCATTGTAATGTAGAAATATTTTTGTCTTGTGCCAGGAGACTGGCATGGTCAATCATCTGTCTCTCAGGTTATCCTATTTTTAACATACACAACACTTTAGTATTTGCATGTCAAATGGTTACTTCAGAGATATAAGCAAGCATTTTATTTGCATCAGTTACTTAAAACTATACAAAGGCATGTTTAGCATTAGTCAGTTGTGATGCACATTTTACTTGGTAACTGGCTATGTGGGCTTAGTCCATGAACCATTTTTTTATCATGAGCAGATAGCAGTAGCAGAACCTAGTTATACAGAGTGCAAAATTCTACAGCTTTTCCTTGACCTGCTCTGAATCCTTTGTGCAGCACACACTTGGTACAAATCTCAGTTAAAGATATTTTATTTCATAAACCTATATTCCCTCAAAGACCATCACTGTATCATAATACAGAAGTCAACCTAGCTATGCATCACAACAATTTAAATTCCTTTTTCCTCGATTGTGGGTCTAAAGCTCACAATTATCCAAAGTGAAGACATTTTAATGGAACAGTCACACTTCTATAAGCTGTTTAAAGGACGCTGCTGTGTCTGTATTTTTAAGTTTGTTTGTGGTAGCATTTCACTTCGGACACTCCTTTACTGTCGTTTTACATTAGGATGACTGTGATTATTCATCTAGTGGCAGTAGGTGTTTACCTGGTCTATCTGAGCTGGGAAGCACACAAAAGGGCTCTATTTTTGCACTTCTCTTATATACTGTGACTGGTCTGTCTGAGTCGGGACGCACACAAGGGCTCTATTTTTGCACTTCTCTGATATACTGTGACTGGTCTGTCTGAGTCGGGACGCACACAAGGGCTCTATTTTTGCACTTCTCTTTATACTGTGACTGGTCTGTCTGAGTCGGGATGCACACAAGGGCTCTATTTTTGCACTTCTCTTTATGCTGTCACTGGTCTGTCTGAGTCGGGACGCACACACAAGGGCTCTATTTTTGCACGTCTCTTTTATACTGTGACTGGTCTGTCTGAGTCGGGACGCACACACAAGGGCTCTATTTTTGCACTTCTCTTTATACTGTGACTGGTCTGTCTGAGTCGGGACGCACACAAGGGCTCTATTTTTGCACTTCTCTTTTATACTGTGACTGGTCTGTCTGAGTCGGGACGCACACAAGGGCTCTATTTTTGCACGTCTCTTATATACTGTGACTGGTCTGTCTGAGTCGGGACGCACACACAAGGGCTCTATTTTTGCACTTCTCTTTTATACTGTGACTGGTCTGTATGAGTCGGGATGCACACACAAGGGCTCTATTTTTGCACGTCTCTTTTATACTGTGACTGGTCTGTCTGAGCTGGGATGCACACAAGGGCTCTATTTTTGCATGTCTCTTTATACTGTGACTGTACTTAATACAGTTTATTTAAACTGCTAGTCTGCTGCTGCTTTAAGCAGGTAATTGATTGTACCTGTTAGTTGTAGGGCCGATGTAGGTTGTTTGGTCTTGTTACACGTGGGCTCCAAACCAGCTATTCTACATTAAGAAGGTGTTTTTCTGCACTATTGGGGAGGAAGTGTGCTGATTATATCCTGTCTGATTTGGAGGTTGCTGGTGGAAGGCTTATTGTGTGCTTTCCTGATGGTAGTTAGCTTAAAACAAAACATCACATTTGCATGGCTCTGCTCTTCGCACAGTGGTGGTTAACACTGCTTTTGTATAGATATACAAGCCTAGAAGGTCAGTTTTTCTCTAAACTGCAGTCAGAGAAATCTTTCCAAGCATTTCTGCTGCTATAGGAGCAACTTAGTTGTGCACTGAGCAGCAGTGCCTTATTGATCAACCTTAGCCTATATAAAGTATAGGTCCCCCTTGTGGTCTCAGCACTACCAGCACAGTCTTGTCAAATTAACCTATTCCCTTCCTTAGCAGAAAATGCAGTAAGACCCTGCTATTCTGGATGGGCAGTTTCCCATCATCTCTTTGGCCAGCCTGATAGACATGGGCATCCTGAGGGAATGTAGCAATAGTCTCATGTATACTGGCAACCACGTAATCCTGAAACAAAAATACTTTGTGTGAGATGTAGTTCTACTATGAAATTGGAGGCAAGACTCTCATGTAAGGGCATATTTAATGCCAAACAGGTTGCTGGTGCGCACACACTTCTCACACTAAATAAGGACATGTCACACATGCACATAAACAGAGGTACTCACAAGTAACTTACAAAAAGATTAGAGGCCTCCCAAATAGAAGCCACTTACACACATTAGAAGGTAAAAAAAACCCACAACACATAACACACATGCATGCACACATGTCTGAACAAATAAGTTCATAAGGCATAACACCACAAAACCTAATGTATTGATCATAGGTGACTCCATTGTGAGACATGTATGCTCTCCTCACCAGGCTGTATAAGGAGTTGGTTACAGTTAGCTGCCTGTCAGGTGCCAGGATCTGTCAAGTCACTCAACCATAAGTATTGATATGACTGCTTCATAGTCCATGTGGGGGTGAATGACTTGAGATGTACCTCACTATATATGAACAGTGACATTACTGAGCTCTCGGATTGTGTCAGAGGCAGGTATAATCCCATCCTTAAGCAGCATTCTACCTTATCTAAGGATGATGCCACAATACAAACAAAATGATTGACTTTAACAATTGGTTTAGCTTTTGGTGTCAGTCCAAAGGGATCCAGTATCTGTCAGCTTGGGAAGACATTATCAACAGGCCACACTGCTTTGCCTGAGATGGTGTGCCCCTCCTCCTTTAGGCTTTTGGATACTGGCAAAAGCATAAGCTAGCCTTATTGTGCCTTTTTAGGCAATGTTAAAATAATCCCCCTTCCAACATAACAAACTCCTCTCTAGATAAACTCAAGGTGCTGCTGCTTAATGCTAGGAGTCTGATCAAGAAACTGCAGTCCCTGGAAGCACTCCCCATTTTTGGAAGGTGCTGACATCTGTGCAGTCACCGGGACTTGGTTCAAAGGCACAGAAAGCACCCTGGCTATGCAGGGCTACGATGCATTCTATATGTTTAGACCACAAACTGAGTGTGAAAGAACCAAAGAAGGAGGTGTTCCATCTTCCTTAAGGATAAGTACAGCTAGAGACTGGTCAAACAGTATGACTCCTATTGAGCTACTCAATGTTCAGTTAACTATAGGAAAAGCCCCCTACAAAGCCCCCCACCATATCATAGCTAGTTGTAAATCCCCTACCAAGAAACAGAAAAAGCATACCTGGACTTACTAGAGTCACCTGCCATACAGCCCCACACTTTACTCATGGGTGACTTCAAATGTCATGCCATTGACTGGGAAACCTACACGACCACAAACATGCTGGCACAGAGGTTCTTCGACTTTGCCGATGGAAATGATCTGGAACAGCTAGTCAGCACACCCACAAGAGGCTCAAATGTCTTGGACACAGTATTCACTAACATGGGAGAGCATTGCCCCCCATGTGGTGATCTCCCTAGTAAGATCAGATCATAAATCAATGTCGTTCAGTGTAATTATAAGACCAGATACCAATCGAGCTCAAAGATGCTTAAGAATATTTCCAAGACAGATTACCTCCTGCGATGGTATACGAAGTTTTAAAGCCCCCTTGAATGCAGATAACATGGACTGCTGTGCAGAGGTGTACACCAGTGATCTGTATAACCACTTAAGCAGTTGTATAGAATCTGCTGTACCTGACCAGAATAAAAGCAGGTCTTGCCAAAAAACAAGCCACCCTGTTGGACCCCTAGTATAAATAGGCTGTACAAAAAAGAGAGAGAGAGAAACTAATGTCCAAGAACAAGAGGGAACTGTATCAGCAGAGAAAGAAATCTGTCTGTAGCCTAAACCAATACATTAGGGATCTTGTCAAGCCCTCCAAAGCTAATTAGGAAGCAAAAATGGTTCTATAGCTAGGGATAATCACAAGGCATTCTTTACATCCAAAATTCTAAAAGGGAATACCCAGCTATGTGCTGAGCTGTTTGTAAATAACACCACCCATACTCATCTGGAGGGAATAGCCAACCTGCTAGTTGACAGATTTGGAGAAAACTTCATCCCACAAAGTATACCTGGCACCATTCCTTAGCCTATTTATTTCAAGAGAACAGGTCATCATGGTGCTCTCCAAGGCCAAAAACATGGTATCAGTGAGACCAGACAACATCTCAGGTTACCTTTTAAACAACTTAAAACATGACTAAGCAGACCCACTTGGGTGACTGTTTGACCACAACCTGAGAACCGGTTATGTTCTGGCAGAATGGTGGACAACAACAGTAACCCCTTTGCACAAAGGGGGACCATTAACCGATCTTGGGAATTACAGGCCCATAAGCTTGACTAGCCTAATCTGCAAGGCCATGGAAAGAATCATAATGCACCTTACTAACAAAGACATAGGTAATCCTCAAACTCTGGATCAAAAAGTTTGGTTTAGTTTAAGGTAGATCATGCCTGTTAGACATGGTTGACTACTTTGAGAAAGTCACTGAGGCCTTGTCTGAGGTTAAGACTGTGCATACCATGGGTCCCTATTAAATTGCCGAACATTTCAAAGTTCAAATGTCATATGGTCGACACCATATGATCGAACTTTGAAAAGTTTGAAGGTGAAAGGCAATGGCTCCATACACTCAGAATGGGAAAATTTGCCTTTCTTGCAGTGAAGTACAGTCTCGGAGTTGGTGTGTGGATGGGGCACAGCACCCCATGTGGGGCATGCAGGAGCATTAATTTTTTTTTTTTTTTTTAGTTTTTTTATTATATATTAATGTTCCAAGTTTCGCTCATATGTTGTAGAACATATGAGGTTCGAAATTTTGAAGCTTCGAATATATAATATAGATGAGCATGCTGCCTATCTTGACCTAGCCAAGGCATTTGACTCAATCCCCCACTGAGATAATATAGAGAAACTCTCCCAATTGGGAATTAACCCCCGTATTGCCAGATGTGTAGACAACTGGTTCACTGACAGGACACCCACTATCCAAGTGGGTCACTTCACCTCTGGTAAAAGACCAGTCGCCAGTTTCTTAGAAGTCCAGCAAAACTTTGATGGCCTGTGGCTGACCAAGTTTGCTGATTATTGCAAATATGGAGGAATCACAGAGTCCCCCAACAATGTTAATATACTGCAGACAGGATTAGCGTAGACATATTACTGGTGCCAAAGCCATGAATTAAAGTTAAAAGCAAAAAAATGCATTATTATTCTCTTTGGAAAAGCTGACATCTCTGCTAATTACATTATAGACAGCACCACCCCAAGTGTAGACCCAGTGGTACATGATCTGGGTACTCGGGTTGATAGCAGTCTGAACTTTGACCACCACCAATCCACAGTAGTAAGGAAATCCTTCTTCTGTATTGCACATCTTAAAAGTAAAGGCATCGTATCTAGATTTAATTCCATTATACTTTGCCCTCATCAGACCAAAAACTGAGTACAATTCTCCCTTTTGAATCTACCTCACCAGACATCTGCAACATTTGGAGAGACCACAGAGGTTTCTTACCAAGAAATGACAGGGTACACACAAAAAGTCTTGGGTGGTAAACTGAAAGCCCTATCACTGTGTTCTGTCTCCAACAGGTTGCTAAGGATGTGATCTTGCCTGGCTTACAGGACAGTCTCTGGTCTGGTCCTGATGGAAATGCTACCCATTCCAAAATCAAACTGTAGGAGGGTCACTTGCTTCAGGGGCCTTAACCCAGCCTCTGACATGACCAGATCATGCTGGAGAGAGACATCTCCACTTCTCTGGAACAAGCTTCCAATTCATGTGAAACAGATTTCTTCCTGACCCCCTACAAATGCAACCTAGATCAGTGGATGGGTAACTGCAGATCCACTCCTGGAGTGGTTCCCATATTTCTCCTGGACATAGAAAGTAGGTATTAATTACCATAGACCCTTATCTCTGAAATTCACTCACCTAACCATTGACAACTGAGGCAACTCGGGGATAATTATGGCTAGGCTTGTAAGGGCTCTAAGGCCATTAGCCTAGAAACCTCCTATGAACCTGTAAGAGTCAAATACACACTGCTAGCCTGATGCCCTATTCAACTGGGTTGCACTAATTCCTTTTGTGAAAATGTATGTATCCTTGGATTCCCTTTAGTTAAATGACACCTCACATCGCCGACACCCACTTCATCTAGACGACTTCACTGACAATCCACATCACCGACAACACGCTACACTGACATTGAGTATTACAGGCAATGGGTATTAACATATGTTGAATGGGGGATGTATTTATAATGTCAGACTAAGTGATGCTTATAAATACATCCCTCACATATGTTAATACCGGTTACCTGTAATACGCGATGTCAGTGTAGCGCATTGTCGGTGAAGTCGAAGTGTGTGATGTGAGGTGTCATTCAAATAAAGTAAATCCGTATCCTCATGGGCACCCACAGGCAGGATGCAAGGTCGCATGCTTCCCCCTTTTAAACTCATTCATAGCACATTTTTTTTTTAGATTGGAAATGTACATCCAAAATGGTAGCAAAGGATGTAGACTCTGCAGATGTAAGTGTATAACATCTTGGACAGGTATTCAGTGAACACCAAGTAGCTCCTGCAGTTTTTACCCATGGAGGCATTGTTGAAAAGATTTGTCTATAGTCACTGCTGCACAGGGTTGACCCATGGGATTATAACACAAAGACTTGATTGACTTTTCATGACAGAATGCGATGCAGTCCATCAACCAAGTAGCTAGGGCAATCTTTTTGCCATTGTATGACTTAGGTGGCGTTTTAATGAAACATAGGAACAGTTGAACATCATTTTTGTTCTGCTAATGTAGAACTTACGATGTCTGTCATGTCAGGCTGCGCAGTGAAGATTTTGTGCTGTTCAAATAATTAAGGGAAAATACTGGAGGCTGAATTTATCTATTCGGATTAGTTTTGTTGGCTAGCTTTAAGGTACAAAACTCTTACTGGAACTCAAGATATGGGGTTTACACAGCCAAGACTCATAAATCAGTTCTTTTAGCTGATGTAATTGCAACTAGGCAAAGGTCATGTTATGGACAATGGGTCATTTCTGGTTACTTTCGTAGGCAACCTTTGATGTAAAGAATGCTCTTGGTGTACCAGAAATGGAGACTGCACAGGCAAGATTTGTAACTCAGTTATGCTAGCTGACGAAATAGCGACTAGAAAAAGGCTATGCTATAGATAATGGATAGTTTCTGGTTAGTTTCATTGGCTACCTTGATGTAAAAAACGTAGTAGTACTACTCCAGTCCAGTGTTCCAAATGAAACCACCAAAGATGTCACAATAAAAAACAGTTTTATTGTTCCACAGGAATAAGCGCTTTTGTCTGTCTATATCCAAAGACATCTTCAGAATCAAATACAAACTGCAAACACACACCTTATATCCAGTATAATTAATCACCTGACCCACTTGATAAATACTTCCCCTCATAATGTTTCCAGTGCCTTAGATAAAAAAGGGGCATTGTCAAATGTGTGCTATATGATTGTTCTAAGTTGAACACACATCATGTGTTGTAATAAGTTGTGTACCGATGAGGTCATTTATGCAGAGGAATGGGTCTATATCAGTTGAGCGAAAATCCTAGTGCGCGAATACAAATACATCGAACCGCATTGCGTGAAATTTGTAAACCTTGAACATCCAAAATCGCGAATTCCAAAATGTCGATTTGTTTTGGTTGGCTCATCTGCGGTATAGCTCCATAAGGTAAGTGTGCGATAGATAGGACTTTAGGGTTAGGATTTGGGTTAAGGTAAGTGCATAGATAGGTAATGTATGTAAGATTTAGTGTAGTGTCAGATGTAGGGTTTTTTTAAGTGTATGTGTGTGTTATTTATTTTGTTTGGGTGTATGTCTGTAGGGGAAGTGTGTGGTAGTTACAGACCTTAGGGTTAGGGAGGGGTTAAGGATAGAGCATAGATAGTTGTGTATGTGGGGTTTAGTGTAGTGTTGGAAGTCGGGTTTTGTTAAATGTATGTATGTGGATTATTTATTCTGTTTGGGTGTATGTCTGTAGGGTTTGGTTAGTGTATGTATGTGGTTTATTTATTTTGTTTGGGTAGGTACTAAGTAGCGGGTGGTGGGGTTGGCCGACTATGATAGTTTGATATTTTGTTTTTCACGGTTTAGTGCATTTGGGATTTTCGCTGTTCGAGGTATAGGGGTCGATGTTTAGCTATTCGCATAAAGGGGTTTTCGCTCAACTGATATAGACCTCATAGGAATACTGAAAATTGTGTGCACCATTAAATTGTAACCACATAGTTTTGGACAAGTACCGTCATTGGAACATTCGTGTAATTTGTTCTACTGCAGCATTTACAGATGTGGGGGTTGGTATGTATGCCATGATTGCTTACGCGAGCATGATCTCAACACTTATTCATTATAACGGATGTGTCAGCTTGTATAAAGCATTGAGAAAGAAGACAGTATATCTAACAATTTTTTTTGTAATACATCAGTACATTATACAATACATCAATTTAAAGGCATTCACCAAAACCTTGAGTGAGTGAAGGCTAGCAGATACAAATCATAATGTTTCATTTTCCCCTTTATGGGGAGATTGGCTATGCATAAATTGGCACACAACAGCAGCTTGTCTTGTAATTATGTATGAAGTGATGAACCTTCACATGTATGAACATTGCCAATTTTGGACCTCACGTGCTAAATGTGGTAAGTGATTATGTGAATATGAAATCTGCATTTGTGCATGCTTCTTTTCAGTAAGTGATGCATATATTCAGAGTGGAGTAAAAAGTGATGGCATGCATAACAGTTGGGTGTTCTTCCTGTTATCAGTCAGTGATGGACTGTAATGGGATCGTTCTTTACTGAGGGACTATTATATGAATGATGATGTCATTAAAGGACGTGAGAACTGAAATGGTAATTGACAATGTCAAGTAAACAGTGCTGTCTACTGGCAAATCTTTTTAAGCATGTTTTCAGACCAGACCAATTTATACAAATCAGTCATATATTACTGTTGAAATAGACGAACAGTGTAGAAGGTGTGGACTGACTCTGATTTTCCTTCTTTTCATAGGAACATCTGAAATACAACATGCCCCACTGCTTAGCCTATGCATGTGCAACACACACTGGGCGACTTGAGGATGGTGTGTCTATACATGCCTTCCTCAGGGATGCTCACCTTTGCATTGTGGGTGACTCGATGTGGAACCAGTGTGGGCCACATCTCAAATTTTGTAAAGGAAGTGATGCATAGCAAGACAACCAAGTATTACTTGTGCTCCAAGGATTTTGAGGATTGCATGTTCAAAACTAATATGATGAAGAACCTTCTTCCTGAAGAGCTACTGAAACCTCATACTCATCGGCATCTGAAGAAGAATGCACTGCCTACAAAGTTCAGTCACATACAACCCAAGGACAGATTATCATCTTGCAACCATATTTCAGTACAGGAATGGAAAAAGGTATGTATCATTAAGGCTGTGTCGTTGAGGATAGTTTCATGTTATGAAAAATGGGGTTAAGTAGCTGTTGAAGTTAGCCAAACATGCATGGCATTTTTAGTAAATATTATGGCAACCCTTGACAGTGTCAACACTGGCTGACTCGTGCTGTGAATAGGTGTTAGCCATTTTAATAGACTGTGTTCTGTAGGTCTTTTACTGTAAAAATTGCTGTGCAGTTGTTCTTGACAGCATCACTCTGCGCATCCAGTCTGTGGATGGCAGGTGACTGAAATAAGGCATTGATTATTAAAATGTTTATTTCAATGTCATCTTGAAAGTAATGTCAATCAAATAATCCTGATTTTTTTTTCCTATCCCTATACAGCTCCTGGATGAGTTGCTGTCAATACAGATGAGTCCATCTGACACAATAATGCAACAGACGTCTGATAACCAGGCTCAGTTATGCGGAGGCTCAATACAGCTTTTATAGACACTGTCTGCGCTGATGGGCAGGTGTGCTCATTTTTACTGTAGTGTGAGCTCAGTAGGTGAATCTGTATCTGATTGCTAATTTTATGTGAATGATTGCATGACATTCACTTGATGGTTTGGCAGGGGAAATCATCTGTATATGGGAAATGTCAAATTTTAGTCCAGCTGCATAGCCTTAATAAGAAATTAAATGTTATTGTGGCAGGATTGTTAGTCTTTCTCTGATAAAAATAACTCTTATTCTGTATTGCTTGATTGTAGGAAGAGATGCTGCTCATGGCCCGAGAACCAGACCTGATGACAGAAGTGGAAGTCACAGCTGGCAATAGTGCTAGGCGTCTGGACACAACATCGAGTAGCATAACATTACAGTGCTAAAATCCTACTATAAGGGTATAGTTGTGTGACATAACAAAGTTTCTCTTTCCTTCTCTCAGGTTGCTGTATCACCACTCCATGAAGAGACAGTCATCTCCAGGATGAATATTGACCCTAATGACACTGACAACATACTGGAAGCGGGAACACAGCTGACCATGTCAACAAGTAGCACTATAAGTTGTACATGTTCTGTCAACAAAAGATCCACACTTACCACAGGAAATGAAAAGGGATAATTTGACAGAAACAACTCTGAAGTTTAATGTAGTGTTACTGCAGGCAACAAAAAATCAAGGAGTCGATGGAGTCAAACAAGGATGGCACATTATACAACAAGTTTTGGCACACAGACCTGCCTCCCCTGGGTTACCATGCATGATGCTGTGATGATGGCTTCCAGTAGGAAAGATGCAGCAATGCAGTTTCCAGAGGTATGCCCCACAGTAAACCATATACTTAAGGACCTCACTTATACACACAGGACCATTCCTGAAGATGACCTTGGAAATGACAATGTCAAAACAATAAAGGACCAAGTGACTCAGGTGTACTTGTTAACAGTATTTATGGAAGTGGATGTACTGTCACCTATACTTGGTTGTAGCACTCCAGTCAAAGATGCTCAACTTTCATCCAACAGTGTTAGGTCAAAGGAAAACAGTTCAGTGCCTAGGAATAAAAGGAAAAAAGGTTTGGTGCTGGACTAGCATCCTACCTATTTCTGGAGCATCTGGTATCACATCAGTGTGCTAGATGAAACAACTGGTATGTTCCTCAAGCGGGCATCCACAGCAGCTATGGTCTGCTATAGCTGTTGACTCATAATATTAATGAGAGTTGGGCAATGCAACATGGTTCACAGGCACCCTGCGAGCATGCATTTTGCACTTTGTGTTGTAATCAAGATTGATAGAGTCTAGCTTCTTTCACAGCATTCCATAAAGGATGTAGGTGGAGATAGTGCAGAGGGTTGTGCCAACTGAATTTGGTTAGACTGAGTAGAGATTCTTAGGAGCAGTGATTGATCATATTTACTACATCACAGTTTACCGAAAAAGTGAGCAAATTCACCATGGTTAGTTGGTAGACTATGTGAATGTATGTGTATCTGCTTAGTATATAGTGTTTAATCAAGAAAAACTGACCACAGAAAGACTTGACATCTAACTTCTTGGAGGTGATTCTAGTGTTAGTGGATTGCACATGCTGAGACAGTTGCTGAATGTGCGGAGCTGATAGCAGCGGAGGTGTTATGCAGCTTCTGCATTGCAGATTTGTGGAAAAGTATGCAAAACATCATGGTTCACTGGTACAGAGTGTGTCTGCATGTGCATGTGTGTGCATGTGCGTGCATCTGCATGTGTATATGTGTGTGCATGTGTGTGTGTATGCTCGCGTGTGTGCGTGCTTTGTGTGTGTGTGTGTGTGTGTGTGTGTGTATATGTGCATGTGTGGTGGATGGTGTAATGGTAAACAAAGGAGCTGAGCTGGACTGGCAACAACCCTGTTTAGGGATCATGCAGTGTCAGTTCAGTGGGATTGTTGTGAAAAACAGTTAGGTGGGCAGAGCTGCCATCACCTACAGCTTAGGTCCCCTGGCTCTGTTGCAGCATTTTTGAGGAGTGGTCAGCAAAGCACCATTGTTCACTGGTACATTGCATGTCTGTGCATGTGTAACGTTAGAGGTGTACCGTGGAATAATGTTGTACATCAGGGATGAGAGCAACACAGTTACATGGACTGACTATGTAGTGCCCCAAGCTGACACCAACAGCAGCTGTGGTCCAGCATAGGTGGTGTATTAGTGTATTGTGTAGACATGGGCAATGCAAAATGGTTCAGTGGTACATTGTAGGTGTTTGGGAATTTTACATAGGCAGTGTCCCCGTGATTTATAGTGCCTAGAAGGGCTGACATATGTCCTGTTATGGATGCACCTGGAATGAGTTTAATGTGCTTCTCCAGGAGATACTGTGTTGAAGAGGTTTGTCTGGCTTCAATTGCAAAACCTAGTAGAGAATGTAAAACTGTGCTTTGAATTTCATGTTTGCATAGAGATTGTGGTCCAACTAATTCAAAAGTCATGATGTATGTTAGATGGTTAAGTCAATGTAAAGGACTTAGTCTGATTTGTTTAACCCTCCTTCTCTAAATAATTCCATCAGTTATTTTGCTTCATTGTCCAACTGCATTATACAAGAAAGAAAAAACAAGCCTGGTAAACAGTTATTTTGGCAGCAAGGTTTCCGAAAAGAATGTAGGAATCCACACATAACCAAGGAGAGAAGAAAAGGTCATAATGAGTAAGTACTCGCCCTTGTGCAATACCCAAGCTGGCATTCTAGCATCTCTCCCAGAAAGTCAGAAATCTCAGGCAATATGTTGTCTCAGACAAATGTGTTCTGAGATTGACTCCATGGGAAGAGATCTCTCCTTTATAGGATATACTTGCACAAGCCAAGACCAAACCCCTATGTTCCCTACTGTTCTACTGGACTTGGTGGTGTGACAAGTGGTAATAGAAAAAGTTAATTTGTCACAGTGGGAAATTGGTTTTCATTAATGAATGCTTCTGTTGCCAGTAAATAAAATGGCTTGAGATCAGTTTGTGACTGTTCTCTTAAACCACTTTCTGATATTGCCTAAGTTGAAGACCATTTCACAGCACAGTCTCTTACCCTTTGTTCCCAGTTTTAATTGGCAGTACTGCAAGCATGTAAGGAGGAGTAATTGCTAGTCCAATGGTATAACATGGTACAGATATCACATGTGATCTCTATTAATTTCATTATGTTAAAATGCAAAATCTCCTCATGTAGCAAGATTCTGATAATGCCTCAGATGTTCCTCTGTTGAACGTGGCTATGTTTTCTTGGATGGTAGAATAGAGATTGTACATACATGCATGAAAGTTTGGTGTGAGCTACTTTCTGCAGACCTGTCCATGCTCAGAAGTAACTGTTGTTGTGACACAAGCAGCATATACATAATAATGTGTATATTCAGTGTAGAAACTCGTTTTGTCTGTGATAATTCTCCTACATCATCTGTAAATAGTAAGCAGTCATCTGTGACTTAAGGTTTCCATGCTTATACATCACACCTGTTTCTTCATCTTCTGTTGCTGAACAGTCAATTGAAGTTACAGTGAGGAGTCAGGATGTCTGCATAATTAATGCATCACTACAGCATGGTACTTGGTAGCTCAGGTTGCCTCCTCCTGTACTAATAGCCAGACTCATTGTTATTCATCAACCTTCAGAAGTTATTTACTTGTAGATGCTAAAATATGGGAAAGGTGTCTAATCTGCATAATTGTTTGGTCTTTAAGTTGAGAGAAACTCTCAGAAGTATAGTCTTTATGTATTGCTGATGCCTTGTGCTTTTTTCCCATTTGCAGGCTTGCTTGTACTTATATATTACAGCTCAGGAGTTTATAACCCAGTCGGTACACTTGGTACCCTTTCCTTTTTATACAGCCATAGCCCATCCATGTGTTACATATGAGTGGATGTTTGTACAGCCATAGCCCATGCATGTGTTACATATGAGTGGATGTTTGTATTTAATCCTTCTACGTGTTGTCATTCCAATTTATCTGGTGATGCTCCTGTGTTTAATGTAATTTGTATGCATATTTATATATTTATATATATATATATATATATATATATATATATATATATATATATATATATATATATATATATATATATATATATATATATATATATATATATATATATATACTGTATGTATGAAATGTATGTGTGTGTGTGTGTGTGTGTGTGTGTGTGTATATAACATTTTTATACACATATCTAGGCATACCTGCATATTTATATCTTTATATTCTATGTGTATGTGTGGCATAACTGAACAGCCCATGTACAGATGTCAGCCAGGGAAATGCCCCAAATATGCACAGAATATGCACTATGTAATACATTCCCCTGGATTCACTATCCTTCCATGCAGGACTAGCTTAGTCCTGCATGGAAGCGGCTGTTTAGGAGCAGGGCAGCAGGGCGCCATGCATATTAATGAAGGCACACTGCCTGAGCTCCTAATCTTACACAGCGTGTAAGAGTGCAGGGGGCATGTCTGAGAGCAGAGCTCTCAGAATATACATGCCCCTGCAATGAAGAACAGCAGACAAGTTATAAAAGAATGAGCGAGACCACTCATAGGTGTATACATACCCCCAGCAACATCCACCCACATGTATAAGAGAAATAGTTAAAACAACAAATATAACGATTTTTTTTATGAAACAGATTCAATTTAACCGTAGTTGCATGGGTTTGCCCATCGCTTAGCTATGGTTAATGCAGCTTAAATGGCAGAAGAGAATAAAAAGCAAGATATACGCAAATGAAGCAGTATAGCAATAGTGTAGTGGGCAGAGCATTCGCCTTATGAGGAGTCATTCCTGGTTCAAGTCTCACTGCAGCATATTCCAGTTTTCCATGTCAAATCACTTTATGACATAGTTTTAGTTGCATAACCTACTAGATAACATAGATTTGTGAACTGGAGTACTGCATTAAATGCAGATGTGAGGTGTCAGTGTCATAATGTTGCAAAGTCCACAGATAATCATATGTGCCCCATACAGTGTATGTACACAGGAATCAGGGATACAAATGGAAGGTAAAATGTGTAATGAATGATAACTCCATACAGCTTCCAAATCCCCCACCTTCCCAAGAACCATTAGACATTACTGTTTAAATTAGTGCAGTGGTAAGAAGGAGTAAGCACTAGTAAACAAGTGTAAGCACTATTAAGCAGTAGTAAGTGGGAGTAAGCATATGTAAGCACTAGTAAGCAGGTTTAAGCCCATTTGCATGGGGGTAAGCAATGCACACACAGGTTAAGCAATATTGAAGCTAACTCTCTGTAAGCATATTTAACCAAAGGTTAGCATAGCTTACCCTTGTGCAAACCTGTGCAAACCCGCTTACAAGTGCTTAGAAGTGCCTTAATCACTCTGTATGCAACAGCCGGTGTTCTGGCCAGAAACAAAATAAAGAGCTTAAGCAGGTCTTGAACCCAGGACCCTGTACACTATAGTCACAGTAGTGACCCACTAAGCCATCACAGCAGTACATAAGACTTAGGTATCACTAAACAAATCCTCACTATAGGAAAATCAAACTGAACACGTGAAAATAATCTATATACAGTATTATGTTGTATAACATACTACATAACATAAATATATGAACTGGAGTACTGCAGTAAGCCCAGAAGTGAGGTGTAATTGTAATAAAGTGTTGAAGTCCCCTAATAAACACAAGGACCCCCTACAGTGTATGAACACATGAATCTTGGATACCAGACACATATATAACATGTAATGAATAATAAATCAATGCCAAAAAGCCAATATAATGCAAATTAAATATTAAGCAACGCTAATCATTGCACAGTCCAGCTTAGTAAGTGTAAGCAATGTGTAGGCCAGCTAACTCAATTTGCCCATTGGCATACCCTTTAAACAATGCCAACTTTAGGTAAGCAGGTTTGCCCATAGCTTAGCCTTTTCAAAACCATCCAATCATGGCAAAATGTGGGAAATCAGCCTTATTTAAACCTAACAGGTGGGAATGCATCTCATAATTGGTTGTAGCTTCCCTTTGCAGGCACTATGTCTGGAATGGGAGAAAGTGTGCACTTTTGGGCACAGCGCTGGGGCATCCAGGAGTCCAGAGTCATGGCAGGACTCATTGTCGAAGACCATGAGCATAGACTGCTGCAGGGCCAGTACCAGGGTTCCCAATATAAAGCGGAAGCCTGGGATCATCTCTCCTGTGACCTCACCAGTACCACTGGCATACCCTGAACTGGTGAGGAGGTCATGCATCAGTACACCTACCTGAAGCACTGAAAGGGGGATCTCTTGGATCAGTGGATCCAAGATGCTAGGAGGACAGGGGAGGTCCCAGCTGTGTGTAAGTATCACTCCACTACCTGTTTTATAATTGCTAGGTCATGTATATTATAGATAGGTATGGCTAAATATTCCTCTTATATCCTTCACAGTGGCAAGTGAGCGGGCTGTGAACCAGGAGGCCCATGGATGTCGCTTGGAGATGATGCCACATGAGGCAGGTTAGTAATACTCTTGCATGTACTGTCATTGGAAATAAATCTAAACGTATTAGCAAGTTAATTGCCTGTATAAAATCTGTATTGTTTAAGGCAAGTATTGCATACACCAGAGAATATGGCAGGAAGAGTCTCATATAGGCTGTATGTAAATAAAAGCATAATAGCCTGACAATAAAGGTCTAACTGCTGGACTGCATGTGTTTACTCTGGTATCATATGGTAATGTAGATTTGCAATCACTTAATAGTACTGTTGTGTTAAGCACTGTTACCCACATTGTGCAACATAAATAAAATGTGCAGGAATGTCTGTATATGACTGGTGTAATCCCCAGAGGTCATTTAGTACAACTGAGAGAGACATAGACAGAAAACAGTGAAAAGACAGACAACAAAATCCAAATAGCACATGCAACTGAGATGTGAACTGTTGTATTTTTAGCACACACAGCTGTGATTCGAATCCTGGGAGTGGTAGTAGGCTGCATACAGAATCATGCCCCACAACTGTACAGATATGTCTGGAATGTCCAGTATATTGGCCCATATCTGCTTCCTGTCACCCTGTCCCGCTGGGAAATCAGAGGGATGATCCCAGATGTTTAGGCAGCAAACAGGAATTACAACTGATTGTCACACATCTATAAGAACAACCCTGTCACACTAGCAACTCCCCAAAATGTTATGAGGGTAATAAACCAAGTATGTCCCTTCTACACCCCCATGTTGTCAAGCTGTGACCAGAGTGTGTACAGTAACAGAGTGAGATGTATGTCCATAATACTAATATGGATTCTGGTAATTTGAGTGGCATCATTCAGGTAGTACTAACAAATATTGCTCCCACAGGTCTGTCAGATACAAACACTGTGCTTAGAAATAGTGCTGGACCCTTGTGCTAGACAGGGGTCTAGGGAAGTAAATAGTGTGGGAAGAAATAGCCAGGGAATTGTTATGGTTAGGCTTGCATAGGCCCTAGGGCTGATAGCCTAGTACCAACCAATGAACCTATGAACCTATAAGATTAATACCCTGTACTGGTACAGTTTACTCTGGTATTGTATGGCATTGTGAGTATTGCAGTTGCTCTGAATAATAAGGTATCACTCATCACTGTCACCCACACTGTACTACATAATATAACTGTCTAGGAAATCCTGTATAAGAGTGTTGTAAGTCACTAAAGGTTGAAGAGGGCAATAGTCTAAATATGTCCCAGTTCACCTGCATGTGGTCAAGACATGGTCAGAGTCTGTGCAAAAAGAGATGGACAGGTATGTGCATAACATCAATCTGGAATCTGGGAGTATGTGTAGAAACAGTTAGTGTTAACAAACAATTCCTCCACAGGTATGCCAGGTAAGAGGTGCATACAGCAGGTAAAACCAGTTCATGTATATATTTGTCGACAGCCATACCACTGTCCAAAGTAAGGCAATAGGGTAATTTACTAATACTTGTAAGGTACAGATAACAGCACTGACTAGGAAAGTAATGCAAACTACAGGAATATACTAATTGTTAACTGACATCTTTCTCTCCCCCCACCATATCTGCAACAATAAACTAAATACCCAACTCAATTGGTATGTGCTGACTTAACTGTAATGTTGGGACATATGTCCTATTTGATAATTATTTAAATCTGTTTCTATGCATGTGCTATATTGAAATACTCCAACATTGGTGGCATGGTGCCATCAATGTACCTGCATGCTGCTGTAATTACCACTGTGGTCCCATATATGCATGTGTTCTGTTTGCTATGCAACTGTTCCGTATCTGGTGTCTGGGTTAATGGAAATATCTATGCATGCTGTTATACCTAATCCTGGAATGTGTTAATTATTACTAACCCACATATGTTGATAAAACTTAAACACCATAGCACATATGGGAATGAGGGTCCCAGCGGACCCACCTGTTCCACCTCAGCTTGCCGTGGCACCGGGCACCAGCACATCTGAGTCCCAACCCAGGACCTCCTCATCTGTTGGTCCTGGACCACCTTTGGGTGGAACCACCTCAGGAGATGGGGCTCGCCCCCGGGTGTGGGTGCAGACAAGAACCTTTCACCCGTTGTCAGGTCTGGGTCTTGGTGCATAGCAAGCACAACCAGCAGTTTGGAGATCTGCTACGGCAGCTCAAGGGCTGTGTGTCACCAATAGAGGGTTGGACTGGCTCTGCGACTCAGCTCCCAGCACAGCCACCTTCGGGGCTGGGAAGGTGCAGTGGTGACTGCCCATAGGTGGGCACCTCAGTCCCACTGTTTCCAATAGGGGGCTCATGGCTTCCCATTTCCCAACACCATTCCCCATCAAGGTGTTTAACCCCCACATGTGTCATATACCACCCCTGTATGCAGCTTGTTTGTCTTATCTGTTAATCTACCCAACCTACCTCCCCAAATATACCTACTATCCCTCCCTAACATCCCACTCTCACCTAAAAAAAAAGGGCAATCTGTTCTCAAAAAAAGATCTCACCCCATACATAGCTGTCCATTTTGTGCACATCGTTTCATAGTTTAGTACTAGGCTATCTGCCCTGGGGCATTTATAAGCCTAGCCATAGTGATGTGGCTTTTGCCACCCCATGAAATGGTACAAAAATGTACAGAATAAATTTAGAATACTGTGCCTCTGTCTAGTAGTGACACAATGAAGGTCCCCTTATATAATAGAATTAGTTTACTGTGCCCCTGTCTAGCAGTGACACAGATGTGACCCCTGGGGTAAACTTACGATCTCCCATCCACTCATCAATATTTCTCTTGAAGAGTCAGTGAGGGCTCTGCCTAATATGAACTGGGATCTTGTTCCAAAGCATGGGAAGCCTCTGGGTTATGAATCTATCCCTCCAGTATGTCCTATTCATACTTGTGCCGAGGTTTAAGTCTTTAGCTCTCGTGGTCCTGATGGATTTGGATTTTTTGAGGTGGAGCATGTCCATCAGATCCTGATAGGACATGGCCTTGTACGTCAGGCAGAGATCACCTCTGAGCAGGCGGTATGCTACTGAATAGAGCTGAAGTTTCTTTAGTCTGGCAGAATAAGACATATGTTGGAGACCCTTGATCCTCTTGGTGAGGTACCTTTGTGGTCTCTCCAGCTGCTGCAAATGCCGGGTGAGGTACATACCAAATGGGGCATTGTACTCAATCATGGGTCAGACGAGGGAGGAGTATAGGGGTACAATGACATCCTTGGATCTGTGAATCCCACATCTCCACTAGACACATGTAATCTGGTCTAACTGGCATCACAACATATTATTGTTGTCCTCATCCCTCTCTCAGGGGTTTGAATGTTCAAATCTACTTCCAAATGTAGTGTATATGCACAGCTGCTGCTGTAGAAGAAATGGGCAGCTATGGACCTTCCCTACACCCTTCCTGCACATCCCTAGCTATTTTCCCTACTGTCTTTCCCTCTTTGTGACCCTTTTTCGCCACTTTCCTATCAACCCTTTTTTTCTTTTCTTTCAAAGAAATTAGCACAGGGGTAAGTGGGAGTAAGCACTTTTAAGCAGCAGTAAGCGGGTTTAAGCCTGTTTTCGTGGGGGTAAGCAATGCCTACACAGGCTAAGCAACTTAGAAACTAACTGAGTATAAGAAACTGTAAAAGGAAGGTAGAAGTGCTTACCTCCACGCAAACCCATGCAAACTCACTTACAACTGCTTAAAAGTGCCTTAATCACTCTGTACCCAACGGCCCTTGTTCTACCCAGCAACAAATAAACAGCCTCTGCAAGGCTCAAACCCAGGACACTGCACACCATAGCCAAAGTGATTTACCACTAAGCCATGTGAGATATATGTAACCCTGATGTTTTCACAAACATATCGCCCAGCACAGTCATTCAATAGTACAGGAAATGTATTTAAACATGTAGATTTATGTGTGTGCATGTGTGTGTGTGTGTGTGTATATATATATAGATATATTATATATATATATATATATATATATATATATATATATATATATATATATATTTATATCTAAATAGATATATACATATCTACTTATGTATATATATATATATATATATATATATATATATATATATATATATATATATATATATATATATATATATATATATATATACATATGCAGACATCTATAGCTATACATGTCTACATTTATATGTATATATATATATATATATATATATATATATATAAGCATAAATATATTTCTATATATGTATATATACAAAAGAGAACATAACAAAAACATATATGACCACATGCACTGCTAATGGGGGTGAGGGGGCCCAAGCAACAGATGTCTTGTACGGATAGATATTCCCCCCATCACAGCCAAACAGGTCTGCCCTGCAATACAATACAATATCAACTGTTGCAAATCCCATAACCCGGACCTAACACAACATGGGCACAAAATGTTAACAGTACTCCATCCCACCTGTATAATGTCAGGCTGTTATCAGTAATATATCATGCAGTACAGTCTGGCTACCATAGGGAATGTACAATGTGGAAGCAATCAACATTCCTAAGATACATATACACAGACACATATATGCATATATATATATATATATATATATATATATATATATATATATATATATAGATATAGGTTTACTATCACAATGCCGACGCGTGCAATTGCACGGCTATGAAGTATTCGAACAACAGATGTTCGAATACTTCATAGTTCGGCAGGTTATGTGAGCGAATGTTATCATTGCGAATGGACTGTGCATTATAACGTTCTCTCATGTGATGGGATCGCGGTACAGTGCGGTTAGGGAAATACATCCCTTTCCTCACTGTAGTGCAATCTCAAAGTTGGAATATTAAGTTAGGGGGGGTGTGGGGAGCGCAGCCCCCCACAGGGGGGTGCAGGGGGGCTTGCCCCCCTGCATAACTGTGAGTTTAGGCTAGTTAGGTAGGGAGTTACGGGACGGGTGAGAGTGCTCGACAATACAGAGCTGTTTTCAACATTAGGGACATACGGAAATGTGCATTTTCGATGTTTAAATTCGAACATTGAGACACGTTTTATTTTGAGTTTCGATTATGATAGTAAACCATATATATATAAATAAATATATATATATAGATATATATATATATATATATATATATATATATATATATATATATATATATATATATCTAAAGGTATAAATGCATTTGCGCAAATGATCGATTTGCGAATGTGAAAGTGTCGACCGCAAAACCCCAGGATCGCGGAATGTCAAACCTGCGGATGTAGAACCTGAGATTACCGAACACCAGCCAGGCTACTATTTCCCTCTCTTGACCCATGGTAGCACTTGTCTCGGTGGTTGTGTGATCGGGAATTTCGAATTCGACATTGCGTTTAACATTCCGAGCATTTGGGCGTACGAGATTCGACATTTAGGTTCAGAAATACGACGGATCGACCTTCAGTCGCTCAACCAAATGCATGTAAACCATATATATATATATATATATATATATATATATATACACACACACACACACACACACACACACACACACACACACACATATATATATATATATATATATATATATATATATATATATATATATATATATGTAACTACACATACACACACAGAGATATGTAAAGGAAGATACATATGTAGAGGGTGCACACAATATGGAACAGCCACTATGCCTACAGTTGCCACCTTACTAACTGGACACTGTATGAGCCACCCATACAAATGGCAATTGCTGCCTGTAAGATATAACCACAGTGAGGTTAAAGGATATAACACCACACACAGGTTTCATACATGGGAAAGCTTTATTTGTGTACAATTACTGTTGTATGTGCCATGTCAAATAGCTGTTTAGACTCTGAAATACATGTAAACAGACTAATGCAGCTGTCAAACAGATACATTAATACAGCATTCTGGAAAGGTTTACATATGCTGCTGTCCAGGCCAAGGCCTTCAAGTAGTACAACAGTAAAGACAGACTGGGCCACAGGATATCAATCAATCAACCGTAAGTAATGCCGATGTATAGTCCAGCAGCCTTTATCTACAGTCTTTACACCATCCCTAAAGACCTCAGTTGACACAATGGGATGTATCTGCTACATAACAAGGCATAACTGAAACCATCACAATCACACTGACCAACAGAACCGTTTGTATGGCAGGAAGCAGTAGGGCTGCATTTACCCAAGATGAATTGTATGGTAATGTACATGCAGATACCTTAAGGCAGCTTACCCCTGATACCCCACATGTTGTAACAGCCTAGGTTAGTTATGGTGCATCCTCCATAGACTGACATACAGGGCCATATACCACTGTTACATACACTGCCCTCAGGATTGCATAAGTGCACACATGTATTGTGTAGATGAAGCCCACATATATATGGACCCAATCCCACAATATGTGTGGGGGCCACAACAGCACTAGAATGATGGCAGGAATAGCAGCATGACATAATCACAGCCCACTACATAACAACCTCTTACTGCATGTCATATGGACAAAGCCTGGTATGTAGGTGGAGGACAGAGGCTGGAACACAGGCCCATATATGAAATAGTGCTGTCATACACTAAGCAAGTCACTGGTGTTACAGGATAGTCTGCAACATACCCTTAGTCAGGAATATGAAGTTAGAAACTCAAATGGATGTAGCCATGTACTGATAGCACTCAACACACACACTGCCAGTAATATATCTGACACAAAACTTCTGTGGTGGACTGACAAACATAACAGGCACACCTCTGGCCATCAAGTGGATAGGCCCACAGTTGAGAGCTATGCAGTCAGACTGCATTCCATGTTAAACTAGTATGTACACACAAACCCTGTAATACTGGTGCTGTACAATGCATACAACAACACTACTCACACTCTGTCTGTAGTTCTGGAACCTCATACAAATATGTAGCTGTCCTAAGTTTGCAAGTTCTCTTGTAAGAAGTATTGCTACCTGCTGTCTGTAACACTGCTGCCCACACACAGGAAGGATGTCCACCATACAGGAAAGGTAAAGGGACCACGCCCACATGATGTAGGGATTTATAGTAGTGGGTTGTCATGACAGTGGTAGTTGGAAGTACTACACAGCATGCTGCATGCAGCTAGCAAGTGGAGGACACTGACTGGTGCAGAGGCCATCACCTGATCATGTGCATCACCTACAAAAGCCATGCTGCAATCTATTCAAAGCAGCTCTATCCATCTACTGGAGAGAGAGAGAGAGAGAGAGAGAGAGAAAGAAAGTGAAATTGAATGTGAAACAAACAATCAAACAAACTAAGAAAGAAAGCTGGCTAAAGGCCAAGCCAAAGGAGAACAAAAAAAATCCTTTCAAGGACACTATCCAAAACAGACCTCATTCCCACAACAGGCATGTGAAGTATATATGCATGTAATTGACTGTAGTACTTGGCCCATAATAATGGGATAGATGATGTGGAATGGTTTATATGTGCCATCAGGTGTTGTTGTTGTAATGATGTTCAGCTGAAAAACAGCTAAGGACAATAGAGTCTGTGCCTGTGGGTAGTGGGCCATACCCATCAACTGTGCACAGCAGCACTGACTGATAAGATGTAAGCCATCATAGTGTGTGTTGTGTAATGGAAAGCATGTATATTACTGTGGCCAATAGCTGGTGGTGGAAGTAATGCCAGAATGATGGACACGTGGGTTCCACAGCCCACCACTAGCAGTATACTCAGGTTAACTTGTATTGTAGCATGCTGGAATGCCATAGGTGTGCAATAGGGTTACTTGCAATCTGGCCCTACATATACCCCCTAATGTTAGGCTGTGTCCATATGTGGCACCTATCTGTGTTGTAGCAAGGCAGAACAGTGCAGCTGTGCAGGAAGGGTTTTGAGATGAATGTAACCCGTATATAGGTATGTATATGTGTGTGTGTACATATATATATATATATATATATATATATATATATATATATATATATATATATATATATATATATATATATATATATATAGATATATGTAGGTCAAGGGCTATTCACTGAAAGCACATTTCACTGAAAGTCAAATGACTGTGCATAATTCACTGAAAGCTCAATTCACTGAAAACACAATTCACTGAAACACATTTTACTGAAAGTTATATATGGCCTTTTCCCCACTGTAGTGTGACCCTGGAGTTAGTATATGTAGTAAAGGGGGGTGGAGGGCACTGCCCCTCACATATTTTGGATATATATTATGTACAGAAGAGAGTAACTTATTGGAATTTCAAGTATCCATCTATACAGTTAAAAATATTTAAAATAGGTGGGGGGCTACACCCCCCTTACTATATATACTAACTCCAGGGTCGCACTACAGTGAGGAAAAGGCCATATATAACTTTCAGTGAAATGTGTTTTAGTGAACTGTGTTTTCAGTGAACTGTGCACTGTGAAATGTGTTTCATTAAAATGTGCTTTCAGTGAATAGTCCTTGACCCATATATATATATATATATATATATATATATATATATATATATATATATATATATATATATATATATATATATCTACATGTATGTCCACAGATATGCAAATACTCATATGTAGACATATATATAAACACACATATGCATCATATATATCTACACATATATAGATATATATCTATATCTACATGTCTACATATATACCAACACACACATATATGTATGTAAATACATGTCTCCTATATTACCACCACAGTGCTGCATGCTATGTGTGAGGGAACAGCACACATAGCAATACACACAGATATATACAGCTGTCAGTGTGTGTAACATGGATAGGTATGTCACATGTGAACTGCTTGGGACCACATTGCCCTTGTCTGTGAAGTAGGAAATGGGAATATCGGGAGGTATGGCAGGTATAGTTGTGGAGGTGGTAGATATAGAGGACAGCCTACAGGGGTGGTATATGACACATGTGGTGGGTAAACACCCTGAATGGTGTGTGTGGTCTGCAATGTGGAAGCCCCATGGGCCCCAATATGGACACAATGGGAACAAGCCTCCCAGCCACTGCTACTCACAACAGCAGTCCATGTCCCGAAGGTGCCTGGCCTGGAGGCTGAGCAGGAGGAGCATGTGGACCATGTGAATGTGTACTGGGTGCCTCAAGGTGATATAGCACATCCCACATGTGTTTGTGGAGCTCGCTATGGAACAGACCCTGGACCTGACCTCAGGGGAAAAGATCATGTCTGTGTGTTCCCCTGGGGGGACAACATCCCCTGAGGTGGTTCCACCTGAAGGTAGTGCTGGACCAGCACATGAGGAGGCCCCAGGGTGGGTCCCACATGTGATGTGGTCTGGCAACATGGGCAGATGAGTTTGGAGAGGTGGTTCTGCTGGCAAATATTCCCTAAACATGCTATTGTGCCACTGTTATAAAACATATGTGGGTAGTAATTGTCTACACCATCCTGGAACATGCCCAACAGCATGCAGAGATATCCCCAATAACACAGAATATCAGATGTGCAGCAGTCACATAGCAAGCATACCACAGGCATATATGGAACCATATTGGCCCTGACAATGACATGCTGGTGAATAGTCTGTAACAGGCCAGCAATGATAGTGTCCACACAGGGAACATGGCTACAAACACATACCAAAAAGTGTGGTACAATACAATATCTGTCCCACTGGTAGGTAAGCTGTAGCCATACCTATTGAGTTCTGTGTACAGTTTGTTGTGACTGATATGGTAGGTGGGTGACAGAGATGTGTATTAAGATCTGTGGTAACCTTGCTGTATGAGTTGCTCAGACCTGTTTCCATCTTTATGTCTTTCAGGCAAGATGTCACATGGACGGCTCCCTGCTTACTCAGCTGCTGAAAATGAAATAGTGCTAAACTACCTAATCCAGCACTACCCTGTCCTGTTTGGCTGGGCTGCCCATGAGCAGCATGAGCAGACTGCCCTGTGGAATGACTTAGTCCACAGGGTCAATGATGTTGGACTGCACAACCGCAGTTATGAGCAGGTCTGGCATCATTGATCTGACCTGCTTCACAAAGCCCGTCGACGTGCTGCTGCAGTCCAGGGGATCACCTCACAACACGGGGGGGGCATGCCATCCATTCCCCTTGAGACGTGTTGAGGAGCTCCTTGCCAGCCTCGTGGCACCTGCCTGTCTGCACAGTCAACTGCCGGACACCATTGTGGAGTTGGGTGCTACCCACACACCGGCTGAGGACAGTGCAGGTAAGGCCACAGGGCACATCAGTAGACTACTGTTGTGTATGCATCCACATCTGTACAGGTAGATCATGCATATCTGACATGTCATATATGTAGTTTGTTGCTGCATAGTAGTAATAAACAGATTTGCATACGTGGTAGTATTGTGGACATGTACTGTTGATGTACTGTAATGCTACACCCACCCTGTAGCAATGCCACAGGTGTGGCCAGTGACTTTGCATCTCTCACCCTCTTATGTAGGTCCCTCCGGTATACCACCAAGGCAGCAGCCTGTTGCTGGTTGAATATGGTTTATGTTGATGCTTGCCAATACACCGGGCATGTAATAGCTATGGTATATTCCATGCACACATCTAACACACCTGCCCAGAATGCATGCTTTACATGTGCACATATTGTTGCTGTTAAAAGCACGGCATCACAGTGGTAACCATGATGGGGTATTGGAAGGGTATGTCAGACACCTGCACGATAACTAACATCCTGTCATTGTAAAATGTGTCACCAGGGAGTAACACAGTGGCGGGAGTCATGGCCTACAGTAGGGACATGTGTGAAACATCACCCTTATACAGTACAGCAACAGTTTATATACCAGTAATACAATGGCAACTGTTACAGATTTACACTATGGCATAACATATTACTGTGGTCCACGTTATTAGCTGGGACTAGGCTGTAACATGTGGTGTTCAGTGTATGGGACACTGCAAACTGACACACATGTGTAGGCCTTACTTGTCAAACATCTGCAAAAAGGCTGAAGGTGCGGAGGGGGTGTCAGCTTGACACATCGGTGCACTGCAGCAGGGATCCTAAGGATGCTAACAATGGCTGTATCTGCACACAGTCAGGTTCAGGAACTGTGGCAGATGTAACCCTACCCCAACAGCAATAGTGATGGCAGTGTGTGAACACCAAGGGAAATGCACATGAGTAGACCTTGCAATCATGCAGATTTGGGGGACATGTGTAGGGCAGACTGACTGAAGGCCCATGCTAGTATACCCCTGCTAGGAGTAGTGACTGCTGTAGTACACATAACAATAGGTGCAACAAACCGTCATGATAAGGGTGTGCACACATATGCACACAAAGAGTGTATGCACTGCAGTCAGCATCCACATACCTAACACATTCCATAGACACTGCATGTGAATGTACAGGACATATGTCACATGTTGGGCTCATGTACTGTAAATATATTTCGTGATGTGGTCCCATGGCAAATCAAGGAAGGGTGCGTCATATCAATAAGGGTGTGTACACTCCCCATAGCCATGGTATGGTCTGATGGTTGTCAGTGTAATAGTATTGGATTGGTCATACATGGTCTACTGATGATGAGATCTATAAACCAGACATCAGGCATTCACAAATGAAATCTGTCCACATATCATCCCAGCTATGAGTTGCTGAAAAACATAGGGGCTGTGAGCATTAGAGCTAACATAACTGACACAGTACTACACATTCAGCAATGGGTTGTACACCTGTGAGGTTTGGTGCACAGTATATGGCAGGGTGCAGAACAGGTGCACAGCAATACTGTGTACATGGGTGCAATTGTATCCAGGGGAAGGGGAATCACCTACTAACACAGCACATGCATCACACACATGTATGCTGTTGCTAGCATGGATTGACTATAGCTGCACTGCATGCTGGTGTGTACCATATGTTATGCATGTTGACAGATGGATAATAAGAGGACTGTGTGTACTATCTTTGTGCAACCTCACCTGTGTGTGTGTGTGTGTGTGTGTGTGTGTGTGTGTGTGTGTGTGTGTGTGTGTGTGTGTGTGTGTGTGTTGGTGGGTGGTTATTTTGTCTGTAGGGTCAATCTGGTGAAGTGGAGGGAGGTTGATGCATGTAGGATGCATGTGTGCATGTGTGTGTGTTTGTGTGGGTGTCCATGTATGCACATGTGTGATTGTGGGGTTGTTCATACAGCAGTACTTCTCTTTGGGATCGTGCAGTACATGGACATAGACTGACACATGACACAATAGGAATACTTGTCATGTATGTAATCACAGGACAGCTGATAGTATAATAAGGTCTGTAGCATGGAACATGCATTGGGAGGGAAGGTAGACACCAGGTATACCCTTAATATAGCATTCGGCAGAGAGGTGACTGACAAACCACGTATGCAACACTACAGATGCATTCAGGAATTACTACACAACATCAGGGAGCATATCCATATATTACAGTTGTCACATGATAGGTTGATTGAGTAGCATATCTGGCATGTACTGAGCAATACTTACACATGACACTCCAGTGCATGAAATTATGGAGTGAACATAGTAGCCCCTTACATATAGGGGCCCTGCACACGATGTCCGGACATACACAGGGTGAACACTGAATGACAGCAGTGACGCCATATAAAACCACTCCGCTCAGGTCAGGGAAGTAATGGAGTAACAGGTCGGTGTTATGATCACTTGTCTAGGCATTCAGAGGAATGATACGGTAATGAGTGGTATTAATTAGTGTATGTTACTAAGTGTGATGCAGGATGAAGAATGCATGGAAATAAACGTCTGTAAAGTCACGGACAGGTAGGCATTAAGGTGGTGTGTGTATATGTGTGTACTGTTATGCAATGCTGTACAGGTCTTAAAGTGCATTTCCTGGTTTCCCCCACAGGTGGCGAGGTGGGTCAAGGTCCCTCCTGCATGCAATCTGATGTTGGCATCCATACAGACACCAAAGATGATGATAGTACCATTGAGGCACAGGTGGGGTTGTCAGGGGCCAAAACAGCACCATCATTTGACATCTCCCTTTTAGCCACCCCAACCCCGCACACAGTTTCAGTGCCTATAAATACCCCATCACCAGTGGCCATAGTGGAGGGACAGCTGGTGGTTGGTGGCAGTGCAAAGGAGAGTGTGGTAATCATGCCCACTGTGTCTGGTCACAGGTGGTAGACACCACATATGCAGATGTCCCAGGGTGCTCATGGTAGGGCTGCTGGTCATCATACCCCTGGCAGACACGCCGCAACTGGTACCACCAGGTGCATGTTTCAGGCTGTCATGGTGATGCAGGCACATATGGAATGTTACACCAGACAGGTCCTGAGACTGCAGAGGGCTGGTCTCACATCTGCAAGTGACAACTTCCAGGAACTGTCTGGTACTATCCGTGCTTATACCAAGCTAATGGATAGATGGTCTGGTGAGATGATGGCCCTCATCAACCATGGTTTGTCCATGCTTGAACATGTGGTGGGAGTGCAGCGACGGCCACACAGACCTAGGCCAGCACCACCAACAGCTGTCAGTCTACGTGGACATGCTAGGATACCAAGGCACTCCCATAGTGGCAGTATCAGTCCCAGCACTGTGGGGGGGCACTGTCCACACCACACCACAGCAGGCCATGAGCACATGGTCCTGGCCAGTCCCAGGAGGGACCTGGTTCCAGCAGACATCTGTCATCATCAGGGGAGAGTAGCACATCGAGGCCTGTACCTTCACATGCCCATGGAACCCCTGGCAGGCATAGTCCATGTGTCCATGGTCAGAGGCAGCGAACTGCACACCCTGCAAGGTATGGTCTGCAGCTGTCCATAAACACCTGTTTAGGGCAGCCACATGGCAGAACTGTTTCTATGCATACCCACACACTATAAGAACACACCTAGGGCAACCTCATACCTACACACACCACATCACCATGCCCAGTTCAACTCATTACACCCCTTACCCACACACATGGTGTCAAATGTATGGCCCACCCTCAGCCTCTGTCAAACCAACAACACACCTTGTCCATATGATGATACCTGTGCCATATCCCTGTCATCCATAACATCAATGCAAGGACAGGCTAATATGGTTCTGATGCACACAGTGACTGTACTACAGTGTACAAAGTACTGCAGTGTAACATGTTGTCAGGAGTAAAGTTTAATGCATGCATGTCAGGTAGTGTAGCAGTCCAGCAATTATGCATTATAGCTGTTAGTAACACTGGTTGATTGTGGTCTCCATAATGTTATCCATTTGTGTTGTACATGTGTCAGAAGGAGGATGGTCTGCAGTCATATTCCACAAGGGGGTATGGCACTGTGGTGACACCATAGCAGTGACATATCCTGGGTACAGTTGAACATGTCACAGGTTTGTATAACAGTTATTGCCTGTGCCACATGTACAGGTGACCTGCTGGGACATGTATCATCTGCAACCTGATGTAGACCCATCCACATACACATACACTCTTACTTGGCAACACTAGGACTAGACCCCTGCCTAGGTATGTAGGGTTACTGAAGTGTGTGGCTCTCATTGCACACATCACACAGCATTTAGGGTGAGGTGTGCTCCAGGTTACATATTACATGCAGATCATCTCCAGACATGTACAGTATGCTAATGGGGGATGTAATGGTTGTATATGGACAATACATAGTGTGACATACCATCATATACACATTAACAGACACAGAACAGGTAAACACACATCCGAGACACCTGGGTCTATCGCTGCTAATTAACTTGAACGTGTGTCCAATGTGTTACAGGTAAGCTGCACACAGCACATGCCTAACTGGGCTGGATTGGTGTATCAGTTACCTGTATGGTTGATGGTGACAGTGGTCACCATAAAGTGGTACATGGGACATATACCTGGTGTACCTTGGTGTAATGACAGTATACACAGCACCCACATCCCCCACTGGATATTTTACTCCCTAAAACCCATGATGACACTCTGACATACACACCATCACACATTGCCCACAACCGCGATACAACCCATTGTATATCCCAACAGTGGTACTACAGGGATCTGCATCTAATGCACATGCCACAGGCATAGTAGGGTGTTGCATTGTCATGCCTCACTTATGGGCAGCAACAACACTATCTGTACTACTGTGTGGCAATGGGTATTATAATAGGAGTATGTGGCCTCGGAATGTTCTACTCTACAGATATATGGGCATGCACACATACACACACTTGCCAGAACTCAATGGGTATCCCATGCCTATCGACCCATTTGTACAACACTGTTGTGCTGGTACTGCAAGGCTTGTGTAGCCGGTAGGGAGAGGAGCATTACAGGGTTCATGTAATGTCCCATACAGCAGCAGCCACAACTGACCATGGCAATGGGTGTTGCAGTGGTTGTGAAGGCCCTCTTGGAATTCCCAAGTACAGGTGTACTAACACACAGACACTGCTATCCTCAGTAATGCACATGTACACATGTGTCAGTACTGGGGTGCATCGCTGCAGGTGGTCATAGCTGTGTACCTAGCTATTGTCCATGGAGAGATGGGTTGTGTAGGGGATGTGTGTACAGTGGTATCCTGCCACCTGCCATGTGGCAGCAGGCAATCTATCGACATACACCTCTGTGGTGACCCTCAGGATGAGAGTGACATGCATCAGCCAATCCTCTGGGTGCCTCCTGCACATAGCCACTGAGGTGATCAA
The DNA here is from genome assembly GCF_019279795.1 of Protopterus annectens. NCBI lineage: Eukaryota > Metazoa > Chordata > Ceratodontiformes > Protopteridae > Protopterus > Protopterus annectens. Next base: position 1,872,086,509 of record NC_056743.1, on the reverse strand, counting down.
GTTGTCATCTATGCAACATGTATTACAACACATGGTTAGTGTCTGTGATGGAGACCTGTACCCAAGCATGTTCTGTTGACAGTGGTAGTGTAGTGGAGGTACCCATGGCATGTTGTGTGTACAGGGTATTGTCTCCTATATGTGCCAGTTCTTACACAGCTGGGCAGACATGTCAGTGCCAATCAAGCATAGGTTGCCTGTATATATCCCAGCTGGATATCTGCCATTTGCACATCTGTACAGAGAGTGACAGTCATCAGCTTGGCAAGTAGCTATGCAGTAGGATGAATGTGTTGACAGACAGACATTTGACAACAATATGAATGCCATAACTACATGCTGGAAGCCCTCACTAACATGCGCTGTACAGACGATAGTCTACAGTTACATTCCACATGTCGGATCATTATCCAGTAGGGGATATATACTGTGACACAGCTCACACACCACGGACACAACAGGGAGGCCTCAGACTCCAGCTATGCCAGCAGATGTGCCTGTTGTCAGTACTACATTTAGCAGTTTACTCTTGCCTGGGAAAGCACTGTCAATAGTAGTACCACCATCATACACTACATGCCAGTGTGACAGCATGTACCCTGGGCTCTACCTCTGTATGTAACACATTCACACGGATAACAGTGCTGTACAGGCCTCATATACTTGTGTGTCCTAGGCATGACACTCACACCCCTTACTACTGTAATGACAGCACATAGGTGCATGTATTGTACATGACATTACATACACTTACTACAGATGTCATTACCATGCTATGTTATCGGAGTGGGTGGTGAAAACTGGTTACCAGGGCTAAGCCATGCTTAGCAGGTATCAGAATTGCCCCAGTATGTTAAGCACCTGTATGTTTGCCAGTAGCTAAGCACCACTTAGCTTCATGCAGACCCATGCAAACGCACTTAAAGCTGCTCAAAACTGCCTTAATCACTCTGTATCTGACAGCCCTTGTTCTACCCAGCAACAAAATGAGCAGCCCTTGCAGGTTTTGACCCCAGGACCCTGTACACTGTATTCACAACACTTAACCACTACGCCATGACCACTGTGAAGACAGCTGTTGATTTTTCCAATATATCTGTCAATACACATATTGATTAGTATTGAAAAATTGCCATTACTTCCACAATTGTGTAGTACTTGTTATTAATATGACTGTTGCATCACATATGTTGTTTTATCATAATGTACACATATCAGATACATACGGTGAGATACATCTGGGAAGGTATACACAACCATGATGTTTACACATATCAGGAATATGGATATATGCATATACATATGTTGATATATGTCTACATGTACATACACATGTTCATAGGTTCATAGGTTGGTACTACGCTATCGGCCCTAGGGCCTATACAAGCCTAGCCATAACAATTCCCTGGATATTTCTTCTCACAATATTTACTTCTCTGGATCCCTGTCTAGCAGGGCAACTGACATGATCCCCGGGGTGAATTTCCTATCTCCCATCCAATCATCAATGTTCCTTTTGAAGAGGGTCAAGGAGGTGCTCTGCTTGACATGTATGGGCAGTCTATTCCAGAGAATGGGGAGGCTCTGGGTCAGGAACCTATCCTTCCAGCATGTTTTGTTCATTGTGATGACAAGGTTCAGATCCCTGGAGCATGTGGCTCTGAGGGATTGCGATTTCTTTAAGTGGAGCATTTCCAACAGCTCAGGGTTTGACATGGCCTTGTATGTTAAGCAGAGATCATCTCTGAGTAGACGATATGCCACAGAGTATAGCTGGAGGTTTTTTTAGATGGTCAGCATATGGCATCTGCTTTAGGCCTGTGATTCTTTTAGTGAGGTATTTCTGTGTCCTTTCCAGCTGCTGCAGATGTCTTTTGAGGTACATACCAAATGGGGCATTACACTCTATAATGGGGTCTAATGAGGGATGGGTACAGCGGGACAATGACCTCCTTTTTTCTGGATGAAAAGCCCTTAGTGATAAGGTGTGCCACATAGAAGGATTTCCTGACTGTTGTGGCAATGTGGTTATCGAAAGTGAGACCACTGTCCACCTGTGTCCCTAAGTCTCTCATCACACTTTCGATGTTTAGTGTACTGCTACCTATGTGGTAATTCATGGGTACATTATGGGCATTAAGCTTGAGCCCATGGCTCTGGCACCAGGCATCTGTTTCTGTAAGTCCCTTTTGTAGAATATCCACATAATTTGGGGATTCAGTAATGGCTCCCAGTTTGCAGTCATCTGTGAACATTGTTAGCCAGAGTCCCTTAGTGTTGGCCTGTATTTCAGAGAAGTAGATGCCAAACAAGAGTGATCCAAGGACTGAACCCTGAGGTACTCCACTTGTCACTTGTCTGGAGCTGGATTTGGAGTCAGCTACTTTTACAGTCTGGGTTCTGTCAGTAAGCCAGTTGGCAACCCATCGAGTGACGTAGGGATTTATGCCCACATATGTCTGTATAAACATCTGTATAGTGCATCATATATATGGCCATGTATAGCTCTCTGTATGTATATACATATATATATATATATATATATATATATATATATATGTATATATATATACATATACATATATATATATATATATATGTATATGCATGTGTATATATGTGTGTATATATATATATATATATATATATATATATATATATATATATATATATAGCTATATATGTATGCACATCCTATGTGTACAGATATGCCTATTTATGTAGATATATATGTAGATATCTATAACTATATGTGCATATGTATCTATTCTGATATACCTATTACTGTTGATATATATGTAGATATCTATAAGTATATCTGCATATGTAGCTATATATGTATATGTGTAGACATATATTGCTGTGTATATGTATATATTTGAGTGTTTATATATATATATATATATATATATATATATATATATATATATATGTATATGTGTATATATATATATATATATATATATATATATATATATATATCCATCTATGTATGTCAATATGTATATGTGTATATATCTATATAAATATATGGATAAATATATATACATATATGTTCACCATATGTCCAGAACATGGAGTGGAGTCCTACCTCAGCCCCAATAGTCCCAACCTCTTAGTGCAAGGGGATGTCAGGTATGTATTGCAGGTATATATGTAGTAGACTGTTGCTACTGTAATAGGGGTTGTCTTAACAGACATGTTGTGTATGGGAGGTCACATCTGCTTTTAACATGTGCGCCATTGGCTACTGATAGATATTCTAAGGACATTATAGTACAGTACCACTGCTAGCACAGTAAAGATCTTGTGGACTACAGCAGAGATATGACCAATATATGTGGAAAGTCTGGCACTCTGTGGTCAGTCCAGAGGTGTACACATATCCCCTTCATGCGAGACATGTGGACCACGCCTCCCAATGTGGATGTTAATAGCCATGTACATGGCTATTATCACATAAATACTGGACTACATATGCCCACACAGTTTATGCATGCCCACACGCCAGTCTGTCCTGACACATAATACCTGGTGGTGCAGGGGTGAAATGGCCACATACTACCCAGTAGTTAGTGACATACATCTGTACAGAATCCAACTGCTTTGTCAGAAATACACAACAGTTATGGTGGCCTGTCAGCAGTATGTCTTGCAAATAAGTGACATATCAGCACACTGGGTAATTACTCTAGGCTGCTAGGCATGTCACAAAGCACTGTGCAAACTACAGACAAACTGCCACAACACTGGACTACATTTTGTATGGGTGACTACACATGTACCTGCAATTATACTGGGCTCTACACGCATGTCATAGGACAGAGTAACTGACACCTGTGTGAAAGTGCATTCACACAACCAATGTAAACACAGCCACAGCCACATATGATACACACACTTAATATCACACTATATGGACTGTCTGATAAACACCATCCTCATATGTGCCACTCACTCACTGACCCTACATACACTGGATCATGGTACTGTGTAGATCGATAGCTGTCTGTGATATGGGACAAATGTGTGTCTGGCCTGACAGACATGTGAGCCAACAGGGTACCATTCACTAGAGCAGCATGTCACATCAGACAGAACAGGACTAACAACAATGGCTTCTGCCACAGTCTGTGCCTGCCCAAGATACATATGTGCAGGACACATACTGTTGACAATCACCCTAGGTACACAGACTCCAGTACTGTACACACAACCACAGAATGGCCAAGGTATGTCCTCAGAAACAACCCCTACTATACATAACATGTTTAGCAGTCTGATATCTGACTGGCTTGTTATCAGGTATGATGTTAATAAATAATGGTGTACAGGACATATGCACCTCTTACTGCATGACATATTTACAAAGGGTAACAGACTTGTGGCTGGAGTTATGAACACTGCCCCATTATTGGCATGTTGCTGTGATAACCTCATACATTTACTGTCATACCAGGGTTTATTGTGACATATGTCCTATGAGGGATATGAAGTCAGTAACTCTCATGGCTGTCACCATGTACTGACTGCAATCCTCACACTATGCTTCTGCAGTTCTCAGACAGGTGTTCTGTGAGTAACACAAAAACAAAAGGCTCCACTCACTTCCCAGTCTGCTGATGACCCTACAGTTGGGGGTTTCCTCAAAAACATAGCACTGTCATGACAGGTATTAAAACATGTAGACCAGCCATATCCTTGCACACCCTGTTAAACCGACATTACTCCAAATGCAGAATAGCAACACTTACATTCTGTAGTCATGTCAGCCACATTCCCCTCCTGTGTGTTGGCCTGTTTCCACAGTGTATGTTGTTAGAAGTAAATCCAAAATCCATCTGTGATGCTGTTTGCCAAACACCAGATCCAGGTCCTGCTCACAGTAAATGAAAAGGCTCAACACCAACATGATATTCCTAGATATTTGAGTGTGTTTCCATGCAATTGGCTATGGGAATGTTACCACAGCTGTTCCACATGCAATCAGCTAGAAGAGGGCTGCAATTCTTGCAGAGGCCATTGTCTGATCATGAGCATCACTTACAAAACACAAGCCAATGTCTAAGCAAAGCAGGTGTAGTTCTCCACATCCACCAGAGAGAGAGTGAGAGAGACAGACAGAGACAAAGTAAGTCAGAGAGAGGGTGGGAGAGTAAAACCTAAGCATGTTTGTGTCACACACCTACCAGTACAGGGTTACAAACCCCTGACTGACTATGTATTGCTATCACATGTCTATTCAGTTATTGCATGCACCACATAGCTTACATGTTGAGGACCTGTCCAAACATATATGTGATGGTGAGTGACATCTGCAGCAGTGATACGGTAGGTGTAGTACATGTGCCTGTCCACATGGAACAGGTGTCAGCGTCAAAACAGCCACACTCTTTCAGGGACTCACACACAATGACACACTTGGCAGGGTCAGGAATACACTTCCTAATAAGTTAGTTTGCCACAATACGGTAATGTGCAGGTATTACATGCACCACAGGGGTTATCCGGAGGTTATATGGGCAAAGGGTATGTGAAGGTGTCTGACAGACAGCATGCTTCGGTATGCCAATGGGAGTTGTAGTGAGTGTGAATGTGGTCAAAAGCATCATACACCACACACACAGACCCAGGGTGCCAGTACTGACATGCATGCATGCATGCATACATTGCTTCACTGGTGTGTAGCAGAAGTCTATATAAGGCTAAATGAAGGGTATACCTTGACAGCAGGCCATATGACAATGGTCTGGAGTGTGGCTCAGGGGTGTAGTGTCTGGATTGGCCCACACAGGTGGGTATTATATTCACCATCCAGTCACCTGGGTAAATATTGTGTATGGTCATTGCTGTGCAATGATTGCCATGTATATGTTCTTTAGTCCATGACATGGATGCTGTCTGAGATGTGCACATGTCCCAACAGCAATATAAATGATTATAAAAATGGTTTCATTTTCTTCTGGCAATGCAGAACCAGGAGTGGATGTGCTCAGATGAAGGCAATGGATATTAGGTCATGTTTCTTCTACAGACACTATAGCTAGCAAGCAAAGTGTTTTGTTTGGAGAGGAGTATTTAACTGAGCAAGTGGCTAGTTGGATGAATGGAAATCAGCAGCCGCAATCCACTTTCCAACAGAACAAAATATGGGCTACCAGGATTAAAGGGCAGAACAAATGCAACTGAACGCCAGCTCATCATTCTTATGTCATTAAGTTCTAACAGACCCCCTGAAGTTGGTAACTGTGTTCTATCTACTTCCTCTGACTTATTTATTGCAATTTGAGTAACCTTAGAATAATATTTGTCATGAGGGATGTGTTATGGATAGGCAGTAAATTTGTTCCCACTTAACTGCCTTCCTATACTGAAATAACATTTGATATCAAATGTTTTTGTTGGAAAGTACATCTACGGGTGTTTTTTGGTTTATATAAAAAAACAAATACATTATTGGATGTGTCTATATATGTTTATCAATTTGGTGATGTATATGTAAATTATGTTAATTTGTCTGATTCGGTAAATGAATGTGATATTCATGGTGATGGGGAAAACGGTGTTTTTTGTACCGGGTATGGGAAATTATCTGTGCCTCCTTTACCCAGCCTTAGTAATTTTATGCCCCCTAAAAATTCTCCTGTGTTGGTAAATTTTGAAGCTGTTTTGCATAAAAAATGTTAACACGAGTTGATTAAGTTTGTGAAACTAGATTTGTTATCTGAGAAAGATGACTATGAAAAGTTAACTCATAACCCTATTGCTCAATTTAATGAATTGCTGTTAGAAATACTGGAGATGGGTGAAAAACTGGGCATTTTTATGGTACAAGATGTTAAGATCTTTCCCAAGGGACCTGAGTTGTCATGCCTTGCCGAAAATTCACAAGCATTTAACTGAACCTCCAGGTAGGCCCATTGTATCCTGTTGTAGATCTTTTTTGGAGCATGTAGGGATTTTTCTGGATAGTTATCTGAAAATATTTTTGTCCATAATTCCCTCACATATTAAGGATACTAATGAATATTGTAAAATGATGAAAGACATGTGAGGGAGGAAAATTTTTTATTTGGCTACTGTGGACATAAAAGCTTTATACACTAGCATTAAAATCAGGTGGGGATTGGAAGCAGTTAGTAAGTTACTAGGTGAAGGACCATGGACCACTTTTTTGGTGAATCTACTTGAATTTGTTTTAACACATTATTTTACATTTGGGAATGAGTTTTTCTTACAAAACTAAGGCACAGCTATAGGAGCTAATTTTGCCCCTGCCTATGCCATTATTTTTATGCCTTATTTTGAGAATGTTTATTTGTATAATTTGGGCTTTTTCATGCATTCAGTGGTTAAATATCAACGTTACACTGATGATTTCATTTGTGTATGTAAAGGCGATGAAAGAGAATTTGAGAGGTTTATTAGGTTACTCAATGACAACCCCTTTGGTTTGAAATTTGCTGGTATCACTGACAATCATGCTATCCAATTTCTGGATATTGAATTGTATGTGAACAATTAAAGGAAAGTACAATATAAACCCTATAGAAAAGAAATGGCAGTCAATAATTTTTTGCACGCTAGTAGTTCTCATCCTACATACCTTATAGATTCCCTTCCTTTCAGTGAATTTAAAAGAATTTTTGAACATACTTCTGATTTTCTTTTGCTTGAACAACAATTTTTGTCTGTAAAGGAGAGGTTATTACATAGAGGCTATTCATTAGCCTCTATTGAGAAAGCTAGAAATAAAGTATTGGGTGTTTCTGATAGTTATGATATGATGAGTAGAGGTGCAACTAGTGGGCGAGGTAAGGATAGGAATTTGTGTGAGGAGGAACATATATTTTTTTTACCAAATATTCCTCTTTCTCACCTATTTTGAGGGATTTAGTTGATAGTTTATGGCCCATAGTTTGTTATGATGACAAATTGGGACATCTGTTTCCTCAAAAGGTCATTCTTTCTTATGGTAGGTATGGAAATCTGAAGGAAATTCTTAGTATTAAAAATAAGAGGATTATTAGTGTTCAGGCAGGTATGTTTCGATGTGGAAAGTGGAAAGTATTTTCTAGTGTTAGAAATATTTCTGGCACCAGTATTAATGACAAAATGTTTGTGATTTCTGACAGATTTGACTGTCATTCTTGTGGGCTGTTTTATGTTATGGTTGTTCTTCTCCTAAGTGGTATATTGGTCAAACTAAGCATATGATTAAGGTTGGTATTATGAAGCATCTGGGTGATATTAGGAATAAACAGTTAGTCAGTCCCATAGAGGAACATTTTTATGAAGTGCATGGGGGTCATGATGATAGCTTATTTTTTAGTTTACTAGCCCAACCACATATGTTCAGTTGGGGTACTTCTGTATATAAATTGTTAAAGTTAGAGATTCATTTGATTTTGAACTATAGAACACTAATACCTAGGGGTTTAAGTTTGGAAACTAACTTAAATGTATGACTGTAGGGTGTTGGGTTAGTATCATTATGGTGTTGGCTCTTTTAAGGGCTGATTGTTTTCTTAATTGGTATTCATTATCCAGTTGTAATTTTGTATAAATGAACTGTATGGTAGTGTTGAAAATATTCCTCTGAAGGCATTTTAGCAGAGGTACCAGAATGCTATATAGTTTTCTGAAATTATTGGCAACTCCATTGTGTTTTTGTTTATTTTTCTTGTTTTATTTGTATTTATTTGTTCATACCATGCATTACCCAGTAAATGACCTTAAGAGATATCCCCACTAGAAAACCATTGGTAGAGCTGAGAGTTGTGCCAGATATGGGAGTCATGGTAGCCTTTAGGATTGCCAGCACACACATATTCAGGATAATTCCCTTAGCATTACACATGAACTGGCAGTTAATGGAGTGAAATCCCTTTCTGTTTATGTAGAATCTTCCCCACTTCCTAGGTGGTGCTTTGATCTAAGTGTGCATACAGTCTACGGCATCCAAGACTTCAGGGAACTGTCATATGGGGTAGAAAACCTGCATTGTTGTAGCTCTGTCCTGGGCGGGTATGGGGGAAAATATAGATAGCCATTGACATGCTGTAGCATAGCATTCAGGGACTGATGTAGGATCCCGGATGTTGATGCCTGTGACACCCCCCAGTATGTCCCCAGTTGGCCTCTGGAAGTTTCCTGTAGCTAATATGCTGAGTGCTACATATCTTGGTTTCAATGGGTATTGGTTCCTCTTGGTTTGCCCTTGCTCTCAATTGAGGATGACAGAGGTCGCAGAGTTCCTGTAGTGTGTCTCTGTCCACTCTGTATTGCTCTGCACCTTCCACCTCATGCAGACCATGGAAAGTTAAACTGGGGTCTAAACACCCTTCCACTTATTGGTCAAGGACATTTAGCAGCAGCAGCATACAGTTGAGCCTGTTGCACATACACATGCAGAAGACAAACAGCAGCCCCTAACATTCTTTCCATGCAAAGTAGTTTCCATGGCTGTATTGCAATAGGTTTAGAATTCAAGGCCAAAACCTGCACTGAGTGTACACTATTGCTTTTTAGCTTGTTGAATAACTCCTCCATCTTGGATTGGTTGATTAGCATACAATTCAGCTACTTATGTGTAATTAGCATGCCACTATGTTTACCGGGTTTGTGCAGCTCTGCATGGCGTGTAGACCTGCTTACTGAATACCAATCAGTCTACTATAGTACATAATGTAGGCTTTATAGAATCCACACATAAATGTGTGAAATGCTGACTTACGTACTAAGTCCCCAGTTACTGTTTCTCAGAATATTCCACTTTCTCTAAGCAATGATGCTCTTGGAGTTAGTATATTTATGTATCAGACAGTGTGGGGGTGCATCCCCCACACTGGGAGATACATGACACCGATAAAAAATATCTCTAGTTTCCCCTGTAGTTTCATTGTTATTTTATTTTTTATGTTATTTATTTATTTATGTATGCATGTATGTATATATGTCATGCCAGGACTCACAATTATGGGTCTAGGAATTACAGTAGGGAGCCATGCAGATATAAATATCTTCCTAATAAATTATCAAGTTTATTGATGAGACTTCTGGCAATTAGCAGAACTGCAGTTAAGACTTATTTAATCTTTAAAAGTGTTAATAAGATGATTAAAATGTGCTTTTTATTGCAGGTATTCCTTTGGGAGAATAGTAAAGCCATATGGATGCAAAGCAGTGCATATGCATTCACATTTAACACTAGGTTGATAGGCATTGAAGCCTTTTCTATAATATCATGTCTTTATACAATTACTTGTTGCCTTAATATACATGTGCCATTTGCATTTCAGCAGCTCACTATATACTGCTACATATCCATGAAGAAGGAATTCTTAAATTTGTTAACTCCTGTATGAGCAATAGCCATATCAGAATTACCTTTCACATTTTAATTTACTTGAGATGCTCCTAATGGCCACCACAACTAGGTAATAGACCTGTCAAAAACTTCTTGTTAAGTCAAAGTACTGGATTGTGGTATATACATTGTGGTGTCAACAATGACTCTGAAGTGTTTGGAGTTACCAGGTCACAACAGTTGCTTTGTGGGCTTTCAGGTCTGTCTTTTTTTAGTCTTAACCCAAGATATATTATTTTATGGACTTTCCCTGCTGCCATCTTACAGTGATTGTGTATGCTTGATTTACTGTGCTAAATGAAAGGCCTGATTGTGATATGTCTATAAAGTTCTGGTTTTGCTGATGGTTTCTTAAGTTATATCAGCTGTTTCCTTAGGTGTATGCATAAAAGTCTGTTTTTATTGAGGGGATGCTTCACAGAGTCTAGCCTCAACATTTTGGATATAGTCATAGCTGTACTGATGTCATACATACTTAAAGCCTTGTCAATAAATTCTCATTTTCTGTTAGCATGGGGTCATCCATGGACTGTCCGGGATAAGCCATGTGCCAAATGCCAAATTTAAAGAAAACTTCTTATTTCTCAAAAATAAAAACAAGAAATGTGCATTACATCCAAAACATTGCTTTAACTCTGTCAAAAGGTAACTTAAATGGATTTTTTAAAATTTTTTATCTGTATGTCAACTTTTAGGGCAAGTTATGTCATATATCTATATATATTTAGGGTTTATATTATATGCTCAAAGAGACTTTTTTTGAACATATAATCAACACCTAAAGAGTGAACACGCTAAAGTACGAACGGCCACGTCTTCGAATTTTTTCCTCAGGGAAAAAATTCAGTTGGCCATTATCAGGAAGTGCCCTTTCCTGAATGTAGAATGATCTCTGAGTTGGTATATTTAATTGGGGCGGTGTGGGGGGCACAGCCCCCCACATCGGGGGGAGGGGGTTAAGGTTTTAAAGTTTGTGTTTTTTGTATATGGCCCCATGAATTTTTTCCCGAGGAAACGCTTTAGAGCGTTTGCTCTTTAGGTGTCAATGATTATATGTTAAAGTCTCTTTGAGCATATAATATAGACCCCTATATTTATATCTATATCTATATCTATATCTTTCTATCTGTCATTGGTTCCCCTATAATCTATAGAATGTGCATGTTGTTCAACAAATTATAGGTCAGCTCATTTTGCCAAAAATTAAAATTAAATCAGAAACAAAAAAGCCAGCATAACATGACCCAATATAAAGCTGATAATTTATTACAAAAACGACAGCAAAACTGCACAGACCGGTTTCGGCTGGTAAACTATACACAGCCTTCTTCAGTGTGAAATAAGCACAATCAGAGCTGTCATTGAATATACTGCACAAAAAAGTGATTGGTTGAAGCTACAATTTGTCATTCAATCCAGGTGGGAAAAGACCACCTAACTTAATAATCCATTTTTTCTCTTGTGAATTTAATAAAGAATGCCAACTAGTTTTGTTGTTAATTTACCACGAATCATATCAATAATAGTAAAAAGAAAAGATGCTGTTGGATGTTTAAGTTGATGCTTAAATAAAGCATTATGTATTCTACCTTTTCTAATGTTGCTGATATGCTCTGAGATTCTCAATCTAATAGGCCTAGACGTCTGGCCAACATAGAAAGCCCCACACGTACATGTGGCTAAATAAATAAGCCAATCAGAACTACAACTTGTGAAAAACTTGATATCATATACAGTGGGGGAATTCTTGCTGGTGAATTCTTTAGTTTTGGATATTTTATTGCAATTAATGCAATGTCCACAAGGATAACATCCCACAGGTATAGTACCTGTCAGAGTAGTTTGAATGGGTTCCAGACCTCTTGTATCATGTACGTGTTTGTAATGACTGAATGCACTGCCAAGATTCCTGCCTTTCCTAAACGAAAACCGACATTTATTAGGGATAATAGAAGACAAATCATTATCATATAGTAAAAGATTCCAATGTTGATGAATGCTTTGAATTAAATGATCTGAATTCCTGCCATATGTGGTAGTGAACCTAATATGTTGAGTGGCAGGTGTGTTGTCAGTCTTGTAAGTTAATAAATCATCCCTGTTCATATGACCTACTTTGTTTATAGCATCAAAAACATAACCCATCTTATATCCTCTAGACCTGAAACGTCTGGTGAGATTATCATGATCATAATGTTTTTTTCTACCAAGATGTCTGTTATTGGCAAACGAAAGGTACCGCCATGGGTTCTTCTTTTGCACCCATTTATGCTGACCTCTTCATGGCCTATGTTGAGAAAGATTTGATTTATAATTGTAATAATAATATCTACCTGGAACATCTTGACATCTGATGTCGATACCTTGATGATTGCTGGGCAGTACGTAAGGGCGAACTAGAAGGTTTGTTCGACTTCCTGGCATATCTCAATAATAACCAATGGGGTATCGAGTTTACTTTACATTATGATCATGATAATATCACTTTTCTCGATGTATCCTTCAATAGATTACCTGACAATACTCTAAGTACTAAAGTTTTTAGGAAGCATCCGGAATATAATACCATATTACATGCTTCGAGTTTTCATCCACCACATATTTCCAAAAACACTCCCAAATCTCAGTTTATTAGACTGAAACGTATCTGTTCTAATGAGACATCTTACAAGGAACAAAGTAATGACCTCACCAGACGTTTCAGGTCTAGAGGATATAAGATGGGTTATGTTTTTGATGCTATAAACAAAGTAGGTCATATGAACAGGGATGATTTATTAACTTAAAAGACTGACAACACACCTGCCACTCAACATATTAGGTTCACTACCACATATGGCAGGAATTCAGATCATTTAATTCAAAGCATTCATCGACATTGGAATCTTTTACTATATGATAATGATTTGTCTTCTATTATCCCTAATAAATGTCAGTTTTCGTTTAGGAAAGGCAGGAATCTTGGCAGTACATTCAGTCATTACAAACACATACATGATACAAGAGGTCTGGAACCCATTCAAACTACTCTGACAGGTACTATACCTGTGGGATGCTATCCTTGTGGACATTGCATTAATTGCAATAAAATATCCAAAACTAAAGAATTCACCAGCAAGAATTCCCCCACTGTATATGATATCAAGTTTTTTCGCAAATTGTAGTTCTGATTGGCTTATTTATTTAGCCACATGTACGTGTGGGGCTTTCTATGTTGGCCAGACGTCTAGGCCTATTAGATTGAGAATCTCAGAGCATATCAGCAACATTAGAAAAGGTAGAATACATAATGCTTTATTTAAGCATCAACTTAAACATCCAACAGCATCTTTTCTTTTTACTATTATTGATATGATTCGTGGTAAATTAACCAACAAAACTAGTTGGCATTCTTTATTAAATTCACAAGAGAAAAAATGGATTATTAAGTTAGATGGTCTTTTCCCACCTGGATTGAATGACAAATTGTAGCTTCAACCAATCACTTTTTTGTGCAGTATATTCAATGACAGCTCTGATTGTGCTTATTTCACACTGAAGAAGGCTGTGTATAGTGTACCAGCCGAAACCGGTCTGTGCAGTTTTGCTGTCGTTTTTGTAATAAATTATCAGCTTTATATTGGGTCATGTTATGCTGGCTTTTTTGTTTCTGATTTAGCTTTTTCCTGAGCCGTGCAGCTGCTTCCGTGCAAACCTTTTTTGTTGCAAAAATTAAAATTGTCAGACATACGTGTTAGTGAAAGATAGGTGGTTTGCAGTAGGGGTGTGGCTGTCAGTGTGGGTGCATGTATGTGTGTGTGCACTCACGTGTGTGTGTGTGTGTGTGTGTGTGTGTGTGTGTACAATGTGTGTCTGAGCAGACTTGTCTAATGATAATATTACAGAAAGATTGAAAGCTTTTTTCTAAAGTAAGGTAGAGAAAGTCTCCAATACCACCAAACCTGGGAATGTTGAGAAGAAAACATTGAAACTTAAAAAAAATGTAAGACCTGATTATCACAATCCACATCATCAAAAGTGAGAAAGGCAGCCTGTCTTCTGCTCAATAATGTGGATTGCAAATTTATGTTTTTAAGTTTCGATGTTCTTTTCTCGACATTCTCACATTCGATGAAACAGTGATTCTATAAACTGATGGAACCCCCCACACACACACACACACACACACATATATATATATATACATACAAAAATATACACACACAGATTTGCTATCAAAATAATGAATAAAGGCTCGTCGAACATGGGATGGTGAATTACAGTTTGCTGAACCATCATGCTTGCGAGTCTCTGGTTCAGAGAATGCACTGTGCATTTTACATATGTTGTCAACCTCACTACTAGAGATTGCGGTACAGTACAGATCAGGAAATTTACCCTTTTCCCCACTGTGGTGTGATCTCAGAGTTGGAATATGTAATTTGCAGGTGGTGTGGGGGGGTGCAGCGTAAAAATGTAAAGTTCAGTGTTGTGCAGTTTGTTTATACTGCTGAAAATCAGATCTTAACTTACTGTTGTAAACGTTGCAGGGGAAATAGTATGTTGAATAATGTCAAATTTGAATAATCGGCATGACATTTGACATACTGACCTACTTACTCTGCTGTCTTTGGGGCTGTGAGTCTCTCAAATGAACAGATTTTTTGGTGTCATTGGCGATGTTGATAATACACCATATATACATATACACATAATTTTTTTTATTATTTTTCAGCTCAATAGCTAGGTAATTGAACTGATCAAATGACCTTTTTCAGTCAGAACCTGGGTACAAGACTACAAACAGGAAAATAAATCAATATGTAGAGCATCATGATAATTATTCCAAATATATAAAGGTTTAAAGAAAATAAGCAAAGCACAGAGATGCAGTTATACAGAGAGCAATAATGGTAATTGCACATAGCAGTGGCTAAGGGTTTATGCAGTATTACAGCACACATTTATAGGTTCATATGTTCATAGGAGGTTACTAGGCTAACATCTCAAGCACCTTTACAAGCCTAGCCAATACAGCCCAATTTTACCTGGTATATAGCCCTGGGGTCAGAAGGATTGCATAGGTTTGTGCCTATGCCATGAGTATTTTACACAATTTACAGGATTTCCCTGGCCATTACGAACACAGATGCCACTCCAGGTGTGAATTTACGATTTCCTATCTATTGATCCAAATTTCTCTTGATGAGAGACAGGGACATGGTCTGTTTAATGTGAATAAGAAGCCTGTTACAAACAAGGGGGAATCTCTGAGGCACACATCTGTCTCTCCAGCATGTTTTGTTTGAGTCCGTGACTAAGTTTAGATCCACAGAATGGGTGGCCCTCATACTATTTGTCTTAATGATATGTAACAGCTCCATCAGAGCTGGATCTGTTAGTGCCTTGTAAGTCAGACAGAGGTTGCCCCTTAATAGTCGGTAGGAGATAGACTGTATCTGCATAGGACATGTTGTTAGCACTTTACAATGTGACAAGAGTTTCCTTTATTTTCAACATTGCAACTGAGGCTGATATACATTGAATAGAATGCAAGCATTTATCCGTTGTCTCAGAAGCAGATGCACTTAAATTAAATTTGCAACTATTGCTTAAGATCTTTCTTGTAGGATACCCTGAATTTTTTTTTCCTCATTGGGTAGATGGTTCCATATTGCAGGTGTGATCCTGGAGAAGGCTTTTTCAGATTTGCAAGTCTGAATCTAGGTTTGACTAATATGAGTGTGTTTTACTGGCTGCTTCTGAAAGGGTGGCTTTGTTCCCTGATCTGGAGTCTTTTTTGGGGGGCGGACAGTAGCCAAGTTACTTAGTAGGTAGGTGGGTCTCTTAGTAGTGGGTAGCAAATGTGCCTTGTCATAGAAGGTGCATTGTTGGCAATTTATATCTGCCAGGAGAAGAAATCTAAATATTTTATTGTCTGTTACCTGATCTTTATTAGGTTATTGTGTGCAGAGTAGAGGGTTATCAGAGGAAGGGCATATTCAGGCTTTGAAACTAGCCCACTTTTAGCTAAGGCCATTATTTAGATTTTATAACAATATTTTAATTATGATAGTGTATCTGTGAATACTGGAACTTAGTGAGGCTTTCATTGTTACACCAAGGCATTTATGCTGTGTAAATTATGTTATGATACCATATAAATATGTTATTAGTAATATTTATATATTATATATCTATGCCTACACACACACACACACACACACACTCAAGACACATATCTATATATATATATATATATATATATATATATATATATATATATATATATATATATAATGTATATATACATGTGTATATAATTTATATGTACCAAAAAGGGAAAAAAATAGTTATAAAGCAATAATATTGGCATACAAATCGCTACAGACTGTCATAGGTTCGAATGTAATATCTGTGTTAAAGATCACCTTGCATTCTTATTAAAAACAAGAAAACAGGATTCAAGCTGGTATTGCTTTTTACACCATTGTTTATTAAGTAAGTGGTCTGTTTTTCCTTAAGGAAAATGTTTACTATCCTTAAGACTGGAAAAGTACATTTCCTCAGTACTAGATCTCATTGTCTATACATATCTATGTATTTCTTTCTCTCTCTCTATATATATCTATCTATATATCTATCTGGGTCTATGACATTTCATCGCAAATCCATTTCGCCGAAAATCCTGACATAGGGTCCAAATCACCGTAAAAAAATCTCACCTAAAATAGTACTGACAGTGTATATGCCCTTTTCCCCAACTGTAGTGCAATGTCGGAGTGAGAATATTAATGTAGGGGGGGGTGTGGGGGGCATAGTCCCCCACCTACTCAGGTTATAAACTACTTACTTACTGTTTTAATAGAGACTGGACAATATAAAACAATACTAGACAATATTCAACTGTACTGGGTGGGGGGGCTACGCCCCCACACCCCCTACTTTAATATTCTCACTCCGAGATCGCACTACAGTTGGGGTAAAGGGCATATACACTGACAGTAGTATTTTCGGCGATTTGGACACTATGTCAGAATTTTCGGTGAAATGATACTGATCTATATATATATATATATATATATATATATATATATATATATATATATATATATATATATATGGGTCTACTTTACTTCGCCGAAAAGTCATTTGACTAAAACTCATTTCACCAAGACCAGATCACCGAAAGTTCAAATCACCGAAAACTCACTTGACCGAAACTCATTTCAGCAGAAGCTTACAATGCTGCATTTCAACATACTACAGTTTATTTGTGTAGAGTATTGAAAGGCATGTACAAGGTATATGCCCGTTTCCCCACTGTAGTGTGATTCTGGAGTTAGTATATGTAGTTAGGGGAGTGTGGGGTGTTGGGGTGTAGCCCCCCACCTAGTTTGGTTTTATATTGTCCAGTTTCTGTTAAGAGGGTAAGTAAGTGGTTTTTAAGTTCTGGAAAGAGTTAGTCATTGGTGTTGTAAGTGTGCATGTGTATAATGTAAAATGTAGTGTGTTGAAATGCAGCATCGTAAGCTTTCATTGAAATGAGTTTCGTTCAAATGTGTTTTCAGTGATTTGAACTTTCAGCTATTTGGTCTTGTTCAAATGAGTTTCAGTCAAATGAGTTTTCAGCGAATTGAGGTAGACCCATATACACACACACACATATATATATATATATATATATATATATATATATATATATATATATATATATATATATATATATATAGATGTAGATAGATATAGATATATATGAAAGACAGTCATTATGTTGAATGGATGCAATATCAAAACCATAAGACTGACCTCAAAAGTTCAAACCTCAAAAAGTTAAACATATTTGCTACTGATTTTTTTTTTTTAACAATACAAAAAAGCTAGTGCCTTGTTATATGAGACTAAAGTGCAGCAGACCTGTTTTATTTGCCCTTTCTACACTGTAGTGTAATCTGTGAGGTGCAGGGGACTTGCCCTTCTGCACAGAATGTGTTTACATTTTTTTTTGTGTTTTAACTTTTTTTGCAGTTCAACCTTTTTAGATTGATCTTTTGGATTTCAATATTACATCTGTTCGAAGTAATGAATGCATTCCACATATGTACAGTTCATACAATTGACACAGAAAAGAGGGAACATTTTTTTCTGTTTTTCTGGCTGTTGGACTGATCTGTGTTCAAAATTGTGGTACAGTGCAGCTAGGTTTTTGCCTTTACTGCAATGTTGTGTGATCTCAGAGTTGGTATATATATAATCATCAGGGGGGACTTGCCCCTCCCCTGCATAAAATTATGTTTTTTTTTTGTTATTTTTTTGTTTCATTTTAAAAGACTGATCTTTTTGTCTCACTATTCTGAGCATTCAGTGTCTGAGATAATCACACACACGTGTGTGTGTGTGTGCGCGTGCATGTGTTTATCTTTCTATCTGTATATTGAGATGTGTGTAGTAAATTTATTTAGACGAAGAATTGTGGCAACTGATCTGAACCACATTTTATCTAAAATATAAATGACTGAATCACATTGGGTAGAAAAATGATAGAAAAGTTTGTACGGCTAAAGACATTATGATGTAAATTAGTGTTGATCAGTATTTGTGCCTTGCTAATGGCCACTGTCATGTTATATCTCTGTCTGTAGAAGTTTGTGTTTGCACACCTGCAGTGACTCATTGTGTGGTGAGTTTTGTCTTTTCTCTGCAGTTGTGTAACTGTGGAGTTTGAATATCAATTAAGGGGTGTTGGTGGGTTGTGTAGCTCCCACACACATGGGGAGTGCATGGGAGTGTTTTGGAGAAGTATTTGCTGGATATGAAGTTTTAAATTTAATGTGATTTGACCAAGTGTGGTTTAGATTAAATGTGTATTAGATTAATTTTTTAGATAATGTGTGATTAGATGAGATTAGGTGAAAGAGAGAGAATCAGTGTTAATAAAAGGAACAGCTGCACTGCCCATATCCAGCTCATTGTAGCCAACCCAGACACAGTTCTTTAACCCACTGCCAGCATTACGAGTAATACATTCTCTGAGCCTAATAAATCAATTGATACTGTTGTCAGTTATTTGAGTACATTCTCTGACTGTGGTGTAGACATTACCATTAGTTTCATACACATTTCTGATCACACTAACATGAAACAAGCTCACTCTACTGTACTGTTAAGATTCACTGCTGTCAGGGTGATTACCACCAGGTAAAGAGGGTGATACTGAGGTAACTGGAAAGATGACAATAAACTCAGAAATAAACCACTCCAATGTCAAGCAAAAACTTTATTAAAGCAAAGCTTTCAGGTAACAACCCTTTCTCAATGCTAATCACAAAAACTTTATTAAAGCAAAGCTTTCGGGTAACAACCCTTTCTCAATGCTAATGCAAAAACTTTATTAAAGCAAAGCTTTCAGGTAACAACCCTTTCTCAATGCTAATGCAAAAACTTTATTAAAGCAAAGCTTTCAGGTAACAACCCTTTCTCAATGCTAATGCAAAAACTTTATTAAAGCAAAGCTTTCAGGTAACAACCCTTTCTCAATGCTAATTAGCATTGAGACAGGGTTGTTATCTGAAAGCTTTGCTTTAATAAAGTTTTTGCTTAATGTTGGAGCGGTTTATTTCTGAGAACGATTACCAACAAGCAGGAAAAGCAGAAAATATCAACATAACACACAGTGTTTTTGCAGGCGGGGGGGGGCCTCCTCAACCCAAATGCACAATTCTAAAATCATGAATCCATGTAGAGGAATGCAACTCTGTGAAGTTTTTATGTATAACATAGTTCAGTTCCATAAGATATAAACTGAAGCACTTCTGCAGTGTAGTGCTTCTCTGTATTTGATCTACACAATATTTTTGTAGGGGCATACAAACCATTCCACCCTAGTCTGCGGTTCTTTGTACGCTATAACCTCTTACTTAAATACACTAACTCTATGGACAGGATGCAAACACAATAACTAGCAACTACTATGTCACAGGTAAGTACTAGGTTAGTTGGCTTTGAGGACCATTTTAAGTCTATCCAATTTCCCGATGGTGAGACTCAAACCCTGTACCTTGTGTCTGTGAGGTAAACTCCCATCCTTATGGAACATCCTCATGCTTAAATTGATTGCTATGATTGTAGCTTGCTAAACATTCATTTTGCTATATTTTATTCATTATGTTAGTGTGCAGTAAATTTATTATTAATATCATAAAATCATAGAATATATAAGGCAAATGAGCAATATTGCAAATGGGCATTAGCCTTACCAGTACCAACTCATAGACCTTATCACCTTTCTCAAGGAGTGATGGGCCTTTCAAATCAGGGGTGAATTTATGAATAGCCATCCAATGGTCTAATTCCTCCTTACAGGAAGATAATGTGTTACATTGCTTGATCTAGACAGGAAATTTGATTCAGAGAAGGGGAAGTCATTCTGTGACAAATCTGTCTCTCTACTTTGATTTATTTGCTGAAGCAGGCTCATATCTCTGCTTGTGTTCACTGTGATGCTTTATTTACAGAGAAAGAAGAGGTTCCTAATGGCCTAGATGGCAATTCAGAGATTGCTCCCAATGGGTCTATAGAGTACTGAATCCAGGGACAAGGCACCCACCTCAAATCCTTTAGGCCTCCAATCTTTTTTTTGTCAAGATACTTTGGGGTTTCTCAACCTGTCTGATATGTTTAGTCAGATATATCCCAAAGTGGGCATTGTTTTTGATGAAAGGCCTAATCAGTCCAGAATATAGAGCAGTAAGGACTTTTTTAGATCTGCAGTAAATACATTTTGCAGCAGCTGTAACAGATAGAAGGATTCCCTAACCACTGTTGCAACATGAAGACAAAAGGAGCAGGAGTTATCTACCCATGTCCCAAGTTCTCTCACAACATCTTTATTTTGGATAGAGTGTTTCTGTACTATATGCTGGATGGACAGTTTTTTTCCATATACAACAATATTGCATTTTTAGCATTAGTTTTTGCCCATTTTCAGAGCAAAGGCTATTTACACGTATAAGCTCACTTTGTAGCTTCTGTATATCAGAAAAAAATTTAAGAATAACGCCCCAAATTACAATCAGCTGTAAACTTGGTTCACCACAGTTGCCCATTTTTGTTTCTGAGAGCCAAAAAGTATAAGCAGCTCCAGGTGTTTGTTTGTTTGTTTGTTTGTTCATTAGCTAATATATGTAATGTCAAGGAAACCTTAAATTCTTTGTTTTTTATTTCATTTTCTTTGTTTCCTTGTTCCCTTAAACACAAACAGCAATTTGCAGCTTCTCTTACAGTTTACAGCATTGTACATTAAGGAAGCCTTTTGGACCATAATTTTATTTTTTCTGTTCTTTTTTCATTTGTTTTAGTGGAGGTAATTATACAGTCACAAGTGGAACAGAACTGAGGGTGGGTAAGGAAGTGCTGGAAGGTTTTAGAAAAAAAGAGTGACTGTGATGGAAAGTTTACTTGGTTTATAAAAAGACCGTCAGGAAGGATAGTGGCTGAATGTGGTGAAGCTGTACAGGAGCAGAATATTCATGCAAAAGAGGGTAAAGAAAATGATGGATAAGAAAGAAAGAAGGATACAAGGGAAGCTGTAGAAGGAAAAGATGCAGCAGCTGCAGAAACTTACTGAAAAAATCAAGCAGACAGAAAGATATTATTAACAGATGGAAAAGGAGATCATCAGTGGAGGGAACTGGATTAGATGGGAGGGACTTCAAAGGCATCCTTTCTAAAAAGACTTCATTGGCAAAGCTGACCTTGCAAAATGGATATGTGAAAACATGATATTGTAATACATCACCTGTGGTTAAGGTACACAACAATTTTTTTTGCAAAGCTAAAAATCTACTGCACCCTTTGCAGAAACCTGATCCCCTCTAAACACGCACACACACACACACACACACACACACACACACACACACACAGTCCCACCTATCCTAGTTATTGTAGCTCCTTTAGCAGCTGTAAATCCTCAGGTGGTAGATGTATGCTGCCTTACAAAGATTGTCTAACCTCTATGTTAGAATGAACTGTGAGATTTTATTGAGGTTTCTGTCATCAGCCTTCTGATTTTTGATGTGTTGATTATTAAACACCGTTGATTCTAGAGCACATGGATGGAACAATACAATATAGCCTGAACAGAAAGATGTAAGAATACAAGAATATAATGATAAAGGAAGTTAGGAACGTGGTTATTAGTATAAGGGTTTACAGAATATTACATGGAACTCTTAAAAGAGACAGGTTGAGGAGAAGAGGGCTTGAAAAGGCAGGTAGAATGATGGAGCATAATTTAAGAGCAGAAGTGAATGTGATGCCGGAAGGAAATGTGATTATAACAATGATGATTAATGATGGTGATGATGTCTGATATTGTTGATGATGGTAAAAATAAATAATAATATAAAAGCAGTGTAGTGCTCAGTCTATAATATGATGGCTATGTTTTTGGACTTCTCAGAATGTAAGAAGTAACAAGTGTCTGCACCATACTCTGCATATCATATTAGGCAGTGTTTCTGCTCCCACCTCTGTATAACTTCTTATGTAGCATTTCAGAAAGAGTCTATTCCCCCGAGCCTGACTGGATCATGTGAGGCATACTGTGCTTTAAGGCTGCACATAGCTTGTGTTGGCTATGCATTTTGGATTATGGACACATCACACAGCAAAAGCTGTTTCCTGAAATTCAAACAACTTGTGATATACTGAAGATGGTGCTGAAAATATGCAAATATAAGTCTCTCCGGATAGCCTATATGTTACATTTCTGAAAAGCATTCAGCTGCATTTTATTGCTATGATGTGAATTGGGTCAATATACAGATCATTCATTAGTATGCAGTGCATAGAGTCTACACTACATGGAAAGAATGTTAGGGACTGCTGGGTTGCTCTTCTGCATGCGTATGTGAAACAGGCTGAACTCTATGCTGCTGCTGCTAATAGACCTCAGCCAAGAAGTAGAAGGGTGTTTAGAACCTGTTTAACTTTTCATGGTCTGCATGAGGTGGAAATAGTAGAGCACTAGAGGGTGGATAGAGAGACACTCCAGGAATTCTGCAACCTCTGTCATCCTCAACTGAGAGCAAGGACAGACCGAGTGGAACCAATACCTGTGGAGGCTAAGGTATGTGTAGCATTCAGACCTTTAGTGACAGGAACCTTCCAGAGATCAATGCAGACGTGCTGGGCATTTCACAGGCACCAGCATCCACAATCTTACCTCAGTTCCTGAATGCTATGCTACAGCATGCCAGTGACTGTATATATCTTCCTTCTACCTCCAAGACAGAGCTAGAACTATGCAGGATTTTTACACCATAACATTTCCGTGATGTTTTGGGTCTTGGGTGCCATAGACTACATGCATATTGAGATCAAAGCACCACCTGGAGAACAGGGAAGGGTCTACATAAACAGAGAGGGATTCCACTCCATTAACTGCCAAGTCATGTGCAATGCTAAGGGAATCATCCTGAATGTGGGAATGCTGGTGACCTTGGTAGTTACCACGACTCCCATATCTGGCACAACTCCCAGCTCTACTTAGGTTTTCCAGGGAGAATATCCCACAAGGCCATTTACTGGGAGATGCAGTCATTCCATGGCTGATGATGCCCATCAGGAATGCATACACATCTGTGGAACATAATAATGCGACACTCTCAAACAAGAATTATCACAGAGCATGGGTTTGGGCTGCTGAAGTCACAGTTTCAGTCCTTAGATACATCAGGGGGCCTGCAGTACAATTCCAGTACTTGTACTGAAATTATCACTGTCTGTGCTATCCTACACAATATTACCCTGAGAAAACAGCTGCAAAAGGAACACCAAGGCGAAGGGGCACACATTCCACCACCACTGGCAAGGTCACAACAGCCACACACAGGTGAGGATTCAGAGGGGAATCCCCAGCTGTGTGGGTGTAGATAGATGTAGGCTTATACAATATACCCTTACCCAGACCAACAGGCAATGGGCACCTATGGGGCACAACTTTCATCCTATGCACATAAATATAAATGCAATAAAATTGATGCCAGGCAAAACTCACAACCTTTACTTACCACTGTAATGGTTGTGTACTGCTAGCATCACACAGAGTAAGTCCAAAATTACAACACTTGTAACTGCAGGACTGTCAAGGTTAGTGCTGCACCTGGAACAGGAAAATAAATAAGAACAAAAATGAATGGCAGATACTTGAATATTGTTACTTGAAAATTTACCTAAGTAGAATGTGTGTGAGCTGTCCAGAAATAACATGAATGTGTGACAGGACTGGCTGATGTTGATATTGTTATGCTGTTTATCAGCTAACAGCCTCATGCATTGAAAACACACACAATACAAAAAAGAAGTCCAAAGTCTCCAATTACCCCTACATTCTCACAAGTGGAGCAATAAGCCTCAGTGATGTATCAACAAATGCAAGGTAGTAATTACAACAGTAAGAAGGCTGTAAGAACTCAATAAAAGTTTCAAAATAGCATCTCCAACATATATATATATATATATATATATATATATATATATATATATATATATATAGCACTCAGTTATGCACCCTGTACATCAGAAAAAATATACATAGGTATCCATGAATCCAAAAGAAAGAACAAGGTGATGGCACAGTTATCATTTGCACAGGGTAGGGATGTGGGATGCAGGAAGCCAAGGCTGACACAAAAGTATTGAGTATGTGTGAGTAAAAAAGACAGGCAGGCAGGCAGAAATGTAGCTAATTATTAAATGGCTACTGAGATAGAATGACCTACAAGACTCATGAATGCCTCATGCACCTGTTATGTGCGAGTGTCTGTATAGGCACTCGATGTGAAATGTGTGCATGAGTGACTGCATGAACTTAAGCAAACTCTGTGCTAGCAATATATCCTAACATGTTGGACACATGTAAGCTGTTCATGGTAGAGGTACCAGTTCATTGACATTGTCCCTGATTGCAAGAAGCGGCTCTCCCAGGAGTTGCACTAGCATGTCCATGCCCATAGTCAGATGTAAGTGTTGTCTGCTGGATGGACTCTCATCATAACTATGCCCAGGTCCTGACCCCATGGTCTACCATGTTCAGTGCGGACACTTCAACCACTGACAGAGCAATGGATGTAGCACCACTACTGGAGTGGAATCATGCATGGCGATGTTGTATAACAGCAGATGGTGCTGCTGACTTTCAGCCATGTGGATGTTGTTCTCCTCCCAGCAGACATTCCATCACAGACGCTGCCTGTTCCATCATGTCATTCAGCCAAGGCCCTACAGGAATGTGCCTGTGCCTCCATGATGGCCCTAAACATATTTCAAGTGGTACATAATGACAAGACAGGATCAGGTGGAGGGTGGACAAGAGGCCTCCTCCAAGCACCCCAACCAACCCTCCTGTGTGGCACCATGTCCACACTTTGGCTACATCCAGAATCAACCAACACTGAAGCCACAGTAACCAAACTACCCCAATCAAGAGTGTCACTTTCAACCTGTCCAATATCTGAGGGCTCAGTGGAATGGGTGTGCATCGGTATACTGACTGTGTGGATGTCCAGGGGATGGGTGTATCACAACCTCCATGTCAGATTCAAACTATACACCACCCGACTGTGCCTCTGTTTGGCCACCATCATCATCATCATCATCAGAGCATAGTGATACTCTGACATCAGGTGGTAAGAGTCTTGCGCTTCCACTGTCAGGATCACTTGTGATAAGAAATAAACACAAGAATGAAATTACTACTACCCTAAATATTAAACTAATGTATAGGATAGTCACACAATCACAGATGGTACAGCAATACAGACACTCATTACACCCTCCTCACACATACAGATAATTATATATCTAAGTATTGGTCATTAAGAAGCAAATAAACACTGGCTTAATGCATGCCTTTGTAAATGTCTCCACACTTTGTGAGGAGGTTGGCCCTGGAAGAAATGAAGCAAGGAAAAGAAGGCAATTAAGCATAACAATGGGAATAACACAGGGGAGAGGGAATACACAATCACCTATATGTCCTGTAAGAAATAGCTGAAACTGAAACTTGGCTGTGATGTCCACCCACACCCATGTGCACTGAACAAGTCTGCTATGTAACTCTACTAATTTATCAATAGGTACAGAAAAGATTCACAGTAAGTATTAGTCAAATTATATATTTTAATATACAAGCAAATATACAATTTCTCATATGTAAGCTTACCTGGAAGCTGCTCATAGGACACACTTCTCCTTCCAGCCACATGAGCACTAACATCAAACACAGACTGTGAAGTTTCCACTGAGCTATCTGGATCTCTGACAGTGGACAGAAACTCTTTATCTGGTGTCAATAGGAGCTTAGTAGCACAACCCTGCAGTCAGCTGTTTTCAGGCAACTGCAGCCTTTCTCCTCTGGGCTGATGAAATCATATCAGTAGCCTGATGATGCATCTAATCATAATTCCTACTGCTGCACTGACATCATTCATAGGCTCATAGGAAGTTACTAAGCTACTGGCCCTGAGACGCTTACAAGCCCAGCTAAGAATTTATCCCATGTTCTGACAAGTCAGCACCCAATGACCCTGTCCAACTGGGACACAGGTGGAATCCCAGGTGTGTATTTTCTGTTCCCCATCTAGTTATCCAGGTTGCGCTTAAAGGGATTAATGAGGTACTCTGCTTGACGTGGAGTAGGGGATTATTCCTCAGAAGAGGGAGTCTCTGGGACAGAAATCTGTCCCGCCAACAAGTCCTACTGATATCACAGACCAGGTTGAGGTTGCTTGTGCAGGTTACTCGGTGGAGCTTGACTTGCAGATATGCAGCAGTTCCATCAAGGCGGGGTCTGTGATTGCCTTGTATGCCAGACAGAGGTCACCTCTGAGGAGTCTGTAGGAGACTGAGTAGAGGGACTGGGCCTTTAGCCTATTTGTGTAGGGCAGATGCTTGAGGCCCTGGATTCTCCTGGTGAGGAACCTCTGTGGTCTCTCCAGCTGCTGCATGTGCTTTGTGAGGTACATGCTAAAAGAGGCATTGTACTCAATAATGGGTCTTATAAGGGAAGAATACAGGGATGTTATGACCACCTTGTATCTGGATGAGATACCCTTACTAATGAGGTGGGCCATGTAGAAAGCTTTCTGTACAATGGAGGAAATATGGTCATCAAAAGTAAGTTTGCTATCAAACTGGGTGCCAAAGTCCCTCACAACTGATTGCATGCTTAGGACCTTGTTATTAATGTGATCATTTGTGAGTATGTCACTCTCCCCAAAGGGATGATGATGCATTTTTGGCATTCAGTTTGGGGCCATGTTTCTGGCACCAGTCATATGTTTGGGTGAGACCCTATTAGAGGATGTCCACATCACTAGGGGAACTGATGTCAGAGCTTAGTCATCATTGACTAACTGGTTCCAAATCTCCTTTTGGGCAGCCATATTCCCATGTCCTGTCTTAAGTAGAAAGGTTCCATAACACCTCAAAGCCTAGATTAGCACTTCATTTTCTGAGTCACTGAAAGGGAGTTTATAAGGATTTGTAGGCTTGGGTGCCATAATCCAATGTCACATAAAACAGAAGAATAAAGCAAGTAAATATCACATAACTAATGTCTTGCTTATGTACACATTTGTCAACATTAAGCACAGGAAACACACTTTTCATTTAGTAAAACTGAAATTGATGTGGTTGTTGCACTTCTCCCTCACACTCAAACCACAAAAGTAATGTATTATGTTGCCCACTGAAATATCAGGATACCTACAAATTTTCAACAGAAAAGCAATTAAAACACACTTTTGTTCTTGGAATGCAGAATGTCAGGTGGCTCCTTCACCCCCAAAACAAACAAATTCAAGTTAGAAACACAAGGAATGCCATAGAATTAATATATATATATATATATATATATATATATATATATATATATATATATATATATATATATGCTTTGCATACAATTAACAGGACGTGTACCCATTTTCAACAGAAAAAGTCAATTTATGAATGCCAGTCACTTCTCACTGTGCCTGCCATTCCCATGGCTATGACCCTGGTCCATCTTAGAAGCATAACACCAGTGTCAGTGACAACTGCATTCCATTTCTGTATAATAACATAGAATACTGAAAAATCAAATTTTAAAAATAATAGTTGTGCTGAAAGAATAACCTGTCTGTTTCAGGAATGTAAATACCTGCCAAAAATGTCTGTGCTAACAGTGAAGTATAAGAAGTGCATACAGATAAAAGTTCCATTTTTTGCTGTATATACAAATACATTTGTAATATTTTATAAAATGTAGAATGGACTTGAATAATACAAACATACCTTAGAGGAATTATAAGCCTTCTCTACTAATAAATCTCCTTCAAAGAAATGCCAAACTTCTCTTTTGCCCAAACACACAAGTCTCCTCACCTTCAAGTTACCTAGCTACACAGTTACCTTTTTATAGTGTAGATACAGCCCTCTGAGCACTGTGAAGTCGCAAATAAGGTGTGAACTCATTAGAATTGCTGAATACCAAATGTCTGACTTTGTGTAGCACATGTAAACATAGTGTAGGCTTTATACCATTTTTAGTTAGTAATGGGTTGCAACTGTAAATAATTACTGTGAGACAGAAGGAAAATACAACAGCAATTCAGACAACCTTCCCTGCAGTGGGTGTTGTCAGTGAGGATACAAAGTGTGGAACTAACTTCACAAGCTTTTAAATGAGAGAAAACAACACACATTTATCATTTGTATTCACTAATAGCCACACTGTCCTGCCTTTGTTAAAAAATGTTTTTATTGTCATGTATTTTATCATATATTTAAAGGACAATGATACAAAATACACTATAGACTAAGATTACATCAGATATAAGGGAAGAAGGAACACAATACAAAGAGAAGACAGAGTTGCATTTGTGCAAACATATTCATAAAAGGTTGGTTGAGCTCTCATTGCACTAAATATGTAAGCCACACATGTACAACCAACTGAGAATGTTCAAGTGTATGTCCTGTTAATACTATAGAGGAAATGTGAGCTGCTTGTATGCACATGATTTGATTGCTGTTACAAGTTGTGTCTGTGGCTGAAAGAGAGAGAGATAACATACTCCGACTGTGCTTTGTAATGTCATTACTCTGATAGTTCAAATTCAGAGCTGTGCAATTAACGTGCTTAACTTTTTCTTCTCTTAACGTAAACGTGGTCAAATGGATAAATATTTAAAAATGAATGTCAGTTGTCTTAGGAAATGCAATCATGCTTAGCAGCATTGTGTGACGGTCAGCACCTTGGATGATAATGACAGCATAAATTACACCTGTGAACCAACTGTGTGTAGCACAACTTATAAAGATGTTGAGGTACACAGTACATAAGATAGGTAGACTGTGGTTTGAGTTCCATAGTATGTTTCTACTTAGGAATTATAATGATGAGTATGAACAAAAATAATCTATATTCCCTTTTACCTGGTTCATTTGTGCATTGCTCACCTGTGCACAAACAAGGTTCACTGCTGCAGAAAAAAAAGCAACATTGTTACTTGAAAAAAAGAAACATTGTTCCTAGTTTCACCTTCCATCTTGCAAACAGCATTGTGTGGCTATCAGCACTCTGGACAGTACTGACTGAAAAAAGTAGGCCATTGACTAGCTTTCACTGGGGCAACAGATGTACGTTCATGGCCAGAACACAGCTGAGTTGGGGTTCTAATTCAACACATTGCACTTTTTATTAATGGTGTCTGACTTAAATTTATAACAAAAAAAGATAATTATACATAATAGCTATGTATAGCAGATTGATTCAGCATACACATGGCATCATATGATAATGTAACTGATTATGGTACTGTAATTAAAAATGTGTTTTCTGACCTTCGCTAGAATTCATAATTTACTGACAGTCATCTTACACACCTCACATAGTACAAGTATAGCTGTAAAATAGAATGTATTATGTGGTCTGACACAGAACTACAAGCATATGCATTTCCAGCATATTGTCAGACATTACTCCTGCATCACACCTGAGAATGAATAAACCAGGACCTTGTCACGTTACACACATACATAGTTAATTGAAGTATAGCACCACTTACTCTTTAAGGTATATATCAGTAATACCCACGTTTGGAAACACTTCTTCTGTGGTAATAAAGAAAACACCTACTCACATTGTATAAATTACTTTAACCAATGGGTAAGGCCACACAAAATATGTGTCAAGTCATAAAACTGATCTCTCCAAATTCAGGTCTTAAAAGCCAAGTCATTTAACGTATCAGTGCTGACCATTGGACAAACTGTTGTAATGTATAGTAGCACACATACCATAAATTAATGTGATCTGTTACATTTCCATTCATATTTCATAAACTGTCTTCCACTTTGTTTGGCAATGTTGCTGTCTGCTTAACACTGGGCAAATGTGGTTGGCATGGTTGTGCAGGTTTGTGCACTGGCTGTAAAATGTGATATCACAAATTGGTGGGAAAACAAAGGATGGTGCCTAATTCAGGGCTCAAAGATAGAGTATGGAGCAGTCAAAAATATTCATTGCATTCCTCGTAAAGCCCTACAGCAGTAGGCTGATGCAGGAGGATTATATCAAATCTCAGTATAAGGCTGAAGTTTGGTACAGTCTAGTCAAGGCTGTCTCTGGTGCGACTGGTATTCCATGCACTGGAAAGCAATGCAAGTGCCATTATAACACCTGAAATGGCACAAGCAGGCATGACTTAACCAGTGCTGGATGAGTTTAGGACTGCTGACATCGCACAGTTGTGTAAGTATACAGATAAAGCAACTTTAGCTGATCTGGAAAGCTGTAGATAGCCAACATCAGCATGCATAATACTTCCATGCGTCTGCTTTTCTCCTTTATTTTCCAGCTGCTCAGGATATGTCAGCAACAGGGAGTTGCATGCTGAAAGATTAGAAAGGCTCAGAGAGGTAAGGGATATGTATGCAGCACAAATTAACATGATTGTATTACAATTGTTGGTCCTCCATAAACTACTAGTGACTTAAACATGCAGATCTTAACTGTAAAAGCAAGCATGTGTGCTTTCTTCTGTAGCTTTAGATAATTGTATTAGGCAATTGTAATAGTGTATTCAGATTTGGTGGTTCATTTTCCACAAGTAGCAAATACTATCTAATTACAAAAATATAATTTTATTTAATATTAATTTCATAAAAATTAATCTGTATTATTTTTAAAAGCATGTATGCATTATATGCATGTTACAAGGACTACTTGTTACAATTCACAGTATTATTTTGGATTTTGAAAACTCTATAGCTAATATAATAATAAAATTATGTTTAGTTATAATAAGGAATTTATGAGGCATATAATGATTCAATCATCTGTTTTATTTATTTTTTTTTGCTTTACCTCATCCCTCATCTCTCTTTTTTATTTTTTAGATATATGAACACACAGTTCTGATGACATGCTTTTCTGCCAACAAACAAAATGCTTTTCAACACAAGGTGGTAGGCCAACTGCTGCGGCTCAGCCTGCCACTCCTCCACTGGCTGCTGCACCAACACTCAGCACATCTGGAATGTAAATTTGCAGCACTGCCTCCACAGCCCCTGCACTACCTGGACCATCAACATCAGTTACTAGTGCCCCAGAAAATGCTGGAGGTGAGGATTACATCACCTGCCAAGAGCTTCCAGAGATGGTGCATTAGTTATTAAAAGTAGCACTGTTGAACACCTCAGCCATCAGGAGAAGTTGCTCCACATGTCAAGCATTCCCACAGGGAGCCAAGGAAGGGGACAGCGATGACAGTTCTAAGGGTGAGGACTAGTGTCGCACTGTTCCTATGCTTGATGGGCATGTGCCTCAGATGTCACCATCTATCCCCAGTCATGGTGTCCTGCAACTTTTTTGTGTCCATCGCCTTCCCTGTGTCTGTCTAGTTCATTTTTTCTATACTTGCTTCCTCACCTAACCTACCTACCTGAGCCTGACATTCCTAATCTGTCTCATAATAACATTTGTTCCATACATAACTCTCCACTTCACCTGTGTGTCTTCTTGACACACTTGATTTGGCTATACAGCATGACTGCATTGTTGTCACCCATCTGTTTTGTGGTAACAGTCAAAATTCATCAGATTTTGTATACATGTTCACATTAACTGTTGAAGAAGTGGAAAGTTATGTTTCTTTAATAATTCCCTCCTGTAAATTCCATTTTTGCTTCCCCTTTGTGATTCCCTCTGCTTGTCCCCCATTTCAGCACACCTTTAATCTGGTCAAAAAATAGAATCATACACCAATCACATGGCCAGAAATAGCCCCTAATAAAGCCTTCACTTTTTATCCTCTGCATTTGAACATAGTTTGGCATCTCACACCAATGCTGAGTGATGGTGAATGGCGTTTTATGTTCTATGGCAAAACCTGGTGAGCTTCTAACATTGACCACAATAGTCCAGTTATTTCTATGCAACGTTGCTTAAACTTGTTGGACTAAAGTAACAGAGTTAAACCAGATTAAAGGCACTGCTTTTAAACTGTTGTCCTGACATTCATTTAGAAGGGTTGGGAGGGTGGCGTAATAGTTAAGGTGTTTGCCTTGCAAATACAAGGTGCAGGGTTTGAGTCTCACAAGGGACAATTGGCTAGGTTTAAAATGGCTCGCAAGGGCAGTTAGCTTAGTACTAATGAATGTAACAAAATGCAAGTTATTGTGTGGAGTGCTTGACATAAAGCACTTAACTGATAATTATTTTGGCAGTATCTTCAAGGGTTTGATTCCAGATGCATCTGTCATCATTTCTTAATGTGATGATATATGTGTATTATATATTTAATCATGCACATATTAAATTTTCCATAGTTATGATTTTTCATGGAGATATACTGACTACTACCCAAAATGAGTATCCAAAGTGGTATCCATCTCCACTACTATCACATATTTAGCTAAACATGTTGACTTGTCATAAGCCTGTTGTCCTTCTCCTAAACCTTCTCTACCCGTATATCACTCACTTCATACTATACAGCATGTTATGGTAATAATGACAACAAACCAAAGATGTAACCATTAACATGCCATTTTGAAAAAACACCGCTAGGTGTATGTTCATCTCTCCTTATATTCAGCCTATTCATGCAAATACTCTGTACGTGTGTGTATCTATTAGGTTGATGGATGGTTTCTGCAGACTGACATGACTGTGTGGGTGGATAATACTAACATGTTACCTTAATTCAGTAGTTTATCAGTGCTCATGTACTGTGGAATGTTTTAAATCATCTGTAATATTCAGTTATGTGTGTGTATCTGTTAAGTTGATGGATGGTGTCTGCAGGCTGTCTTAATTGTGCTGATGGATAATACCAACATGTTACATTAATCCAGTAGTTTATCAGTGTTCATGTACTGTGGAATGTTTTAAATCATCTGTAATAGTCAGTTATGTGTGTGTATTCCTTAAGTTGATGGATGGTGTCTGCAGACTGACTTGACTGTGCTGGTGGATAATATTAACATGTTACCTTAATTCAGTGTTTTATCAGTGCTCATGTACTGTGGAATGTTTTAAATCTACTGTGGAATGTTTTAAATCATCTGTAATATTCAGTTGTGTGTGTATCTGTTAAGTTGATGGATGGTGTCTGCAGACTGACATGACTGTGCTGGTGGATAATACTAACATGTTACCTTAATTCAGTAATTTATCAGTGGTCATATACTGTGGAATGTTTTAAGTCATCTGTAATATTCAGTTGTGTGTGTGTGTGTGTATCTGTTAAGTTGATGGATGGTGTCTGCAAACTGACGTGACTGTGCTGGTGGACAATATTAACATGTTACCTTAATTCAGTAGTTTATCAGTACTCATGTATTGTGGAATGTTTTAAATCATCTGTAATATTCAGTTGTGTGTGTGTGTGTGTGTCTGTTAAGTTGATGGATGGTGTCTGCAGACTGACATGACTGTGCTGGTGGATAATATTAACATGTTATCATCTGTAATATTCAGTTATGTGTGTGCATCTGTTAAGTTGATGGATGGTGTCTGCAGACTGATGTGACTGTGCTGGTGGATAATACTAACATGTTACCTTAATTAATTAGTTTATCAGTGTTCATGTACTGTGAAATTTTTTAAAATCATCTGTAGAATTCTGTTGGTGCCATGTACAGGTGATGGATGAAATCTTCATCTAATGACATGTGCAAAGTGTCCTTACTGTGGCAATGCAAACAGCCCACTCTTTTCAAGCTGTATGGGTCAGATACAAATAGCATATTTACTGAGTCAGAAATAATTATTTCAAAACATGTATCAGCCCTTGTCATTTCTTGAAAGGTGTATACAAAATTAAATTGTGATTTGCAATTAGTCCTGTAAAACAGCTAATAGTTGTACAACTGTATAGAGGAAGGCATTTAGGATAAACATTTTGGAATATACATATTTTACTGTAGTCATTGCTTGTCACATTTGCTTGTGTAATGCCATCCTGACACAATCTGTAAAAAATTGCTTGAGCTGGATTTGAATCCTATGTTATCTGTGCTCTGGCTGTGAACTCACTGCTCATACAGCTGCTGTCACAGGGAAATTTAGGCAGCTTAGCCTGTTTGTGTGAAGGAAAGTAACTTACCTTGCAAATGCAGCAGTTGACAGACCTGTTGTTCAGGGCTGACTCTGTGTGATGCAAGCAGTACACAGCCAATTCAAGGATAGTTAAAGGTTGTGTGGGTTGCCTGGCATCAGCTATTTTAATATATGTATGTGAGTAGGAGTAAGGGGTCAGTCCCTAGGGCCCTAGGTTGTCAGTGAATATGTTATGCATTGTCTCTTAGCCAATGCCAGGGTATACTGGCCACACTTATGTCTGCCTACAAGGACATCATAAGGGGGCTCCTCCTCTTCTGAGTTCTCCTGTGAGTGTGGCTGTGGTGACCTAGGCACTGATGGGGGGTTGTTTACCACTTCCCTTTGCTGATCCTGCTGCAGATGTTTCCACAGGATCATATCATGTAGCATGGCACATACTGTAAACATATGTGCACATATGGCTGGAGAGTACTGCAGGACTCCACCAAATATTTTGAGGCACCAGAACCATGACATCATCAGCCCAAACACACACTCTATGATGTTCCTAGTTTTTGTGTGTGCCTCATTATGGCATTCTTCCATGGGTGTGTGTGAATTTCTGATGGGTGTCATCATCCACAGTTCCATTGTGTAGCCAGCATCCCCCAGTAAATGGCTGTGTGATATGTCCCCCACTAGCAAACATCTGGTACAGCTGTGATGCATGCCAAATATGGGAGTCATGATAACTGCCAGGGCTGCCAGCACACACTTTCATGATAATGCCCTGGGCGTTGCACACAACCTAGCAGTTGATGGAGAGGTATCTCTTGCCGTTGATGTAGATTCTACCCTCCTCACTGGGTGGTGCCTTGATGTGTACATGAGTGCAATCTATGGCACCCAGTACCTCAGGGTAGTGTGCTACATGGTAAAAGTGTTGCATATTGCTGGCCCTCACCTCAGGGGTAAGGGGAAAATAAATGTGCTCACTGGCATGTGGTAGCATGGCATTCAGGAACTGGAGTACCCTGGATGCTGATGCCTGTGAGACCCCCATCATGTCCCCAGTTGGTCTTTGGAAAGTGCCAGTGACTATTATCATCTAGCCAGTGTAATTTTTGTTCAGACCTATTGGAATATTCTGGAAAAAACACAGGGAGGTCAATGCATTGATTTAGGTTAGACGTCGAGGCTACCTTAGGCAAAAAGGACGGGTTGGTTCGTAAGGATACCCTGTCCTTATGGAACAACAGATAAGGAGGTTGACAGCTGAGTGCATGAAGTTCTGAAACTCTTCTAGCTGAAGTAACAGCCACCAGAAAGAGAGTCTTCCATGATAGCAATTTTAAAGAACAGGAGGCTGCAGGTTCGAAAGGGGGAAGAATCAAAGAACTAAGAACTAAATTTAGGTCCCAAGGAGGAGGAGGATTTCTTATAGGAGGTCTAAGTAGAAAAACTCCTTTTAGAAAAGCTTTGCAAAGCTTGTGGGACATGATGGCAGACTCTGAAATGCCCACATGAAAGTTAGAAATAGCTGCCAATTGAACTTTAAGAGTAGAAGGAGATGAACCTGCATGGAAGAGTTCAGCTAGAAAATCAAGGACCATTTGGATGGAAGCAGTAAAAGGATCTATATGTCTTCCTTGAGCCCAATATGTGAAGCATTTCCACTTACTCAAATAAATCTTCCTAGTGGAAGATTTATGGGAAGCTATCAAAATATCTCGAACAGAGTGAGATAATTGAGGAAGCCTGGCTAAGGTTGGAACTGGAGGAACCAAGCAGTGAGGTTCAGAGAGGGAAGGGAGCGATGAAACTGACCCGATTGATGGATCAAAAGATCTGGAACTAGGTCCAGATGCCAAGGTCGCTCCAACAGAAAATGATGTAGAAAGGGGAACCAAACCTGTCGAGGCCAGTAAGGAGCAATGAGGATCAACGAAGCCTTCTGAGCGATAGCTTTCTGTATCACTTGAGAGATTAGTGGGAAGGGAGGAAATGCATACAGAAGTCCCCGGGGCCAAACTTGGACTAGAGCGTCTCTGCTGGGTTGGCCTGGTAATGGGAATAGTGTGAAATAATCTCTGCACTTGCTGTTTTGGGGAGTAGCAAAAAGGTCGCAGCAAGGCTGACCCCACTTGAGAAAAATTTCTCTCACAACAGAGTCTTTCAGAGACCACTCGTGAGGCATGAGGATAGCTCTGCTCAACTTGTCCGCGATTTGATTGGACTTCCCGGGGATGTGCGTTGCTATCAGAAACCGCTGAGAAGAAATCGCCCATTGCCACAGTCTGAGTGCTTCTCGACACAGGGTAGGACCTGGTTCCGCCTTGTTTGTTGATATACCACACTACAGACATGTTGTCTGTCTGGATTGCAATCGTTCCCAAGGGAAGAGTCTTGAAGGGCTTGCAACGCTAAAAGCACTGCTCTCATCTCTAGAACATTTATGTGCAAGTGGCATTCGTCTGGTTGCCATGTGCCCTGGACAGTCCTGCCCTGACAATGTCCCCCCCACCCGATCAGGGAGGCGTCCGTTGTCAGAGTAGCAACCGGAGGGGAAGGAACAAAGGGTCTTCCCAACAAGAGCTGAGGGGAAGACCTCCACCACAGAAGATGATTTCTGCATGCCTGCGTAATCATAATGGTGTGGGACATCGGAAGTTGCTGGTAAGACCATTGTGCAAAGAGCATCCACTGAAGGATTCTCATGTGGAATCTGGCTAATGGAAGCAGAGGTATGGCAGCCGCCATAATTCCCAACACTTTCAGAACTAACCTGGCTTTGATTCTGTTGTTGCTGAAGAGGAGTGAGACCAGTTTGTGTATGTCTGTTATTCTCTGATCTGTTAGTCTTGCAGACATGTTGACTGTGTCTAGATTTGCGCCTATGAAGGTAATAGTACGACAAGGCGACAAAACAGACTTTTCGCAATTTATTGAAATGCCTAACTTTTGACAAATGCGAAAGGTGTAATCCCTGGCCACTAGAAGAAGATGATTGGTGGGAGCTGTGAGGAGCCAGTCGTCCAAATATGGAAACACCTGGAATCCTTGTCGTCTCAGGTGAGAAGCTACCACTGCCATGCATTTGGTAAACACCCGGGGGGCAGTGGTGAGACCAAAGGGCAGGGCCCTGAAGTGAAAATGACTGGTTCCCAGCCTGAAGCGGAGGAATCTTCTGGAGCGTCTGTTCATTTTTATGTGATAGTACGCATCCTGAAGGTCTATAGAGCACATCCAGTTTCCTTTTCCCAATAGGGGAAGGATGGACTGCAGCGTGACCATCCGAAATCTTGTTTTCTTGACTGACTTGTTCAAGATACTGAGATCCAAAATTGGTCTCCAGTCCCGTTTTCTTTGGAACTAAAAGAACCTTGAGTAGATTCCGGATCCTTGCTGGTCTGCTGGAACTGGCTGAATTGCTCTTTTTGCAAGCAGCTTTGAAATTTCCAAAGCCGCTAGATCCCTTTGAGCGGGTGGAACATCTGGAAGGGATTTTTTTGATTGGTTTGGAATGCGAAGGAAGGGAATGGAATAGCCTTCGGAAATGATGGACTGTACCCATTTGTCTTGAGTCAGGGATAGCCAGGCTTCTGGGTACAGTGACAATCTTCCCCCGACTGCCTCCGAAGGTGGGCAGTCGGGCAACACCTCAGGGATGCTGAAAGGGCTTATCAGAGAAGGATTCCCGATTGCCCTGGTTCTGCGGACCCCCCCTGCCCCTAGGGCGACGTCTACCATTGTTATTCCCGCCTCTGCCTCTGGCGGGGAACCGACTCTGTGCGTCAGGCGAAGACCCTTGAGATTGTTTGCGGAACCACATCTTCCCACTTTTCTGACCTTTGGGGTAAGGCCTAGAAGGAGTAGAAAACCGGACTCCGACGGCAGAAAGAGTCTTGCCATCAGTCTCGCACCTAGTCAAGGTTTCTTTCACTTGAGGACCAAAGAGATGATCCATCGAAGGGGAATTAGTGAAAGACGCGTTTTAAAGGGTCCGCAGTTGCATAGCCGCATCCAGGCATGCCTACGTAAGGCCACACCTGTCCCTGCGGCCCTGCTCGCTCCATCAGCCGCATAAGAGAGGCGCATGGAGGAGTTGGCTATGGAGTTCAGGGTAGCCAGCTGAGAGTTCATCTTGTCTTGAAAACCCGCAGCCGTAGGATCCTTCAACATGTCACTCGCTTTGATCAAGTCCCTTTGAAGACGAGTGAAATGGCAT
The DNA here is from genome assembly GCF_019279795.1 of Protopterus annectens. NCBI lineage: Eukaryota > Metazoa > Chordata > Ceratodontiformes > Protopteridae > Protopterus > Protopterus annectens. The sequence goes on along the minus strand of NC_056743.1, from coordinate 1,872,047,335 downwards.
AGGTAGTTCAGCGACGCATTGCAAATGTCGCTGACGAGAACATCAGCTTCCGCACCTGTCCATGGACCTAGATTCCTTGTTAGGTGGATGGACAGGCACTGAAGGATCAGCTAGTTCCTTCTTAGTAGCAGCAGCAACCACCATAGCATCCACAGAAACTCCTTTTGTCAAAATTGTTTATCTGCTGGTGCTGTTATGAATTTGAGGGTCTCCTGGGAGTGGGGTCCACCGAATCAGGAGCCGTCCATGCCTTTGCTACCACCTGCATGAGGGGGTCAAAGGGGAGACACCCAGGAGGTGGAAGGACGAGAGCCAAACGCCTCAAGGTACACAGATTCATCCTCCGAAGGGTTGAGGGCTGGCCAATTTCCCTCTGCTTAAGGATTTCTAGAATGTCTGCAAAGGAGACATCTTCAGAAGGGGAACGGGGAACCCTCGAATCCTCTAAATCTGTGTCAGAGGTGACGGACTCAGGTGAGTCTATGTGTTTCCTCTTACACTTTCTCTTCCGAGGGGCTCTTCTGCCAAATCAGGAGAGGTCTCGGAAGAGGATGAGATCCCACAGGGGATTCCTGAGGAGCTGGCTCTCTGCGGTCCGGGATGAGGGAGTGAGTCGACTTGACCTGAGGCACCGAAGGGGGGCGGGAGCCGACTGTGGGTAGAACCAGGTTCTAACACACTCCGCATGACCTCGAAGCACCCCTGTCAGGCAGAGCCAGAGGTCCCCGCTCCGAAAGCTAAAACCTCCCTCGGCACCGACAGTGATGGCTCGAGGTCGATGTTGGAGCCGAACTCACCAGCGCCGAAGCCCGAGAGGGAGAACGGGTCGGACAATGGTCCGATGCCACTCACCCCCTCAGAGCCGACGATGGAAGTCCGGCGCCGAGATTCTTCTAAGGAAGAAATCGGAGCCGACGATGGAGCCGAAGACAATTGTATCGGCTCCGACGCTACCACAGTCTCGGTTCCGACACGACCCGGCTCCGAGCTCAACGGAGTCGGAGGAGGAACATATTGATGGACAGGGGCAGGCATCGACTGATGAGTCGGGCTCTGAAGCATCTGGGCCAGTGCCTCGGACTTAAGAAGTCGACTCACTACCCTCTGAAGGTCATGATCCGACAGCCTCGATGACCTAGAGGAGTGAGATCTATGGCTCCGTTCAGACAGCAGAGGAGATGTTGGAGCTGAATGAACGGAGCCAAGGGATGGTGACCTAGACCTCTTCCTAGATGTCGGCTCCGAAGGTCTGGTCGGAGCTGACACGGGAATTTCTAATACCTCGGCTCCAGCCAGAGCCGAGGGAACCACAGAAACTGTGGACTGAGACTCATCGGCTCCAGCCGGAGCCGATGTAGCTGGAGGTTTAGTAGCCTTAGGTCTCGGCTCAGAAGCTGGAGCCGAGGACCTAGAAGCCTTGGAGGGCTTCCCTGAAGAGACAGTAAGGGAATCCTCAGGCTTGAGTAAACCTCTTAAAATCAATTTATTTTTTCTTTCCTGCAGGACCCTGGGACTGAAGCCGTGGCAAACAGCACAGGAGTCCTGCAGGTGCAAAGGTCCCAGGCAGTAGACACAAGAAGTGTGACCGTCTGTCAGAGACATTTTCTGACAGCACGCATCACACTTCTTGAAGCCTGAGACCTTTGATTCTTTAGACATTTAGAAGTGTAATCACACACACCCAGTCAAACACACTGATTACACCCTGTCTTGTTTTAAACTCAAAATAAACCAACTATCTAGGTTTAAAATTAAGATAAACAACACACACACACACACCACTAGGGAATGGAAGATGAAGGCCTGAAGGCCCGAGGGAAGAACTTATAAGTTCTTGTGGGGAAAAAATGAAATTTTAAAGAGAAAAGGGAAAGTATTCCACTAAACTAAGGGAAACCAGTATTAACATTAAAATTAAAGGGGTTTAAATATACTAACTTTACTAGAAAGTCACTTACCAAGAAGCCGGTAGAAAACCAACACCTCGATCGCTGTAGCGGCAAACGAGATCTGAGGTAACTCACGCCTAGCATTGTGGGATATAAGGGGAGCCTCGAGCCGGTGGAACCAACTCTCGAGCTTTTAGAGTGGCGAGTGGGCGAGGTCGGCTCCGAACCCATCCAGCAAGAATGAAGGCGAGATAGACAACTTAACATGGAATGTTTCTTAAACAATAGATTAGAACTTATATAAGTGCCTAGGTCGTTAAACTCTATTAACTCATGTAATTCAGTATTGCACAGACTGAATGTTGTTCTGATATAAATTTGCCAAGGTACACTGAATATGGTAGCATATTCACATTGATGCAAGAATCACATGACATGCACCAATGGTCATCAAGGCAGCTTAGCAGTGCATGTTGCCACCATATAGTGGTGCATAAACTTATGGTTTGCCAGGGTGGAGTTTGCATTGCAAATTATATGATCTGCTTGTGTGTGTCCCATACAAGTCATTGCTCATTTCTTTATTGCTCTTTAGCTCTTCTATGGGCTTTAGCATATGTTAATATACATGTATTGCCCTTAAAGCATTACCTTCCCATTTGTCTTACTAAACCTTATGTGACTTACTTGCAAGTCCACTAACTCAGGATTGTTTACTTCGGTAGCTGTCCTTGAGATGGAAGACGTAGTTTGTTCCCCTAAAAATACTGTAATTGTAGTCACATTTATACCTTCTCCCCTGTAAACAAGAATCACCTTCTACTGTATTATCTTAGCAGCCAGCACAGGACTCATGAGTGTTCTTTTTTCTTTGAGCTTGCTTCCCTTCAACCTTTATGTGAACATTTACTATGTTCTCATATTTCTTTCATTCTGTACATTGCCTTTCTTCTAAAAAAGGGGGAATTGTAGAGCAAATGTGATTTAATTTCTTTCTTGGCTTATGAATACCTTTGAGGTAGAGTCCAATTTCTTTCTTTCTTTCTGTGCTTTATACTAACAAAAATATCCACAGTTATCTACATAACTGCGGTTATGCCACTGCCAGTACTCACTCTAACTCAAGTGCCTTTATTTTTCTATTTTTGTCTTCTGTTTCAATGCTTATTCTTCTTGTAAATTTCTATGTCCACTTTTTGCACTGACTTTTACTTAATAAGTTCCCATCAGTTCATCTTCAGTTATGATACTGACATGTGTTATTGTTTTGGGCTTTTGTTGCTGCATCACTGAGACATGATTCAGATAGTAGACAGTGACTTCTTTACTGTCCAACCACAACCAATTTCCATTTCCTTTTGTAGTTTCTATGCTAACTCCCATTTCCTTGTTTTTGGTGCTGGCTTTCTTTCTGAATATTACTGCCTTTCCGGGTCTACTTCAAAACATTGAAATTTCATAACATTGAAACTCAAAACATCGAGACCATAACACCAAAAACTCAAAACACTGAAAAGCCAAAACAACGAATACTCAGAGCACTGAAAATGTGCATCATAACATAAAAAACTTTTAGTTATGTACTTACCATAACTTTGGATGTATGGGATCCATCTCGCCTACATTCATGACAGATGGGTTCGGAGCCGATCCATCGGCTCCGACTCGGCAACTTACATACTAGCACGAAGTCTCTCATTGGCTGGGCTATACCCTATCCCAGGATGCACTACACCTGCTTCCCCAGATCTTGTTTGTTCGCTTTCATACACCCATGTAAACACAGAGACACTATAAGTCACTATAACCAACTAAAGTTCTTCAAGAAAGAACGCCAAGAAAAAAGTGACTACAGCTCCTCTAAATCCAATGGCAGGTTTAAGGAGGGTGGGTACTTATGAATGTAGGCGAGATGGATCCCATACATCCAAAGTTATGGTAAGTACATAACTAAAAGATGTAATGGGATCCTATCTCGCCTACATTCATGACAGATGGGACAGCGTCCCTAGCACCTACATCCCGGGTGGCTCATTGGAACACACTCCTGAGAACCGTGGAACCAAAGGAAGCTCTGCCTCGAGAAACCACATCCAATTTGTAATGAGAAATAAAAGTGTGCGGAGAAGTCCAGGTTGCCGCAGCACAAATATCATCAATGGATAACTTGGGTGAAAAGCTACCGAAGTAGCCATTACCCTGGTAGAATGAGCCTTGACTGGAAAGGGAAGGTCTTTATTGCCTGTGAATAAACAAAAGTGATACAATCTTTAATCCATTTTGATATGGAGGCTTTTGATACTGGTTGACCCAATTTGTTCGCTGCAAAGAAACAAACAATTGATTTGATTTTCGCGTTTGAGCGGTTCTATCCAAATAAAAGCGAACTGTCTATGTCCAATTGATGCAAAGTATATTCTGCGTTATTAGAGAATTCTGGGAAAAACACAGGAGTTCTATGGTTTGTTGCAAACAGAAAGAAGAGGCCACCTTTGGAATAAATGCAGGGTTCAATTTCAATGAAACTCTATGTTTGTGAAAAATCAAATAGGGAGGATCAGAACAAAGAGCTTGAAGTTCTGAAACTCGCCTAGCAGATGTTATGGCTACTAAAAGGCCGTTTTCCAAGACAGAAATTTTAAATCAGAAGTAGCAGCTGGTTCGAAAGGACGGGCAGTTAGGGCAGCAAGAACCATATTCAAATCCCAAGGAGGAACAGGATGAGATAAAGGAGGCCTAAGGAGCCAAGCCCCTTTAAGGAACGCCTTACAAAGTTTGTGAGACATCAATGAAGGTTCAAATGAAGCATGAAAATTAGAGATTGCCGCTAGCTGAACCTTAATGGTAGAAACTGAAGAGCCCGACTGAAACAGGAAGGCCAGAAAATTCAGAACCTCCGATACTGGAGCAGTGAGAGGATCTATACCTCGTTCTTGAGCCCAGAAGGCAAACCTTTTCCATTTACTGGAATAAAGTTTGATGGTGGAAGGTTTATGGGAAGAAGACAGAATGTGGACCACATCCAGAGCATTATCTCGACTAAGGATGGAAGTGGAGTAACCATGCTGCCAACTTCAGGGACCTGAGAGACGGATGAAGCCGTCCTGACTGATGAGTCAACAGGTCTGGCACGGATCCAGAAACCATGGACCTTCTATCGCATGCCTCTGTAGGAAAGGAACCAAACTTGGAGGCCAGTTGGCAATCAGAATCATCTCGCTCTCCATGTAAATGGCCTTCTGTATCACCCTCGGTAGGAGAGGGAGGGAAGGCGTAGAAGACCGGGGCCAACTGAGTCAGAGCATCCCTGGGAATCTGTCCCTGGGAAGGAACAGTGTGAAGAACTCTCTGCATTTCATTGTGGGGCTGGCAAACAGATCGCAGCAAGGAAGACCCCATCTGTCGAAGATTTTCAGCTATACTCTGATTGAGGGACCACTCGTGGGGCAAGAGAATGGTCCTGCTTAATCTGTCCGCAATCACATTGGACTTCCCGGTATGTGCGTTGCCATTAGAAAGCGGTTGGTAGCTACGTGCCAGAGTCTCATGGCTTCTCTGCATAGTGGGTAAGACCTGGTACCCCTTGCTTGTTTATGTACCATACTACCGACATGTTGTCGGATAGGATCATTGGGCCCTGTGGAGAGCGTGATGGAGAGCTTGGAGTACCAATAGTACCGCTCTCATCTCCAGGACATTGGTATGCAAATGTGTTTCCTGGATCTGCCATGTGCCTTGGACCGACCGGTCAGGTAATGACCCCCACCCTACCTGGGAGGCGCCCGTGGTCACAGTGGCAACGGGACGTTGAGGAAGAAACTTGGTCGAGATTTGACTGTAGAAGCCACCAACGCAGATCTCGGCGGCAACTTTCCGTGATTATGATTAAGTGGTTCAAGGGCAGTTCCTGATAAGACCATTGAACCGACAGTAGCCATTGTAGAATTCGCATGTGAAGTCTGGCCAAGGGAACTAGAAGTATAGTCGAGCCCAACAGTTGTAGGATCCGATGGGCGGGGCTCTTTGTAAGTGAAGGCAGGATTTGACTTGATCTTGTAAGATCTGAATTCTTGCTGCCGGCAAAAGGCGCATTCTTTTGTGTCTAAGTCTCATGTAATGTCTTGCTGAGAAGGCTGTAGTACAGATTTTGCAAATTGAATGTGATCCCCAAGAAACGGCCCAAGGTGAATGTGGCTCTGAGCACTTGGAAGTAGATGCTCGGAGGTGGCTGTAAGGAGCCAGTCGTCTAGATAAGGAAACACCTGGAATCCCAGACTTCTCAGGTGAGCAGTTACCACTGCCAGACACTTGGTGAACACCCTGGGGCTGTGGTGAGACCAAAGGGCAGTGCTGAATTGGAAATGACTGGCTCCGAGGCGTAAATGTCTCCTGGACTCTTGAGCTATGGGAATATGATAGTAAGCGTCCTGGAGATCTATAGCACATCCATGCATCTTTTTCCAGCAAAGGAAGAATAGATTGAAGAGTGACCATTGAATTTGGACTTCTTGGCGAAACGATTCAATGAACTGAGGTCCAATATGGGCCTGAAGTCCCCTGTCTTTTTGGTACCAAAAAATAATTTTGAGCAAGTTCCTGATCCGATCTGGTCGGTGGGGACAGGCTGGATGGCTCTTTTCTAGCAGCTTTGAAATTTCTAATGCTGCCTGATCCCGCTGACTGGGTGGCACGTCCGGGATTTTAAAGAAAGGGGGTTTGTTGAAAGGGATGATATATCCTCCGGTAATAATGCGGAGCACCCACTGATCGCTTGTTATGGATTCCCAAGCTTGTGGATGCGACCCCGACTGGCTCGAGTTGCACAGTCGGGCAACCACTCAGGAACGCTGGTTGTATGAAGAACCACGAAAGGAATCGCGGTCTCCAGAGGGGGCCTCTGCCACCTCTGGGCGTCTTCCACCCCTGCCTCTGGAGGAATCACTGGGTGGAGTAGAGAAAGACTTTTGGGATTTTTAAACCACATCTTCCCTCCTCTCCCAGCCTTGGGATAAGGCCTGGAAGGGCGGAATACTAGCGGCAGTCAAAGTCTTGCCCTCCTGCTAGGTTAGTGTGTCCTTCACCTTGGGTCCAAACAAAGATGACCCATCAAAGGCGTCGAGGAAGACTTGAAGGCCTCGAACACACAAGCGTAACCAGGCTTGTCTCCTAAGAACGCCTGTTCACCCATCGGAGATGAGCCTCATGGACGAGTTAACAATAGAACAAAGAGTAGTCATCTGTGCGCCAACAGTGAGGCCAGCGCTTCCAGGTAGATTACCAACAAGGGAGTCATTTAGCTCTTTGAGAAGATCCCTTTGGAGCCTCGTAAAATGACATAAATAATTCAGCGACCGTAAGGTAAAGGCCGCTGAGGACAGGGTACGCTTCCATCTATCCATACTCCTAGAATCCTTATTAGGAGGATGAATAGACGTCGAAGCCTCTGCCACGTCCTGCTGTGTGGCAGAAGCCACCACCAAAGCATCTACCAGTACACCCTTTGTGAGAAATTCTTTCTGGGGGGGAGCTGACAAGAATTTATTGGGCCTCCGGTTCCACAGAATCAGGGTGTTCCCACCCTTCGAGAAACCAAATCAAGGAGTTCATCGGCGGAGACACCCAGGAGGCGGAGGGCTGGGCCCCAGATTTTATGCACACACACACAAACACACACACACAATAAACAATGTTTTTAAGGAAAATTAACACAACCAATAAAATACAAAGCAGTAATGGCATCATGATGTTCTCTTTCTTTTCCTTCCTTTTCATTAAAATTTTGTTTTAAATACAAATTAGTCTGTTTTCTTTCATGCACCATCTGGGAGGCATCATGATGTTCTCTTTCTTTTCCTTCCTTTTCATTAAAATTTTGTTTTAAATACAAATTAGTCTGCTTTCTTTCATGCACCATCTGGGAGGTCTGCTACAGTCAGTGACCTCAGAAGATACAGCCATTTCACAAGTTACAGTCTAGTTTCGTAGTTTCTTAGAACTGAAATCACTATGTATAGGTTGGAGAATATCAAGGCCTAGACTCCATTGTTGTAGAATAAACATTATGATCTGACCAAATATCTACATAGTTCTTAAGTGATTCCAGGGAGTTAATTTGTCTTAAATTTATGGGCAATTTATTCCATGATCTTATAATGGCCTGAGTTAATATTTCAGTTCTTAGTGTCATTCTGTACTTTGCAATTTGAAATGTATAATAGGCACCATGTGATATCTTACTAGATTGTGACAGTTCAGTATTTAAGGAAATTGTCAGTTCTTCATCATAAACAGCTCAACAGGTTAAACAGTCTTCCATGTAGCCGATTATAGCTAAGTTTTTCTGAGCATTCTTATAAGACAAGATCTCACAATAGGTTCATAGGCACTTGCTAGGCTATTGATATGGAAGGACGTTATGATGAAGAAGATGAATATATCATTCTCTTTGTTAACTTCCTTTATTTACTCTCAAGGACTGATAAATACCCTTCAAACAGAAACAAAATTAAGAATTGTATTCCATTTTGGGCCGCTCATAAGTTGTGTATAATTTCACATGAACTGTGTTAGATCCAGTAGTGAAAGTTTTCACATTGCATCCCACTGTACACAATGCTTTGGCCTTAACTACAAAGGAATGTTTCTTAAACAATAGATTAGAACTTATATAAGTGCCTAGGTCGTTAAACTCTATTAACTCATGTAATTCAGTATTGCACAGACTGAATGTTGTTCTGATATAAATTTGCCAAGGTACACTGAATATGGTAGCACATTCACATTGATGCAAGAATCACATGACATGCACCAATGGTCATCAAGGCAGCTTAGCAGTGCATGTTGCCACCATATAGTGGTGCATAAACTTATGGTTTGCCAGGGTGGAGTTTGCATTGCAAATGATATGATCTGCTTGTGTGTGTCCCATACAAGTCATTGCTCATTTCTTGATTGCTCTTTAGCTCTTCTATGGGCTTTAGCATATGCTTAATATACATGTATTGCCCTTACAGCATTACCTTCCCATTTGTCTTTCTAAACCTTATGTGACTTACTTGCAAGTCCACTAACTCAGGATTGTTTACTTGTCCTTGAGATGGAAGACGTAGTTTGTTCCCCTAAAAATACTGTAATTGTAGTCACATTTATACCTTCTCCTGTAAACAAGAATCACCTTCTACTTTATTATCTTAGCTGCCAGCACAGGACTCATGAGTGTTCTTTTTTCTTTGAGCTTGCTTCCCTTCAACCTTTATGTGAACATTTACTATGTTCTCATATTTCTTTCATTCTGTACATTGCCTTTCTTCTAAAAAAGGGGGAATTGTAGAGCAAATGTGATTTAATTTCTTTCTTGGCTTATGAATACCTGTGGGGTAGAGTCCAATTTCTTTCTTTCTTTCTTTCTGTGCTTTATACTAACAAAAATATCCACAGTTATCTACATAACTGCGGTTATGCCACTGCCAGTACTCACTCTAACTCAAGTGCCTTTATTTTTCTATTTTTGTCTTCTGTTTCAATGCTTATTCTTCTTGAAAATTTCTATGTCCACTTTTTGCACTGACTTTTACTTAAGTTCCCATCAGTTCATCTTCAGTTATGATACTGACATGCCTTATTGTTTTGGGCTTTTGTTGCTGCATCACTGAGACATGATTCAGATAGTAGACAGTGAATTCTTTACTGTCCAACCACAACCAATTTCCATTTCCTTTTGTAGTTTCTATGCTAACTCCCATTTCCTTGTTTTTGGTGCTGGCTTTCTTTCTGAATGTTACTGCCTTTCCGGGTCTACTTCAAAACATTGAAATTTCATAACATTGAAACTCAAAACATCGAGACCATAACACCAAAAACTCAAAACACTGAAAAGCCAAAACAACGAATACTCAGAGTACTGAAAATGTGCATCATAACATAAAAAACTACAATGCATAGCCAGCCTTAGGCATAGGCCAACTAGGGGGCAGCCTAGGGTGCCACTCTAGTGGGGGCACTTTTTCAGAATTTATCTGGTGTAGGTAGACCAGGATGGGGGTACCAGGTGGTGTGGTGGGGGAGAGCCATGGAGCCCTTTTGCCTAGGGCACCAGTTGCCCTAAGGCTGCTCCTGCTACAATGCACATGTAAGTAACATCCCCTCCACCTATAACACTAAAGTAAGAAACACACTTTTTACTATGTTTCTGCAGGGGACAAGCCCCCCTGCACCCCCATGAGGGGGCCTCTGACCCCCACACCCCCTGTAAATTAAAAATATCAACTCCTAGATCACATTACAGTGGAACAATGATAGTTTCCCAACCCCACTATAACATGATCACCATACAGAATGTAAAGATATGAATGTGCTGCTTTCATTGAAGTTAAGTTAGTGCTCTGAGAAGTGCTGGGAGAAGTGAGTAGGGGAAAAAGTGTTTATTTTGCCAATCTGTACTTTTTAGGACATACAGATAAGTGATTTAGACATTCTGTTTACATTCTGTATGGTGATTGTGATACAGTGAGTTTAGGAAATTAACTTTTTTCGACTGTAGTGCGATCATGGAGTTGGTATATTTAATTTATGGGGTGGGGGGTGCAGGGGGACTTGCCCCCCCTGCAGAAATGTAGTAAAAAGTGTGTTTGTTAGTTTGGTGTTGTTATAGGCGGAGGGTGTGTTATTTACATTTGCGTTGTAGTTTTCAATCTTATAATGTAAAGTTTCAGTGTTCTGAGGTTTCATTGTTTTGGGTTTTCGATGTTTTGGTCTCTGTTTTGAGTTTCAATGTTATGAAATTTCAATGTTCTGAAGTAGACCCGACTTGCACCATCTCCTTCCCATTCTTATACCAGTGGTTATATAAAGCTGCTTCGCTCCATGTTTTTTTGTTATGGATATCAACCTGACACTCTTGTCAATTCTCCCTCCTCCTATAGTTTACACAATGCTTTAAAATGGGGGAAATCTTTTCCTAATAATAAATCATAAGTTAATTGAGGTCTGACACCGACGGAATGTAAAATTTTTATAAAACTGTTAATTACTACGTGTATTTGGGGATGCTGTTTTCTGTTACCATAAGTACATCTTACTTACACTTTTTGTTTGTTACTAATTTTATGGTACACACAAGGGGACACTTTACAATGGAAATCATGTACAGAGTCCAGTACAGTTTCATCCTTCTCTTCCTTTCAAGAGGGCTGCAGATTTCCTTACCTTACTATTATAGACAGACAAAATGCTGACTCAATTATCCTACACGTTGATTGATCAAACTCTTTATTAAAACAACTTCATTTAAGGCATGCATTTCAGTCTTATTTCTGTCAGTACAAGTCTTTTCAGCACAGAACTTGACAAGGTGATACGTTCCTCTACATTTGAAGCAACACATTAGCAGAGTTTTTTGTTTCAGAAAGAGGCACATCTCTTACTGCAGTTTTAGACTCAGAAGGAGATTTAAACACTGACTCATTGACTAATACGCGCAGGACTAATGACATCAGCTTATTTGATTTATTATATTACTAAGTGAAGTTTTTTTAAACATGTCTACTTCTAAACTGTTTAACATTTGCATTTACTTGCTGCGATCATTTTCATCCCAAAGCTTTAAAACTTACTTTAGATTATTCATATGTCCACTCACTGATTTATCTATATTAAATGTCCAGTTATCAAATGTTATTACTTTTACTTTATCGGTTACAACTAGAAACAAGCAAACTAGGATAACAGGATTTTTGTCCAGTCTGGTCATTTCCAGTTTCCTCAGGTGGCATAGCATTAACGTCCCACAAACATGACTCCTGGTAATATTAACTGGTTAATTCGGTCTTAGGTAGCACAATCCTGGGGCTGGCAGCTGTCTTGTCCATCACACCTGGCTACTGCTGTAGTTTATAGTGATTACACAGTTCCACATTGTTATTTAATAATTCCTCCATGGCTTCAGTCATTGGTTATCCACACCTGGAAAGCAACAAATACAATGCTGTAGGGAACTAGTAGTCCAAATGTAACTTGCACTTGGCAGTAGAGCTAGTGAGAGGAACTGCCAATTAATTGGCAAGTTGCTGTCAAACTGCCCATGTACATGCTATCAGTGTATGTCCATGCAGACAATGGCGACAAGGCTTATATAAAAAATACAGAGGCAGATTTGGCATTATGGTCACAGTCTTTACCATACAGATACAAGGTACAGCCTTTGATTCTGACCTCTGGTTCTTGGCTAAGCTTGTAATAGTGTGCTGACTGATAGCCTTGTATGAACCTGTTCAGTAACCTACATAATCCAGTTAAACAAAATGAATGTCTATCTGGTTTACAAACAAATGAACAACCCATTTGGTTTCCAGCATGAAAAAATTAAACACGGTATCTTTATTAAGTTTTCATTAACAGTGTTCATTCCACACAGCCCCTTCAGGATACAGGTTGCCTTTTGGGAAAAGAAAGGCCAAGGCTGAAGGACACTCCCATGTCATTTCCCTGCTCTATAAGCAAGAACGTCCACAAGGTACATCTACAAGGTTAGCTCTGACAGGGCCCTCATTTCCCACATCAATGCTATTTTATCTCCCAGGTGAAGAACTAACTATCCAGTTTGTTGCTTTAAACAACCTCCTTGTATACAAATATTAGTTGGCAAATAATACCTTGATAACTAGCTGACTGGGTGGCAAAGTGGTATAGTGAGCAGCATTATTACCTCACACCATGAGCTTCTCTAATCTTATTCTCAGCTGGAGTGCCTTCTGTGTGAAGTCTATATGCCACCCCTGTGATCATGTGGATTTCCCCCAGGTATACCCATCTACTCCCACCTCCCAAAGGCATATAATAAGTGGGTTGATGGCACTAAATTGTCTCCAGGTACTTGTGGTGTGTGTGTGTATGTGTGTGTGTGTGTGTGTGTGTGTGTGTGTGTGTGTGTGTGTGTGTGTGTGTGTGTGTGTGTGATGTAAAGAGAGAGAGAGATCCAGAAGAAAGACCCGGTGATCTACCTCTATTCTTTACTTGCTTAGTAAACTATGAGGATAGTAACAGTTACTCACAGGTTCACTAAAGAAGTCAGAGGAGATTCATAATTATGAATGGGCTGATGGATGTAGCTCCTTTCTTATATATAGGGGTCACCTAGGGTTATTCAAAGTATGCCCTGTTCAACTGCAATTCATTAAACCAATTGAATGTAATGAATTCTAGACGACCCAAGGATGAAATAGTTAAGCAACGTTTAGAAGAGGTAGATACTAGTAAAATTACAGAGACAGCTTTAGAGAATGTAGTTATTAGTAGTATGGGTAACTTTAATGTGTATAACTACACAAGTTTAAAATAAAGAAAGAGCATATCAAACTTATCTCAAGAGGAATGAAATGTATACCAATGTCCAGGTTTGACAATGTGGACACTCTTATAGAATTAAAATTATTTCTTAGAAAATTAAATTTGGCAATCTTTTTTAAAGGTAAAAAATCTGTTACAACACCCAACATGTTAAAGAAGAAAAGTTATTTTGTACCACCAGCTCATCCTAGTATAGTGACATATGAGAAAGTGGTGATTAAGGAACTGTACAAGCTTTGGCAGGATAGCTCTAGTTGCAAAACAAGAAATAATTTGACAGGAGACAAAATTGCTATGTTAAAATAGCTTAAACAGGATGATAACATTAGAATTATGAAACCGGACAAAGGTGGAGGAAGTGTGATATATGACAACTATGATTATAGTAACAAAATGTATGAAATTTTACAACATACAGGTAATTATGAGATTGTTTCTCTTAATGAAATTCACATCTCATACAGACGAATCGATATGCACATTGAGGAATACCTGTTAGACAACAGAATCACTTTAGATGAGTTTAATTTCATGAAGGTGGACTTTCATGGACTAGCTACTATAGTGGGTATTCCAAAGGTTCACAAAAATTTAAATAACTCCCCTTTTAGACCGATAATATCTGGCAGTCAATCTAAAGCATTTAACTTAGATAGATGGTTAAAACATACCTATGACAATGTATCCCATGTCTTAAAGGACTCATGGGATTTCTTGGGATGTATAACAGCTGAGATATGGAAGAAGGATATTATTTTCATTATTATTGATGTTATTGATCTTTTTTCTTGCATACCTAAATTGGAAGGCCTGGAAAGTATTCATAGAAGTATTATTAAACACGCAAAGTTAGGTGGTGATCCGAGTAAATTTGATAGTTGAGTGTATGCCAATTGTATTGGACAGTAATTTTATTTTTTATGAGGGAGAATACTACAAATAAATTAGGGGAGTTGCTATGGGTGCTGCATGCGCCCCCTATTTTTGTCAATTTGGTGATGATAGACTGGAAGGAAGAAAATGTATTTAATAGTCAATACATGAAGTATATTAAATTATACACAAGATTTTTGGATGACATCTTCATTTTATGGGATGGTCCACTAGATCATGTGGAGGCATTCATTAGTTATCTAAATAGTACCAACACTTATTTGAAATTTACACACAATGTTCAGACTGAGAGTATAGCTTATTTGGATACCCTAATTTCAAATACTTCTACAGGATTTAAATCTAAAATTTACAGGAAGGAGACTTTCAGTAATAGTTACTTAGAATATACTAGTAATCATCCTAAGTAGCTTAAATGGAACATCTTCAAGGGACAGTGTATAAGAGCAGCAAGGATGACATCTTGTCATGAAGATATGGTTCAAGAAATACAATTTATTAGCACCTTATCTATGGAGAGAGGTTATCCAAAGGGCTTAATAGACAATGTAGCTCAGTTTGTCATTAAAGAATGGAACAAAAAAATATAAACATCTGTTAGGGAAGGGAAAAGTACAGATGGAGACTAATTTAAATCCTTATAATGTTTGTTATAGCAGAGCATGTGTGGTGAAATATGGTCCATGTGCAGAGAAAGTTAAGTGTTTATTAACGAACAGTTGGAATATTTTAAAGGATGATGAACACATTAGCAATTTGATAGAAGACAGACTAACCTTTGTATTTAAAATGGAAAGGAACATCAGAAGTAACTTGGAGATGAGTTTAGTTAGTATGAGAAAATTGAATAAGACTAGACACACTAACAAGTGTGGAAATTGCCATTATTGCAGTTACATTTTAGAAACTGAGAGTTTGATTTTGGAGAATGTGAATAGAACTATTATCATTTTAAATCCAGGTAACTGCAACATTAAGTACATTATATATTTAGCAAAATGCATGATATGTCCTGGATATTATATAGGGAAGACCAAAAGGTTGTTTAAGAATAGAATATACAATCACTTATACTGTATAAAAAGAAAGGACGTTAACAATGCTTTGTTTAGGCACATTACAGACAAGGGAGAATATCATAATTTCAAGTTTGCAGTCTTAGAGCAAATGTATATTAATCCCAGGGGAGGTAATATAAAGGCAATATTAGGAGAAAAAGAGGTTAAATGGCAGTTACTTTTAGATGCCACTACCTTCCCAGGTTTGAACGACAGTATACCTACTAAACCTATATTACTTGCTAAACTATGAATACAAGTACATTAGATACAATAGGAAATTTTGTGATGTTAATTAATGTTTTTACATACACTTTTATATATATTACTTATGTACATTATAGGAATGATGACATTTTGAAATATTTAAATTTTATATCTATTTTTCACATTTTAGATGAAGCTGAATTAATTAATTACATATTGATTTTGCATTTCAGTAACATTAGTACATGCTATGCCTTTAAATGCATTTAAATGGAGATTGGCTTAGAGTTTTTGGTGCCAAAATCCAATAGTATAAGATGGACTATTTGCAGTTTTTAAGTATTCTGAAGAAGCCAACTTTGTGTTGATAAAAGCGCTAAATCAGTGTTTTTTTACAATAAATTTTATTTATATTGAATTATCTGGTCAACTTATTGTGGAGTCCTAGTGTTCTGGATCAGCATATTTGGATATTCTTGTTGTGGGTTATTTCTAGTTATGAGTAAGAAGTATGCTTCTCATGAAAGGATCATATAACCATGAAGGACATCTTTAAAAAGAGGAATTAATAGTGGAATGAATATAAAAATAAGTATATAAATGTTTTTTTTTTCAGTTGCAGAGTGATGCAAGAATGGAAGAGAAACCAACGTATGGGAACATTTATAGAACTGTATGACAGAATTTAGAAAATAATCCAATATGGAAAAATAAATCAATAAGAGTAACGCATGACTTTTTGCAGATATATTATTTACATGAAAGAAGGGGAAAAGGTATCTGCATATTTGGGTAAAATAGTAAAGAAGGGTATTAGTATAATGAGGAAAGTGAAAAATGTAAAAGGAGAGGCAAAACACACAAGAACAAACTAAGTATTGTAGTACAGCATGTGGAAAGTATGTATAAAACTAAAAGAAAACAAGAATAATGGAAAGTAAAAGATGAATCCATAATGAGTTAAGGAAGCATTTCAAAAATAAGTTACTATTATTGAAATGGATGAAGTACTTAAGAAAGTAAATTTTGAGTCAATATCAGGCCCAGATGGTATAGGGTACAGAATGTACAAGAAATTAATGGACTGACAAAGAGAGTATTTTGCAAATGTACCAAATGAATGGTTGAAGGAAGGGTATGTTTATGAAGAGTTATGTAGTGAGATATTAAAATTTATATGGAAGAAAGTTGAGAAAAATTAAATAAAAACATTAAATCACAAAGATTATATTTTTATCTAAATAATACAGACCAGAATGGAAGGAAGGATGGATATTATGAAACACAGTATATATGACATAAAAGGAAAAGGATGTCAAGAATTGTTATTAGCTATGAGAGAAATTGTGGATGATATTATAAGTAAAATGGAGGATGTAAAACATATGGTAAGTGATTTTAACAAGGTATATGATACAGTAGGACATGATGCCTTGGGGTATATGTCATAGCACTGAAAACTCATTTCACTGAAAATCTTTTGCACTAGAAATATATTCTAAAAACATGTTTTTACTGCACCCTCTATACCCCCTAACTTATATATATATATATATATATATATATATATATATATATATATATATATATATATATATATATATATATCTATATATATATATATATCTATATATATATATATATATATATATATATATACTACCTCCATAATTCCATACCCATGGAGAAAGGAAAATGAACACCAGACATGGTGAATCAGTGCTCAATAGCTAACATGGATATATACAGATCTGGGTAACAACATGATGCTGACCCCTGTTGTTCACGCGCACACACACACACACACACACACACACACACACACACACACACACACACACACACACACACACACACACACACACACACACACATGGTGAATCCGTGTTCAGCCGCAAACATGGACATATACAGATCTGGGTTTACAATATGATGCTGCCCACTGCAGTTCACACATACTGTGCCAGACTCACTTCTCTAATAACTCCTCTGATAAGAAATGACACCATTTGGGTACTTTCTACACACTTCTACACATTTCTATGAAATGAGTTTTGACTGAAATGAGTTTTCACTGAAATGGGTTTGACCATTTGGGTTTCGGTGAAATAGGAACCCAGTGCTTTGTGTGATGTTACTGAGAAGTTTGGACTAGGTAATTTAATTAAGAGTGTGTGCGTGTCAATATGTCAAAATAACAGAGTGAGAGTATTAGTGAATGGATGGCTGAGTAAAGAAATATGCATGAAGTCTGGTATAAGACAAGGATGTCCCATGAGTGGAATATTGCTTGCTTCAGTAATGAATGTGATAGGGAGTGAAGTAGCTTATAAAATGAAGGGTGCTAGATATGTGATGCAAAAGGAGGGGGGATTCCAGTAGTTTAGACATATGCAGACTGTATTAGTCTTGGTTTCTAAGAACAAAATATGGCTGAGGGAAGTATTGGTTTGTCTGAATGGATGTTTACAGGAAATGGGAATAACCCTGAATAAAGATAAAAGTAAGGGTTTGGGTGATCTGGTGAAAATTCAGAGTGTGTGTTTTTCAATGAGTTAAATGTCTTTGCTGGGAATAAAATTTGGGAAAAACAATGTAAATTGGGGAAGGGGTTATAAAAGAAATGAAGGAAATATATCTGATGTGGAAGATGCATAGGTTCATAGGATGACACTAGGCTATTCACCTGGAGGCCCTTATAAGCCTAGCCAAGAAGTTCGCCCATGTTCCGTCAAAGTCAGCACCTGTTTCCCCTGTTCATCATTCAAAATGGTTTATCTGGTGAATTTGATATTAATAGGAAAAATAGCACATATGTCAAAAGTTTATATGATTCCGGAAAATATAAAAATTAAATTGTGCAACTGGTGTTTTCTTTCATATGGGGTTCAAGACTGAACCCAATAAAAAGAGATGTGTTGTTTATGGGTAAGGAAGAAATGTGATTAGGGATTTTAAATCCAGTGGATTATTCTGCTGTTTTAAACTTGTATAGAGTATTAATGTGGATAAATGAAGAGAATGACAGTTTTATAGTGAGAATGTTTAAATATAAGTACAAAACATTATGGAAGATGACAATAAGAAAAAGATTATGTAAATGAAAAAAGTAAACTATCAAGAAAAAATACTAACAAAAATATTAAGAAAGATATAATGATGTGGTATAATAATGTGATAAAACATTAATAATAATGTGATGTGATGTGATAATATGATGTGATTTATTATGTAAATGCATGGCAGAATTTTCTAGAATAAGCAATTAAAGCTATTAAAGTAAGGAAAATGTTGTGTACCAAGATAACAGAGTGTCAGGATTTCCTATGGAAATTGACAATAAATAAGTTACCAGTAAAGGCAATTATGACATATAAAAAGTCATTTGACAGTGTGTTTGTTTTGTGGGGAAGAAGAGACAATAGACCATGTTTTTGACATGTAAAACAGTTGCAAAAGTTGTGTGAAGGAAAGTGATTTGAGAATATGGTTATGCATGGATATTATAGGAATAAAAGGAAGAATACATGAGAAAGGTAAATAAGAATTTATTTTATGTAATGTGGGTTATTTAAAATGAAAGACCAAATGAAATTTGATTAATGGCAAATGCAAATGGATTTTTGGCAGATAAATTTCTAGTCTCCCACCAGGACACAAGTGCTCTTCAGAAATTGCATTCTGCTTGCTGAGCACACTCAAGCAAATCTCCAGTCTGCGGCTACCACTCCACCCATACAGTATAAGAAGGCATCAGTACTGCAAAACTAAACAAGGATATACATTTTGAGCCTCAAGAGCAGGGTTAGTCCACCCAGGCATTCTACTTGTATATTTTATGAGAGTGACGCTATTACATTAGCAGTACTTCTTAGTAGTTCTCAGCGTGCTAATAAAACTGATTGCTGTAGCCTTGTGCCCCCCCCCCAGCTAGTGCAGTAATCCTAACTGTCCAATAGACAGCATACATTTAAGTCAGATCCCTGTGACTAAAGTAACCATCAAGCAGCCCTCTCAGTGCTTCCTGCCTTAGTTTGTATCACTTGGAGGCCCGCCTGTTTATTTGCATCTCTATACATTCCCCTTCATTGCCACTGTATCTCCCTACTCTAATCTGTGCACAAACTGGTTACTAATCAGCAAGACAATGTGAAGACACACTCCCAACCTTCTTTGCTGTCTTTTCTCTCCTTCACTTTACAGGTAGTTTGAATTATTACTTACCCCCTCTGAGGCCTTCACTGATAGATTTCCACCGATTGCCTCTCTGGTTTCTTTGCATTCCACCTGGTTTACACCCCTTGTGCTATCTCACTTTCCCAATACTAAGTCTATATAAGAATCCTGCTGAGCAAGGAGTCATCTTTAAATTTCTAATCTCCCACCAGGACACAAGTGCTCTTCAGCAATTGCATTCTGCTTGCTGGTAAGCCATTAGACCTCATGAATTTGTTTAAAGTGTTCAGATTTGTAAAGTAATACTTACTTTTTTGTCTTGTCTTAGCAGGCTTTGCCCCGCTCTGTTCGCCCTCGCTGACACTCAGGCTCTCTCCACTTCCTGCCCTGCCCCCTATTCCCTCCCACCCCCACTACCTCTACATTTATAGTAATAACAGCTACAACACCCACAGCTCACCCTCACATCACCTCCACCAATCACAGCTCCTCTAGTCAGATCAAATTATGCCACGCAAACTTGCTCCACACAAAATACTCCCAATAACTCATTCCCACTAGGCATTTTTTTACATCACCCACACTACTTACCCATCCACATATAGTGCAACCCTATAATTCCTATTCAGCCCCCCACTTAGAACCAACTTAAACTTTATAACCATGACTATCACACAACTAAGTCTAGTCTCTTCTCATAATTCTTTATAATACCACAAGTTATCATTATAGCAATATCCCTAAACTTAGTAGCACAACACTACAGTATGCACTCTCATATACAGACACCGCACATTATAATAATATCTGCCCACAACTGTTCAAGAACTATATAATGGACCAATTCAGAACTAAACACATATGCTCTCATTCCTATTCCCAAAAAAAAACCACAATATTTTCTCACACTCCTCACCGAACTCCAACATCTGTATCACCATTTTAACTCCAGGCTCACCATAAGTGGGGATATCCACCCCAACCCAGGTCCAAATCCATCCTGTCCAACACAAACTGCTCCAACATAAATGTCAGAGCATAACACCACTACTATCTTCACCCCTGGGCAAATCAACAGCAGCAGCAAAACCAACCATCTTTTAATGCTAAATATTAATATTATAAAGTATCAAAAATAAAATACCTGAACTCCAGGCTACAATAGCAGACTACTCCGCAGACATAGTTGCTTTAACAGAAACCTGGTTAAATAAAAACATAACTCAGAAGTTCTCCCTACTGGCTACAATATCATTAGACAAGACAGAACATTTCATAAAGGGGGTGGAACTGCCTTACTGTACAAGTCCAACTTAACTGTATGTCAATTACCAAACTCATATCCCTCCCCCAATAATTGGGACATACTTATCTCACAACTTCAACTTCACCCTAAAAAGGTCTTCACCACAATTGTGATCTATATTCCACCTGGCAATACATCTACTAGCCTTGAAGACTTCTTATCCTGGTGTTCTTCCACATACTCAAAAGAAACCCTTATTCTGGGGGATTTCAACTTAGATTGGTTCACCTGCATATCAGAACCACCAAGTAATCTAATAAATCTCCATGGCTACCAGCAGCTAGTCCAAATTCCAACTAGATGTGATAAAAAATCTAAAAGGGAATCCATCCTTGACTGGGTCCTAACTAACAACCCCACACTGTACCCCCATGCTGGCAGTCTCCCAGACACCCTAAGTGACCACAACATAATATACTTTATACGTAGTAGAACAAGCATATACAAAATCACTAACTATATATCCACTAGAAACACAAAAGAATTCTCTCCTGAGGTTCTCAACACTTTAACTGTGACTGGATCCCCCTAAAAACCCTCCCGCTTGACCAGGCTGTAGCATATTTCAACAAAACATTTCTACAATACCTAGACACTGTCACTCCATTGTGCAAAATCAAGGTTAGAACCTCTACAAACCCCTGGCTCAGTAAAGAAACCAGACAAATCCTCAAGTCCAGAGACACTGCCTGGCTTTACTATCAAAAAAACAAAGAAACACAAAGCCTAAGTACCAAGAACTGTGCAACCGTGCAAAAAAATGCATCAGGCTGGACAAAAAGTCCTACTGTACAACATTACACACTAAATACCAACACAACCCCTAAAATTTTGGAAAAACGTAAACCAGCTACTAAAACCCACCCAAACGGCTACCCCCAAACCAACCACCCCTGACACTAAAGTTCCCATCGAAACACAATTCAATTCCCACTTTGTGAACTCAATTCTATCCTTAGTATCACAGGACAGTTCCTTCCCCACTATCCCCCCCAACATAAATAACACTAATACAAGCTTTACCCGCAAAACAGTTTCCACCACTTCAGTCAAAAGCATGTTCTCCAAACTAAAAACCTCATCAACAGCAGCCGACCTACTCCCCAGCTATTTCTTGAAACTCACAGCAGATGCTATTGCTATCCCAATCTCCACTCTCAAACAGATCAGTTGTTGAAAACTATGTGCCCAAACTCTGGAAAATATCCTATGTTACACCCATACATAAAGGCGGGACCTCCACTGAACTTAATAACTACAGACCCATTGCTTTACCCTCCCCCTGGCCAAAATCCTAGAAAAATGCATCCATACCCAGATGCTAAACATTTCCTACATAGCAACATCCTGTCACCTACTCAGCATGGTTTCAGACCTGCCCATAGTACCACTACAGCCCTCCTATGCTTCACAGACACAGTAAACCATCTCAAAAATGAAGGCCTGCAGGTGTCAACTCTTTTTTTGGATATGTCCAAAGCATTTGACACAGTCTCACACCAAATACTGCTAAACAGACTAAACCAATATCACCTATCAAATTCCATTCTTACCTGGTTCTAAAGCTACTTAACTGACAGGTACCAAAATGTGAAATGGGAAAATTATCTCTCTCCTCAGCTGCCCCTAACTATAGGAGTCCCACACGGTTCTATCTTAGGATCACTACTGTTTACAATCATCACAAATGACCTCCATACCTCCACACAGCATGCATCTATCATTCAGTATGTAGATGACACTACCTTAATCTGTGCTGCACAAACCATTCCCACCCTCCTGCAAAAAAATATACTCAACTAACAATCTCTGACATTGAAAACTACCTTACCAAAGCCCAACTTATCCTCAATCCAAAGAAAACTCAGCTTATGATTATAACCAGTTCTAAAAAAAAAACACTGATAACAGTCAGTTCACTATCTACTCCACAAATGCTACTCCAATCGCTCCAGTGGCACAGGCTAAGCTATTGGGAATAACCATAGACTCCCACCTAAAATTTGATAGTCATCTCAACTTAACTATTAAAAAGTACATGACAAACTGGGATCACTCTACCGTATCAAACCATGTCTTACCAACAACACAAGATCAGCCATTGCTCGCTCCCAACTTCTATCCACCCTACTCTATGCATCTCCCATTCTGACTAATCTCAACAAAACTGAACTAAGCAAAATGGAAGCCTGCTATAACAGAATTGCCCGCTTTGCTGCAAATTGCTCATATAGAACTCATCACTGCACTGCTTTAAGACAGCTCCACTGGCTTGAACTGCCCAACCTCCTAACCTACAATCAGCTCTGCCTCTGTCATTTGATCTATTACCTCCCCAATAAGTGTTCTGCCCTCAAAAACCTAGTACAACATCACTCAGCCAAAAGTCCTCTTAGATCATCAAGCAAACTACTACTAGAAGTCACCAACAGCTACAATATATTTGGAGATGCACTATATATTAGTTCAGTGGCTAAAAAAATGGAACTCTGTTCCCACTAGCATTCAAAACACATAATCCAAAGCCTCCTTTAAAGACCTCATCAGGCAACATCTCAAGCAAAGTTGGCAGTCCCATGATTGCTCCCCATGCTAGTGAAAGCGAATAAGGTACACATACTAAACCTAGAGTACTTGATAATAGTTTTCAATCTTACAAACACTGGCTAATCTACAATGTATGTACTGTACCTGTGAACTATGCATGCATTCTACCTATGTTCCAAATTTCAGCTGTACACCACAAATCTATTAATTACCTTTATTTTTAAATTAATATTTTGTTTGTTCTCTCCACTGTAACTGTTGATGTGCTGCATACCACTGTAAAACATGTCTTTTGTAATTTGTGTATACTGATCATGTCTAAATAACAAAATGTATCTGTAATTTTTCTATGTGGAGCTTTTCTATCTGGGCCTCTGCTGAAAAAGGGCCTTTTCAGCTCAGACACCCCCAGTTAACAAATGTAAAATAAAATAAATAAATATTACAAAAAATCAGAATATGCCTGTGGAAGAAGGAGTGGGGAGCAGCAATGGAACAACAACAATGAGGATGTTATAAGAAAAATGATTAAATAAAAAAAAACAGAAATGTGTACATATATGTGCCTGTAAATATATATGAGTTGCAATTATGTAAATATCCTTAAGATTAGTGCGCATATCAAGGCAACACTAGAGTTTGGGTCTACTCAGTTACAACTACAAAGAAAGCAAACCCAAAAAATATTTCTTACCTTACTGCTTGTTTTTTTCAGCTGGCACTATCTGGTCCAAACTGCTGCATTCGCCCTCACTATGCCCAGGCTCACTTCGCTCCCCTACCCTACCCCCATTCCCATCCACCCCTCTTTTTTACATTTATAGCTAAGGACATCACACCTTTCCTAATTCACCTGTCATTTCACATTCCCCACCCTTCCACACCCATCCCACCACAGTAGTCCTACTTTCACTGTATCCCAAATCACCTCAGATCTTAAGGCTTCCATAGCTCCTCTCCCCTAATCTACACTAGTCTACTTCCCCTATTCTCTTTCACCTCCTCCCAATATGTTACTCTACTACTAAATACACTACTCTATTCTGTCATGCTTTTTCTACCTTGCCTATAATGCCACTGACCTCCACAATTACAACATTAAATACTATCACTCCGTTACACAAATACATACCACTCCTCAACCTCCACTTAAACCTTATAGTTACATCAGCCCACAACTACACTACAATTGCAACTCTCTTTTCTACCCTTTCAAACATATACACTCATCAAAACATATACACTCATCAAACCCTCAGCTGCTTACATTCAAGTACCATCATGTAATTACCAAACTTAAAAGCCTACTGCTGCACTCCCTAACACATATTAAATTACAGGCTGATATCCATCCCAACCCAGGCCCCAACTGTGACTTCTCTCCAACTCAACAACACCTCCCTGTCTCCTATTTTAATTCTCTAAATCAAAATCTCAGTGAATCAGTGGTGCACACCTCTCTACCAATTACTTCCAAATCTGATTTACTAATAGTCAACTTCAATCTCAGAAGCTTTGTAAATAAAATTACTGAACTTCATGCTACCCTAGCTAGCTACTCTCTTGACATAGCTGTTATAACAGAAACCTAGTTAAAACCCCACATCAAAGACTCTGAAAATATTTTTAACAATTATAATATTATTAGACAACATAGACAAAGCAAAAGAGGTGGAGGTGTAGCTGTTATATTTAAAGACTCTCTAAAAGCAGAAAAACTAAACTGTACTTCACCAGACATTCTCAATGCAGAAATTCTCATCACACGCCTGCAAATTAATCCTTGCAAAGCCATTATTATCATAGCTACCTACTTCCCCCTGGCAACAATCTTCCCAGCATAGAATTCCTCCTCTCTTGGTCTGCCTCCTCTTTCAGCTAAGAAACTTTCATCTTAGGTGACTTTAATCTTGACTGGCTCTCCTGCTCCTCTAACTGCTCTACCAACTTTAGCAGTCTTTACAGTTTCACTCAAACATTAAACTGTCCCCCTTACACTAACACATTCTAAAAAAAGAATCATTAGTTATTTATTTATTTATTTTACATTTGTTTACTGGGAAAGTCCAACTTGAATAAGACCCATTTCCAGCGGAGGCCTGGGGAGAAAAGCTCGACATACAGAAATTATACAAAAACCTATACAAGAAATCATGCAAAACTTATACAAGAAATTATACAAAAAAATATTCAAGACATACAGTACACCAGAACAAGCCAAACCTGGGTTAAAAAGCCAGCTGTCTACCTGTCAACCTTAGTGACCATGCCCCTAGTTAGAAGAATTCAGACCCAGTCCTACAGTCCTTTCGAATACACCTGCGGTAAGAAAAACTTCTCCCCTGATATATTTATCTATTACTACAATGTTGTGATTGGTGTCCATTAAAAAACCTACAACTGTACCTTGCAATAGAATTCTTTAACAAATTTCTTGACATCCTAAATAAACTGGCCCCTAGCAGAAAAATACACTCCAAATCTAAATAATTACCATGGCTTTCTAATGACACTAAACATCTAATTAAACAATATAGAACCAGGACTCTATATCATTCCACCAAAAGCTCTTAGCATCAGTCAAACCAAACTAAGAAAAAAAATAAACAATGCTGAAAAAAGTACTTCCAAACCTGTCAACAAAAGTTCCTACACAATCCACAAGTTTTCTGGCAAAATATTAACTACTTGCTCAACCCTGGAAAAACCTCCACTCCCCACTCCTTCCACATCCAACACCTTTAGATCCTTAGCCTCACAGCTCAACTCTCATTTCATTAACTATCACCTCCCCCCTATTTAGCCACCAAAATCTACCACTCACGGTCCCCTCTCCTATCACTAGAACCACAAACTCTTTATCCTTTAAACCTGTTCAAACTTCTTACATAAGAAAGCTCCCAAACAAACTAAAACCCTGCTGCCTTGCTGCTGACCAACTACCCAACAAATTCTTAAAACTAGCTGCTCCATCCATCGCCTATCCTATCCCTATCCTACTCAATCATTCTGTCTCTGAACACTATGTGCCTTACCTCTGGAAAATTTCTCACATCATCCCCCTTCACAAGGGCGGCCCCTCTACAGAGATCTCAAACTACCACCCCATTACCATCCTCTTACCAGTAGCTTAAGTCCTAGAGAAATGTATTCACCAACAACTCCTTAATCACCTTACCACTAATAACCTACTATTCTACACCCATCAACTTCCTTAATCACCTTCCTTAACCTTTC
>NC_056743.1:1871809153-1872020178 GCF_019279795.1 Protopterus annectens | reverse complement strand
TCGATAGCAGGTCCCTTAGGTCTTCCTACAGGCTATTGTTAAAAGTAACCCAGTCTCACAACTACTATGGTGACTTCCTCTATTCAAACAAAATAGCCAAGACCTGGAATGCTCTTCCTAAGCACATCCAAAACATTCCCAGCTATTCTTCTTTTAAAATAAAATTAAAAGAGTATGTCAACACCACCTAGCTCTGCCCCTGTAATTCTCCTGGATAGTTCCTCTCTCCTAGTACTTCACAACTCTCTTCAACACCTTTTAACAGATTATGCTGATCTCCAATGTTTTGAACTGATTGGTTTGCACTCTGAAAGATTTGTATTATGCTATGCTCTGTTTGCAATCTAAATCTGTTTGCAATCTAAATAATTAGGTTAGTTACTTTTTGTTAACATATGTTTTTAATGTCTAATTTATATCTTACTAATTGTTTTCTGTTTCTGGAGCTTTTCTCCCTGGGTCTCCACTGAAAACAGGCTACTGGCCAGGTTGGACACTACCCAGTTAACAAATGCAAATAAATAAATAAATAAATAAATAAATAAATGAAAAAATCTTTTTTTTCCGTGTGTTAAATAAAGGACCCTTACACTTTTCAACAGAGCAGTGGGATCTTTTACATCCATCTGAGCTACCACCCACTCAAGCAGATTTGCCCTCAGTTTAACATCTCATCGAAAGGATGACATACTCAGCAGTCCAGCACCCCACTATGCTGCACTGCAATGTCAGCTATTTATCTATCTGGTGCAGGAACTGAAGCTACAGCATTCTGATCCACAGGTGAGTATGTTACCTGTCGCATCACTAATACTATCTGGTTCTTCAGTCCCTAATCTGAACAATGAAATAAGAATGTTTATACAATGCAGGTAAATACAGTCTGTCCTTTCTCTACTAACCTCTACCAGTGGTGGCATTCATGTGGACATAAAATATAATATTAGACTGCAAAGTGCATGATTGCCACCTGCTGATCCTCTTCAGAACTGCAGCCACACTACAGCTGTATCAGAACAGCATGTATTTATTTGTATGTACTGTATCTGTTCATAGGTTCATAGATAACGTACCTATCGGCCCAAGGGCCAAAGCAAGCCTAGCCAACAAAGTTCCCTGGCTTGCACCACACAAGAAAGTTATTTTCCTGTGCCCCTGTTGAGCAGAGCCACAGAAGTAATCCCCGGGGAGTACTTCCTATTTCCCATCCACTTATCAACATTTTTCTTGAAGAGTGCTAATGAGGAACTTTGCTTGACATAGATGGGTAGCTTGATTCAGAGTATGGGAAGTCTCTGGGACAGGAATCTATCCCTCCAGCATGTCTTGTTTATTGTGGTGACAAGGTTTAGGTCCCTAGAATGTGTAGCTCAGAGGGATTGGGATTTCTTTAGGTGTAGCATGTCCAACAGCTCTGGGTTTGACATAGCTTTGTATGTTAGGCAGAGAATGTCTCTGAGTAGGCAATATGCTATGGATTAAAGCTGGAGTTTTTTGAGACGGTCAGTGTAAGGCATCTGTTTGAGGCCTGCAATCCTCTTTGTGAGGTACTTCTGTGGCCTTTCCAGCTGTTGCAGATGTCTTGTGAGGTACATTCCAAAAGGGGCATTGTACTCTATAATGGATCTAATGAGTGACGAGTAGAGGGGAACAGTGACCTCTTTTTTCCTGGATGAGAACCCTTTTGTGATAAGGTGTGCCATGTAGAAGGATTTCCTGACTACTATGGCGATGTGATTATCAAAGGAGAGACTAGTGTCCACCTGGGTCCCAAGGTCTCTTATCACACATTCAGCATTAAGTAGACTGCCGCCTATGTAGTAGTTCATGGGTAGAGAGTTTTTACCAAAGGGGATGACAATGCACTTTTTGGCATTGAGCTTGAGGCCATGGCTCTTACACCAGGCATCTGTCTCAGTTAGGCCTTTCTGTAGGATATCCACATCATTTGGGGACTCGACTATGGCTCCTAGTTTGCAGTCATCTGTGAACTTCGTTAGCCAGAGGTCTTCTGTGTTTGGTATCTACTTCTCTGAAGTACAGGCTAACAGGAGATGTCTGAGGATTGAACCCTGTGGTACTCTACTTGTCACTGGTTTGAAGTCAGATTTGGAGTCTGAAACTTTTACAGTGTGAGTTCTGTCAGTGAGCCAGTTGGCAACCCATCTTGTGACGTAGGGATTTATACCTAGTTTAGTGAGTTTAGCTATAATTCCAGAATGGGGGATGGTGTCATAAGCCTTGGCAAGGTCAAGATAGGCTGTGTGAACCACCTTACCCTCATCTACGGCTTTGGAGACTTCCTCAAAGAAGTCAATCAGGTTCAGGAGGCATGATCTGCCTTTCACAAACCTGAACTGGGTGGGGTCCAGAGTTTGGAGGTTACCAATGTCTTTGTTTATGAGTTCCATGATGATATGTTCCATGGCCTTGCAGACCAAGCTCGTCAGGCTAATAGGACAATAGTTCCCGGGATCAGTGGTGGCTCCCCCTTTGTGGAGTGGGATAACTGTTGCTGTGCACCATTCAGTGGGCATAAAGCCTGACGTGAGGCTATGATTGAACATGGTGCTTAGGTGGCGAACCAGTTCGTTCTGAAGTCCGTGTAAAACAGTCTGGAATGTTGTCCAGTCCCATGGATACTGTGTTCTTGGCTTTAGAGAGTGTTGCTTTTACATGTGTAGTTATGATTACAGGGACTCTGCATTCTTCCTGTATAGATATGGGCCCTTTAGGGGGAGAGAGGGGAGTAAAGTTAGCACTGAACCTATCTGCCAAGATGTTGGCAATATCAGTTGGTTCTGTAATTTTCATGCCGTTGTGCTGTAACTCAGAGCATATCTGGGTGTTGCCATTGAGATTCTTGACATAGCTATAGAATGCTTTGTGGTTGCCCTTGGAATCAGTGGTGATTTGTTTTCATAGCTAGCTTTGGAGGATCTTATAAGGGACCTCAGCTTCTTACTGAGGCTGACCAGGGAGCTCCTCCACTCATGGGATTTTACTCTCGTTTGCAACAGTTTCTTCCTTCTGTTGTAGAGTTTGTTTATGGTAGGGGGCCACCAGATTGGCTTCTTTTTTTTGGAGGATAGCATCTTGGTTCTGTTTGGGATAGTACGAGCCATGCACTTATGTAAGTGCTTATATAGTGCATTTGTGTAGGATTCAGCAGTCATACCTGCTGTATATGTTCATAGGTTATTACTAAGCTAATGACCCTAAAGGGTCTTTTATAAGCCTAGCCATGCTTCACAACTGTATTTTACAGGTTATGATACTACCTATTTTATAGGTGGTATAACTTGGGAATGAGTCTTTGAGCATTTATGAACTTTACTTTTCTAATAGCAACATAGGTGGCAGACCAAGGGTAAATTTATGATTACCCATACATGCAGGGATAACATCTGCTTCATATGGATGGGAAACTTCTTGCAGAGAAAGGGTAGTCTCCAAAACACATACCTGTCCCTTCAATATGTCAGATTTATGTTGCAGATGTGATTTAGGTCCCAAGATCAGGTGTTTCTGATAACTGTTTTACAGATGTGCAGCAGGTCCATAACATCTGGGTCAGAGGATGCTTTAAAGGCCAGGCATAAATTGCCCCTCAGCAGTCATTATAAGACTGAGTACATAGATAAGGCGTTGAGGTGGTCTATGTAGGATATATTTTCCACATCATGTATTCGTTTTGTGAGGAACCTCTGAGGCTGGCCCAGTTGTTGTATATGCCTGGTCAGGTACATACTACAGGGGGTGTTGTACTCAGTGACTGGTCTGATAAGAGCTGAGTATAATGGAGCAATGATATCTTTAGACCTAGACCCCATACCCTTACTTGTAAGTTGTGCAATGTAGAATGATTTCCTTATTACAGTAGACACATGATTGTTAAAGGTCAATTTACTGTCTACAGGTCTTCCCAAATCCCTAACCATAGGGACAACTCTTAGGGGTGCATTATCGATGCAGTAATTTCCAGGGGTGGTTATCTTTCTGAAAAAATACTGTTATGCATCTTTTGACATTGAGTTTTAGACTATGACTGGCACCAATTATTAGTCTGCATCAAACCTTCTTGGAAGATAGTTGTCTGTTTTGGGGCATTATGTGACTGTCTAATTTGAAATTATCAGCAAACTTGGTCAGCTAGAGGCCTTAAGTGCTGGACTTGACTACAGAGAAGGAAATGCCAAAGAGGAGTGGCCCTAGCACCAAGCCCTGGGCTTGCCATCAACATATGAAGGGGTTGATAGAAGCATAGCTGGTTCAATTAGCTCCCTGGGCCAGTGCTATGAACCAACACCCCATCCCCTCAGCTCTTCAAGTGAAGAGCCCAAAAAAAAAAAAAAAAAAGCACTTCATTGTAATACGCCTTGAGTGATCAGCTTATATTAGTTAGAGCTCTACCCCCCAGCTAAAAGAAAAAAAATGGCCATTCCTTCTACTGGCACATCAACCAGGTGGCCAGATGTATGATGCACACAACCTTCCAGCTCCAGCCATTCAGGTCCCATTTCTGTGCCCTGTAATTGCTACAAATGTAACAGTTGTTACAGTTTACATCTGCCTGCATGGAGTGCTTCAACATTCATATTTTAGTTAAAAAAACAATTTTTAAACTGTAGCAAACTACGTGCCACAAATATATCAAAAGGTTGCTACAGTTTATACCCTGCCCCTGCATGGAGTGCTACAGCACTCAGTCTTTAGTTAAAAAAAAAAAAAAACCTTTTTTTTACTTTTAAACTGTAGCAAACTGCTTGCTACAGTGTAGCAAGCAGGTGCTATAGTTTGGACCACATATGGAGTGCTACAGTGCTTAGGTTTGACTGGAAATGCAATGCTGGCTTTTAAAACTGAGTTGTACATTATAGAACACTCAGGATTGGCTGATCATGCCCCCCCAACACTTTGTGCCAGGGTCTGTTGCCCCTCTCACCCTGCCCTAGCTATGCTACTGGGGGTTGTTATCTAGTTGTCTACAGTGGTTGAGTGGGGCATTGTGCCAAATCCTTTGGCCAGGTCAAGGTAGGCATTATACATCATTTTGGCCTTGTTCAGTGCTTTGGTGATATTCCATGACCTGGCCTTGATGAAACCACACTTGGTTGGATCCAATCTCTGAAAGTCTCCTACGTTATCATTTCAATGATACTTTTCCATAGCCATGCATATGAGACTAGTTCAGCTTATGGGTCAGTCACTTCAAAGGCCCATGGATAGATCCCCATGTGCAGAGGGATAACAGTTGCAATCCTACATTCACTTGGCATAAAGCCTTTTGGAGGCTAATGCTTCTTGTGGGCTCATAAGTCATGTTTCATTATATTAAGGAGACATCCTGGGATGTTATCAGGTCCGATTAATACAGGCATGTTGGTTTTGGAGAGACCCTTGATGATTTGTTCCACATTGATAGCTGGGAAAGCTGTAGCTGGGTTATTTCTTGAGAGGTGCCTGGGGTGAACTTGGATTAGTATAGGTGACTCCATTTATAATTATTATTTATTTATTAGCATTTGAAGAATTGAACATACCTGAAGAATGTGTTGTAGTCGTCTTCAGCCTTGAGGGATACTTTTATGCCAGATTTGGCTTTGTTAGACTTATTTAGTCCTTCAAGTTGTTTATTTAGTTTGATGAAGTAGCCCCCCCCCCACCTCAGCTCTTCAAGTGAAGAGCAAAAAAAAAAAAACTTTCACTGTAGCCAGTCGCTAGTCACTTCAAATCCCCCATCTCTTCAGCTAAAGAGCTTCTACTGGCACCAACCAGGTGGCCAGGCACATGACACCCCCACTCCCACCCAGCCCCAGCCATTCAGGACCATCTTTCAAGACATTTTATTAAAAAATTTTTAAACTGTAGCAAACCGCTTCCTACAAATGTAGAAAACAGTTGCTACAGTGTATACCCTGCCTGCAGAGTGCTATAGTGCTCAAGTTTGTTAAAAAGAAATTCTTCTTTTAGTTTTAAACTGTAGCATACTGCTTACAATGTAGCAAGCAGTTGCTAGAGTTAAGTCCACACACGGAGGCTACAGCATGCAGGTTTGACCACAAATGCATTACCAGCTTTTAAAAGCCAATATTACATTAAACAGAGACAGAAATCAGCTGATCACATCCCCCACCACTTTGCACCTAGAGCAGTTGCCCCTCTCACCTCAACCTAGCTACACTACTGTTGGGTTGAGCGGAGAATAACTCAAGTTCATTTGTATTTCCTGGGTCATACAGGAGCCTATAGTCCACAAGGATATGGTAAGGGAGGAGCTCAAGTGCATCCTACTGCTTGACCAGCCTTAAGATGCTATTATTTTTCATGAATATTGAGTTGCATCCAGATTTTGTACCTTTCTGTGAAGTAGCTGGCCTAAATGTGTGGAGGTACTCTCAGCAAACTCAATGCAGTGCCATTATAGCACAGATAAGTACTATAGATTGATATTTGGCACTTTTCTGAGTTATATGTGTGCTGCTGCTATATTGCCAAATTATTTATTGTAGTTCTGCACCTGAGCAATGTAAAATAAAGGAATGAAATGATCTGCAGTTCTGCATTTGATCAATGTAAAATAAAGGAATGAGATGATCTGCAGTTCTGCATTTGATCAATGTAAAATAAAGGAATGAAATGATCTGCAGTTCTGCACCTGATCAATGTAAAATAAAGGAATGAAATGATCTGCAGTTCTGCATTTGATCAATGTAAAATAAAGGAATGAAATGATCTGCAGTTCTGCATTTGATCAATGTAAAATAAAGGAATGAAATGATCTGCAGTTCTGCATTTGATCAATGTAAAATAAAGGAATGAAATGATCTGCAGTTCTGCATTTGATCAATGTAAAATAAAGGAATGAAATGATCTGCAGTTCTGCATTTGATCAATGTAAAATAAAGGAATGAAATGATCTGCAGTTCTGCATTTGATCAATGTAAAATAAAGGAATGAAATGATCTGCAGTTCTGCATTTGATCAATGTAAAATAAAGGAATGAAATGATCTGCAGTTCTGCATTTGATCAATGTAAAATAAAGGAATGAAATGATCTGCAGTTCTGCATTTGATCAATGTAAAATAAAGGAATGAGATGATCTGCAGTTCTGCATTTGATCAATGTAAAATAAAGGAATGAGATGATCTGCAGTTCTGCATTTGATCAAAGTTAAATAAAAGAATTAAATGGTCTGCAACCTGAAATGAACTGTTACAAAGAGTTAGTTCGTATGTGGTCTTCTTATATCCATTGTTTATTAACCATCATTCATTGTCTTCGAAGTCTTTGCAAAAGAAAATTAAGGAAAGTCAACTCTTCAGTTTCCTCACAGGTGAAGGCTCTTTCCCTGTATGTATGAGCTGTGCTTCCCAGCCCCCACTGCTCGTTATTTCACTGAACTGGGAAGCCAACAGGCTCAACAAACAAAGTCATCTCTTGTTTTTTCTTTTTTTTTTTTCTCTTTTCATGACAGATTGTCTGGTAATCCTCAGTCCATACCTGATGCTGTTTAACTATTGAAAAATGTGTACAAACAGGAAAATAAGGACACTTGTCTCTCTAGTCTCTTCTCTGCAGAAACCTCTTTCCTGTATGCATCTCCAGTGCTCCCCAGGAGCGACTGTTTTTACTGAATTGGGTCTCAACACTAAGGAAGTCTCCTTAAAAGAAGGGCTTCCATTCACCAATTGAAAAATCTGTGCAAACAAAATATAAGGAAACATCACCTGTGGCTATAATGCTGAATGTCATTTGTCTGTATTCTTGTCTGGTGCTCCCCTTCTCCTGACTCTCACTGTTTCACCTAAATGGGATGTCTGCAGGTTCAACAGTAAGGGGTTCTGCATATGATGACAGCTTCTGTTCACCTATTTAATAGTATGTCCAGTCCATATGGGAAAATAAAGAAACTCACCACTCAGTTAAAAGTAAGATGTGTATGTTCAGTTGACTTGCTGACTGACCTTAAATAATATCCCATATTGCCTAAAGGGAAAAAGGATACTGAATTTGTGGCTCTAGTTTATAAAATAAAAAACAACAAGTATATTGATTTCAGGCTCTATAAGTTGATTATTGAATGAGGCTCACTTTTTTTTATATTTTCCCACAGCAATGCTAGTTTGCTATAGTTGGCCTGATTGCACCATATGTGAAGATTTTTGCAGTTCATTCTAACACTGTATTCATTATTGTAGGGCAGTTACAGGAGTGGCAACACTCTTATGTTTTATTTATGTTAAAGAGGAGTACAGTTGTCTTTATTTCTAATACCTAATATATATGGTGCTTTTATTTTGAGAAACTGTTTACAATTGAGGAAGATCTGCTAACTGCATTTGGAAGTTGTTGCTAGTTTTAGAGTTTTAGACTACAATGCATCTCATGTCTTGACTGTACATTGTTTACTAATTCTATTTTAACCAGTCTGCTGTTCAGATTCTTAGGAGGGAGTTGACTCATTTACATAAATTTTACATTGCTTTGTTTTCATAAGTTTATAATTAAGTACCAGGCTAACTCCTACTATGGGCCATTTTAAGCCTAGTCATTTTCCCTTGTGGTGCTTAAATTGGCATTACCCATCCCATGGTCAGTAATTATATACTACCCCTGATGAGAGTAACTGGGATCATACCATAGATAATTTGACAGGACTCATGCATGGGATAAGCCATTTTTGAGCTGGGTCTGCCATTAATAGTGTAGGGGACAGTCCTGAAGTAAATGTTTTTGTTTTCCCTTCCATAGATCCAAGTTGTGCTTGGATATAGATGGGGTGAATTTTGTTTTACAAGGGTGGGCAGTCTGTTTCCAGAGCAGCAGCATCCTGTGCAAGATATACTCCTCCCTCCAATGTAACCCACTGCTATTAAAATTTTACAGTGTATATGTATATTCTGTTTCTCTTTTTGTGTGTTTCCTCTAAGAGTTCAATATCAGAAGCCTGGTCACAAATGGGTAAAGAACATGTCAGCCAAGGGAACAATAGCTGTGCTATTTTTATTCCAAAACTCTTCTTTCGCATACATTTTGCCCTGTTTAATAAAACCTTCTATGAATATGAATCTGGTTTTGGCAAGAAAATTTTATTTTTTTGTACCCTCCCTCTTTTTCTCATAGACTTAGTACCTGCAGAGTTTGACATCTGTTGTGTTATTTTTGTCAACATCTGATTCTTGTGGCTGAAGCTACACTGATTGAAATGTGCTTGTCTGAGCTGTGATAGTTATGGTCACATTACAGCTGCCATTTTTCCCCACAATAGTTACCACAATATAGACCATATTTCTGGTAACCATTTGATGTTTTTTCATCTAGCCTCTTACCTTTACAGCTTCTGCATTCTATATACTTAATCCTCTAATATTCATTTCTGGTAACCATTTGATGTTTTTTCATTGAGCACTTACCTTTACAGCTTCTGTATTCTATATACTCAATCCTCTAATACTCTCTATCCTCACAGTCCTTTCCCCTTTCTGCTTGTCTTCTACTTCTTGGCCCCACCCCCATACAGTTTTTTCCCACCTCCACACAGTTTTGCTGAAACAGAAATTCTGTAGGCCTGACAGTAAGTTCTTCTCAGGACAAGGATTTCTGTTGAATCATACTAAAGTCTGAGCAAGCTGAAAAATAGGGAACTCATCGTTCCTGCCTCTTCACTGCTGACAGTAAGGGTCTACTTTCAACTGACTGACTGGCTGACCTTTAATAATATCCAGGTAGTTTTGAAGGGGAAAAGACATTCAACTTGGAAGCTGTAGTGTATAAATTTAAACTCTGCCCTAAGAACTAATTTCAAATGCAATTTTTTTAACAGTAGTTCCTGGAAATAGTCTTTCTTTCTTGTTTTAACCCCACCCCTCCCTACAGAGCCAAATAAATATAATCTGTTTTAACCTACACTTTAAATCAGCAATATCTGTGGTGATTCCTTGCAAGTGTCAAAAAAAGAAAGAAAAGAAACTGAAAAAATATATGTTACTTTATATTGTTTTTCTTATATTTCTACTCACATCATTATTTGTACCATTTCTCTATATTGTGTACTCTTTACATATTGTGGCTCTAAAAACCACTGCACATGACTCTAGCTTTGAACTCTATTTAGGGATACTTACTAAAGAAGAAACACTCCTCAGAACCTCATCTTTCAAATGATTACTTCTAGTAACCTGGCTAGGGAATTCCTTCCCTCA
Source organism: Protopterus annectens (assembly GCF_019279795.1). NCBI lineage: Eukaryota > Metazoa > Chordata > Ceratodontiformes > Protopteridae > Protopterus > Protopterus annectens. Next base: position 1,872,009,972 of record NC_056743.1, on the reverse strand, counting down.
TTTACTAAGATGCTTGAGGATTTCCATCCCTGCTTATTTTGTACTTATTTCACTCTGGGGTTCTTGCCATAGATAAGACTGTAGAAATGCTTTGGTGTTATGATCACCTGCAAGGACTCTAAGCATCATGTTTAACAGTTACTTAACCCTGCCTAACAGCATTCCTTTATCAACTACCTTTTGATGTGAGGATTTATTTAATCCCATTGTATTATATTCCTCGGTTGTCTTTCCCGCATTCTTCATTTTAGCATAACTAGACATTCCTCTTCAGAATCAATGCAAATACATAAGCAACTGTTAAATATCTAAATGTTACGTGACCAAAGTAGTCAACTTTCTCCCAGTGTGTCTTCTTTACTTATTCAAGTAAAAAACATTACAACGTGCACAATGATTGGTAAATTTCAAACCTTGATTGTTTTTTGGTGATTATGTGAAACATCCAGGTGGGATAGCAATCCTGTTCCCTCTCTCCCCACATCATTACATTTATACCCAATCAAACTCTACCCAGCATAAACAACCCAATCTAAACAAACTTCTAACAGCCAATATACTATCCTCTTACTAATACAGCTTTCAAAAGTTCATAGCATTCCACCTGCTTTCTCTCCATCCAGCACAGGAATCTGTTTTACTTTTTTCATAGCTATTGTCAGATACTCTACCAAATCAAGTCACCACTTTTGCCTCAATCGATTATGAACCTCTTTTATTCCTCTAACGCTAAACCTGGATCCTCCTCTCCACTCTAACATACTACTCAAACTCTTATTATAAACCAAGACTGTCTTCTCTACTCCGTAACTTCTCTTATTTAGGAGGTCCCTTAAATAACACAAGACACATCTGTTTCCTAACACCCGTACAACAAATGCCTTAGTTGACATATAAGGCAATCTGGGAAGTAATGTCTTATTAAGCAATCTCTACTGTACCTCTTATCTAATCAACAGCCTTAGTTGAGGGGTAAGACTATAAAACTTTTGAGCGATAGAAAAGATACTTTCTACTACTCTAAATGGTAAATAAGATATCCTTATAATACATTCCTGTTCACTATATTCCCTGCTACACCTCTGTTCACTAAACAATCACTACTACATATTCCTTAGCTAATCAGCAGCCTTACATGAGGGATAAGGCTATGCTTGCTGTTCTAAATCTTGACGTAACAAGTACCCAAGATGGCAGCTGTGGTACCGTTTTCTCTCTTTCCTTATTTTATTCACTTTCATTCCCTTTACAGTAGTACAGCATTTCATGTTCATCCTCAGTGAATCCTATAAAGTTAATACCTACATTACTTATGATTGGTCAACTGCTATTTTGTTCTATCACACTAATAGGCAATAGTCCACAATATTAAAACCAGCCCTCAAAAGCAATAAACAAAATATTTCTCAAAATTTACCATTAAACATTTTGTATCTCTTAGAAATGCATGTTAAATGATTATATCACACACAAAAGCAGTTACAAATGATCCCACTACAGAAATAACTTACCTTTTCAAACTTTTGGAAATATAGTTTATTTTTATTTATTTATTTTACATTTGTTGACCGGGCTAGTCTAGCTGGATATATGTCCATTTTCAGTAGAGGCCTGGGGAGAAAAGCTCCAAGACATACAAACAGACAATAAGTATTGTTACAAAAAAAAAAAACAAGAAGTCGACATAGAAGATATTTTATGCATTTAACAGTAAATATCATAAAACTATATACAAAGTTAGAGCAAGATATATACATATGCTAGTGGCTAAAAAATAGTATCCAGGTTTTTACTAGATGCTTTCCATTGCACTACAGAATATTAATTTAGTGGAGAGAGAACAGCTAGAAAAGATATTAGCAGCATTAATGATAAATTATCCAGACTTTGCCTAGCTCACCTAAAAGTAAAGCAAACAGGGAATACACATATTAACTGCTCTGCTACCCATGAGGCATCTGAAGTAATCTTTTACCAACTTGCAAAAAAAATGCTTAAAATTTCTCTGCTGGAAACAAGACATTACAACAAAAATGCACACAACTCAGATCCTGGACCTTAATGGAGTAATATAACAGCCATAACATAAACCTGATTGAAAGCCAGTTTTTACCTCTCATTTTACTTGTAAAAACTAGTCTCTTCACACAGACAGTAAAAAAGGAAGTAGAAAAGGAGGAGTCTGTATACTCTTACAACATAAAAACATAAAAGGCTTTAGAAACTGCAAAAATATACATCTTAGTCAAACAAAAATATGACTTCCTCCAATTTGCTAAGACTTTTAACTATTATATGGAGTTATCAAAAAATTACCCCAGAGTAACATATCCCAACACCCAAAAATGTAACTCGAATTGATCAAACCCTTTCCAAAAAGTGCTCTACAGACTGAAGAAAACTACAATCTCTCTCTCTTTCTGGCACCATGTTATAATACTCACTTTTAATGTGAATGCTTTAGGTCCTGAATGAACAGAGTTTAACAGGCTACTCAGTGCAATGGGACTAATACAGCTGGTTAATGAACTCACAATATCCCGCCACTGAAACATGCAGTCCTCCTTGGTTACCCAGTTAGAAACACACCTTATAGATGCTTAGTACATGAGTTCAAACAAACACTAGAACGGATCATTATCTTGTATTATGCAATTGGTCATTCAAAACTTAAAGAATCTGTCATCAACTTATCTCAGGGTGCCCCTTGTCAGAATTTAAGGAAGACAGGTCAGAAGGTTAATTGAAATACATAGAGTGAACTCCATTTTTAATTAATTATATTGCAAAAATGCTCTTTACAGTGTTGATTGCTAAACTAATAACTTTTTTCCTGTCAAGCTGGCCAAGAACAAGAGATCAAAAATGTCATTGGCTCACCTCAAGCATTAAAGTAATACAAAGTCAGACAAAGACTAGAAGGCATACATTTATATTATAAGTAAAGAAAAGTGCATTATAAATAAATTCATCCAAGAAAGCCTATTTAGGAATCAGGAATCTTCTCCTAGACATCACTGAAACAATGTGAATGCAATCAGTACTGATCATCCAGAAGGTAAGTCAATCACACGGGCGATACCACACACTGGTTTATTATGAAATAAGTCAAACAGACTAAAATAATCTGAAGTATATAATTATAAAAGCTTCCATCCCAACACAAATAAAAAAGGTTTATTTTAGGGACAATTCATTAGGCTTGCAAGAATGATCTCTGACATTCTTAAGGAATTTGATGTTTTATCCAAAATGTTTCTCAATAGGGGTTACCCCAAAGGTATGATTAATGAAACACAGGCAGACATTTTAACTAGATGGCCAATAGATATACACCTCTGCTGGGTACTGCCCTAGATAGAAATGATGAAGTCACAACTTATGAAATTAGAGATGGAGTTGAGCTTAACCACTTTCATCATTCTTTTGACAAGACATTACTGTACTACTGAGACTCAAGCAATTAAATACATTATTAAAAAGAATCAGAATAAGGTGAATGAGTTTAAGTACTTGGGATCAACAGTTCAGAGTAATGGTGAGTGTGGAAGAGAGGTGAAGAAGAGAGTACAGGCAGGATGGAGTGGGTGGAGAAGAGTGTCAGGAGTAATTTGTGAGAGACTAGTATGAGTAAGAGTGAAAGGGAAGGTCTAAAAGAGGGTAGTGAGACCAGCTATGTTATACGGGTTGGAGACAGTGGCATTGACAAAAAGGCAGGAGTCAGAGCTTGATGTGGCAGAGTTGAAGATGTTAAGATTTGCACTGGGTGTGACGAGGATGGACAGGATTAGGAATAAGTATATTAGAGGGTCAGCCCAGGTTGGATGGTTTGGAGACAAAGCCAGACAGGCAAGATTACATTGCTTTGGACATATGCTGAGGAGGGATGCAGAGTATATAGGGAAAAAGGTGCTAAGGATGAAGCTGCCAGGTAACAGGAAAAGAGGAAGCCCTAAGATAAGGTTTATGGATGTGGTGAGAGAGGATATGCAGGTGGTTGGTGTGACAGAGAAAGATGCAGAGGACAGGAGAAAATGGAAACAGTTGATCTGCTGTGGTGACCCCTAACGGGAGCAGCCGAAAGAAGAAGAAGATTAAAAAGAATTAGAATACTTTTAAAATGAATGATGCTTTGTTAAAAGTACTGGGAACGCAACCCAGGTTTGTTTGTAAGATGGACAAAAACATGAAAAAAAAAACTTGAGACTTCTATAAAGCATATTTTCCTGGTCCACTTCAATGAACACACAGCACTGAATGACATTTGACGACCTTTATTAAACTTCCATAAACATGCTTGTTAATGAATAATTACAAATTTCAACCAAAAACTTGACACAGGTAATAACATCCATGAAAGAAAACAAAATAAACAAAGGGCAGCATAACCACTCACCTTTGATAAGCAGCGTCCCCCACTTGCTCACTTATCTTTGCACCAACAAGGCAGCGTTACCCCGCTCACCTTCAATTTATTGAATTACACCACCATCCAAATAAGCAGCTCTGCTTATTAACTTATCCAACAGAGCAACTGCTCACTTTCCTTCCCAACTTATTGAATTGCACATTCAACAGAAGAGGGCAAGCCTGCCCCTCTTCTCCACCCACCAGCCTAACCAGTCTGTTCCCCCTCTGACTAAACTCCCAGCAAAATAACCACCAGTAAGGCACTAGGTCAAACATCATTCGGTGTATCCATCCTCTCTAACTAAGCTGGATGCAAGTCATTACCTCCTGTCCCTACACCTAACTAATGGAAACAGCCAAGTACCTGACAACTGAAAACAAACCACTGACCCCACACCTATGCTAAGGTAGCAAACCATAACTTCATCACCTATCATAACTACTGCCATAATGTAATTAAACCATACCACCTGCCCACCAGATGTCTCGCAATGATGCCAAGAGCCTTACCAGCCCCAGCCACTGGACCAACTACTAAGCCCACTGCCATTGAAGCCACGCCGAGGCAAATGCATGCCACCATGCCACTTTGCAACCCTATAGTATCGCCCAATGAAAAAAAAAGAATATATATTATATATATATTTTTTTTTCCCTGTCCAATGAATGCAATACCCCTCTTAAATCTCTTCCAAATTCAATTTAATAAAATGCTACCATCACACTAACTCTAACTACCCATTATAAACATTAAGACACTTAAACCACCATCAAGGCAAATAGCAGTACGACCTCAAAAACACCAACATCATGGCCAGCATTACCAACAATAGACCAAGCCAGGCAAAACTAACCAAAGCAATATACCAACAAACTGTAGAATGCCCGATGCCACCAGTTTACACAATGTCCGTGACATGCTATTACCATCCAGAATATAGTGAATCAACCCAGCCCAATCTATCCTGAAACTACAGTAACTCAAAGCTAAATCCTCCCGTCAACCCCCCCCCCATCTAGCTCACAAGCCTAACTGATGCAATACAACTTGCTAATCCCCTACCCCTGATGTCTGCAACAATATCTGACCCATTCCAAAATAGCCCTCCGCTACCCATAAAACAATGTAAAATTCCACACTGATGCTCCCCATACAAGATCAAACAGAAGAAGACATTACCTTGTGCCTGCAGGGAAGAAAACACAACAAACCAATAACTCAATAACTTCATATTCGCTGCACTGCTGGCAACCCATGACCTCCTGTCGTACCGCTCCATCAGCCGAAACCCTCTTCAGGTTCATTCCTCACCTGTTGAGTTCACATTTCTTCACTTTCTCAAGTAATACCAACTCTGCATGTCCCAATCTGCCATCAGAATGATCTGTAAAAGAAAAGATCATTCTCTACATACTCATAAACCAAATTCTTAAAGGCCAGTATATAGCACCGAAGGCATATCTCATTTAACAACTGCATAAAATGCAGATACTACTAGATGCAAACCACCACTGAAAATTAAATGACCTACTAAAGATCCCATAAAATTACCTCTCAACTCCCTTAGTAACAGTAAAAAATACTCCTGCTTTAAAAAAAAAAAAAAAAAGGTTATTTTACAGCTAAAGCTATTGCTCTTCTACCAACACAGGAACTCTCAATGAAATGAATGACTAGGCAAAGAAAATTAAAACTGGCTGCAATCCTACCATACAGCCATTTACAAAAAACAGAGATACAAACTCCCCCTCCAGCCAGGAGTGGCGTTATGTCAACTGGTGCCCTAGGCAAAAGGACTCCACAGCGCCCCCCACCACTCCACCCGCTGCCCCCATCCTGGTGTACCTACACCAAATAAATACTGGGAAAGCGCCCTTGCTAGAGCAGCACCCTAGGTGGCCGCCTAGTTGGCCTATGCCTAAGGCCGGCAATGCCTCCAGCTCCACCTATATGCCCTTTGGACAAGGACAACATTCACCCTTGTGCATTTTAACAACAAGCAACATGCACTGCACTCTGGATTGTGAAAACTCACTTACCTGAATATGGCTAGGAACCCCAGACACCTCATAAAAATTCCCAAAACCTGCTTAACCCAGTCCCCAAGATGCACCCTCTCCATTTGACAACACATTACCCAAGCCACACCAATTCCAACATACCTTAATGAACTGCAAGTAACATAAGATTCCCTGTGACCTTATTGTGCACACCTCCAACAACCAAAACATCCAGCCCCTCAGAATCAATTATATCTAATGACCTCCCGCAGGCCAGCGACTGTTACTTACTTCGCACTCCCCCACTTGAATGCCTTTGTGTGCCATTCTATCAATGGAAACAGCCACCAATACCTGCACTTCCACCTCCGTCCCACTTCCTTCAGATCACCAACTGATGTCCACTCTGCTCTTCCCCACCCACAACAGAAAGGACAATTGTATATTACATTATATCAAAAATAGTTAAAAAAAGTGTAAATTCTCTGCACATGCATCCAAAGGGGTCCTGAAGCTAACCTTATGTGCCACTGGGACAACCCTTGCCCTTATCAAAATCTACCTCTTTAACTAAACCCAGCAAACCCACTTGACAAATCCTTTCTGGCACCTTGATAATACCCTCAGACAGCATTTCCAGACAAACCAGATGGTCAAACTGCCCAAGAAACCCCTGCCATACGAAACTAAAAATTCCCTTTCTTTTTCTTTTCCATTTTTATGCGAAGTAACCAAAATATGCAGCAAATTCTGGACATTCTGCAAAAATCTGTACACAGCGAAATGGGTATGTATTAATAAACATCTGAGAAAGAAGGCTTTGAATGCAAATATCTGTCTTAAACCCTAACAATACCTCTTAACCATCATGGACAAGGCCATCAGTTGTAGAGAATAAACATACCTACATATAACTCCTAAAATTAGAACTTACTAAATCAGGTTTTGCATTACCATGAATGTCCAGATGGGTATGAAGCCTTAAATTCCATCATCGCCATGTCCTGAATTTAACCTCCAATGTTTTATCAAAACTTGTCCAGAAACCACAATCCTATAAGAAATAGAACAGAAATATGGGGCAAAATGTGTGCTGCCTGCCAAATCCAGAAAGTTGAGAGGTATACTTGTCAGAGTATTAAAAGTCCCTCAGCCTCTTATCTGTAAAACCCTAACGCAGGCTCTACCACAACCAGTAAAAGATCCAACCCCCAAAAATAACTCCCCACCCCTCAATGAAGGCAGAAACTCCAGCAGCATGCAGGAAGGTTTAAAGGTAAATCTAAGACCATCAGTAACGTCCCAGCCAAGAGGCATACGTCGGCAACCTCACTAAACCCATATGGTAGGAAAACATCCCTTCACTTCCATCATTACTCTATTCTTCTAAAACTTCTAGTACAAACAAGGCACACCCAGCCAGTAAGAAGTTGAGCCAGCAGATCCCACACCAAAGGGATTTGCTGTTGTGTGAACAACAAAGTCATCCCCCAAATTTTTTTTTTTTTTTTAATTTCACCAGCAGTAATCCCCCAACCTCCCCTCAGTGATCATAACGCCAAGAGGCATGTGCAGTGCAACAGTCCTAGGAGTATAACAACAAACCAGCATCACAAAACATCCCCCACACCAATCGGGAACAAAACAACTGCCTGGCCCACTGCCAGTAGTCAGCAATGCAAGTTAGATACAGATTTAACTCAAATGCCTGTCATTATATTTTTTTATCCTTTAATCCTCAGTGATTTGCCATAAAACCAAAATTTATGAGGAACAGGCAAAATTATGGACATTCTGTGAAAATCTGAACAGTTGAGAGGTACGGATCTCATTAAAGGAGCACCTGCGTTAAAACCTCCATTAACATGATCTCAGTTAAAGAGAACCTGCGTTAAAACCACCACTTTATTTCTAATTAAAACTGCCTAGCGCATGCGCAGTGTGATGCCATTACATACGGCTGCATCATAGCCCTCAAAAGTCTTGCACAGACACTCCGGGCTCGACTAAATACATGACACAGAAGCTGTTACCAATTATCCATCAAAACTACCACAGCAGAAACCGGGCCAAAAAAAACAAAATAATACAGCATCACAACCCCTTTCATGTTCATGTCGCTAGAAGACTGCTGATCACTTGGGTTGCTAAGAGTGCCAGCCCAACCCTCCCCATGGCTGTTAATTCCATACCAGGCATGCGTGCACTCCTACCAGGCATTCTTCGCGGGAAAACACAACCCGCGAAAGCCTCCGAGCGTCACCCTTCCCCAGCAAATCCTACCAGTGGCAAAACTCCTTTCTTACATTAGGGGACAACGACGGACGACCTCTAATATAGGGTTGCCACCTTTTCAAATGGCCAAAGTGGGACATTTTTGGTAGAAACGTCAGATTTTACAGGCCGACACATATCCTAAGTCAGTACAAAGGATAGAAAGCTTATTCTTGTAGCATTTTAGTTGCTTATTCTGTTTCTTATAACATTTAGGTATAATAACTGCTTTATGCACTATTACATAAAATATAGAAAATAATTTTGTCCTAAAATCTCAGGACATTTGCCATTTTTAGAGTTTTTTGTCAGGGCACAACTGCCCAAAGAGAGACTGTCCCTCGCAAAGTGGGACAGGTGGTAACCCTACTCTAAAAGGAACAACTGCAAACCACAAAACAACAGAGATAGAGAACATGTTTCATCCCGACCACCACTAGTCTTGCTCACAAAACATTCCTTGACATTTAAACTGCTGTAACAAGCAGTCAACGCTCATATACCATAACTGTAATATCTCTATCCTGAGCACCCCTATACGCTACCCGGCAGGCTAAACTTGAGATGCCCTACCCAGCATCTACCATATTTCCATTTGTAACACATAATTTCCGTACCTCTTTAAGCTGGGAATGCAGCATCATACACCCCTCCGGTGGACACCACACACAGCATTCACTTATGGATACAGCTGCCTTTGTGATGCCTCAACTGATAAATGGAACTGTTGCCAGTGCTTTCAGCTTCCTGTCACTAAGATTCCCCAAGACCCATTGCTTAGCTGTACCTGTCCCGATGTGACCAGGAGCTGCAAGAAAAGGCAAAACACTGGGCTGAGAAGTCTCGTCTTAGGTGAAACAAATGAAAACTTGCTCAAACATGACAGTTGAAAGGTATGCATTACCCTAACCCACTTGTGATGGTTATTATCGCATCTTATATGTGCAAAAAGAACCATTCAACTGCAAAACCCTTCATGGCTCAACAGTAAAACAATCGCAAACCAACTCTCGTTTTTTTTTTAATTACTTTGCCCTAACGAAAAGCAATAAACAAACTCAGACGCGGCCCAAGTAATGTAAAACAGGGACTACTTCACTGAGGAAGCACCTCACAACCCGGGAAAATAACCTAAACTGAACCATACCACTCGGTCACCGCAAAGACCCAACAGAACCACCAGGAGTAGGCACCATACATCACTGCAGCCTTCAGTGCCCTTAACTCCCAAATGTCTGCTACCCCCAACAAATTCACAAATGGAGACAAGCCTAGCTCCTATAAAAGGAAGGAAAGAAAGGAGCCAACAAATGCGCTCCTCTCCCTTTTTTGTGGCCCACGACAAAACTCTACAATGGATTGCACTGCCCGGCTGCTATCATAATACCCAAACTCTCGGAGAAAGCATCAGAACCAGACCATGAATCCAAGCCGGACAACAACCCAAACAAAGATGACTTTTTTTATATAAATACATAAAATGTTGCTCTTCAAAACTCAATAAATAAATAAACCACCCCGCCTTGACATTACTCAGCACATCTCCCAAATGATGTCGGAATTTTAATACTACTTCCTGATAAACCCTAGTTGAAATCATACATTGCTGAGGAAAAAATGTTAAAACGCATGCAAAAGGCACTCGCTTACACAAGCAACCCATCTGCACATGCAAACCTCTAAACTGTAAACCCAGTAAGCCAACTTTAACCACTAAACCCAGTGCTCAAAATCTGAACCATTGAGAGATAAGGACTTAATATGCCTTCGCTTAACCATCCTAATTCACTCACCTACCAATAACTTATAGAAACTGAAGGTGAAGGAACAAATGGAAAGAATATCAGTAATAACTACCCCTTTAACCCCTTACAGTGGAGCAGTGTACCTATTTGATACCTACAATGGCAACATATTCATGTTGAAATTAAATTCATTTGTATTTATTCAGCCAACACCATACCTCCCCACCCCTTGCTAAATTAACTATAATAAACTCAGAAACCCCCAAGGTACTAGTATCATAATAAAAAACACACTAGGTTTGAAAATCTATTTTTAAGAAAGGAAGGAAGTCTGTACCTCCATACTCACCTCACTCTTCATATCACATTAACCTCAAAGCCTATCTGACCATCAAAGCTAACAACGGTCATAGGTTCATGGTCATCTCAGACGTAAACTTGCTTTGCAAGTTCATGCCAAAAATGTTACTCCTACCTCAGTTACACTTGACAAAATCCTCTAAACCCCTCCCTACCCTTACCTCATTTCCTCCTAAACCTCCCTCCATTCCATTTAACCCTATCCTCCCCATCCTCCCCTTATAATGTATGTATCTAGCTCCAACTGAAGATGTCCCAGGACAAAATGGCCTGTTCCAAACATCATTTAATTCACTTTGATAGGTTTGGCAAAATGGTTAAAGTCTTCAATTCACAGACAAAAGATAAAAGTTTTCATTCTCTTCTGGGGTTACTGGCTAGGCTTAAAATGGCTCTCCAGGGCAGTTAGCCTAGTAGTCTCATATGAAACTATGAACCTTTTGAAAGGTACTATGAAATGTGTCTTCTGTAATCAAGACAGGTATATATTAGAGGCAAAATCTGTATTTTTAGAGAAAGGAGCTTGTACATTGGGCAGTGAACAAGTGTTAATCTAAAAGAAGATAATTGTGCTAGCACCTGAATAAAAAAAAAAAAAAAAAAAATCTGCTTTTACTGTATTTGTGTTTCTTCCTACTTTATTTTGCTTTTGCGTCATCTTAAAAGTACTCAATTGTATTTATTACTGCTTGGTGTAACTCATTCTAAGCCTTTTAGTTTAAGCACTTGGGCTTCAGACCAGTTGTGTTACATTAAGAAGGTTTGTGGTCTGCACTGTAGTGGCAGAACAGGTAGTTTACATCCTTCTAAGTTGGGAACTGCTGATTGAGGGCTCAGTGTCTGTTATTATAAAAGTGTATTAATTCTGGTTTAAGCACTTGGGCTTCAGGCCAGTTATTTTACATTAAGAGGGTTCGTGGTCTGCACTATTGTGGGAGGAGAGGCTGAACTCTGCCCTTCTGAGCTGGGAATTTCTGGTTAAAGGCTTATAGTGTCTGCATATTTGAACTGCTTCTTACTGAAATTGGTACACCTTGTTTGCTGTAGCATAGACTAGATCCAGGCCTGCTGAATCTAGCTTTGTTTGTATAACTTGAGCACTAATCCAGGCATTCTTTAAAGTATTCAATTGTATTTATTACTGCTTGGTAGCAACTTGATTAAAGTGTAGCTATCATTCTAAATCTTTTGGATTAAGCACTTGGGCTTCAGACCAGTTGTTTTACATTAGGAAGGTTTGTGGCCTGCACTGTGGTGGCAGGACAGGTAGCATACATCCTTCTAAGTTGGGAACTGCTGATTGAGGGCTCAGTGTCTGTTATTCTAAAAGTGTATTAGTTCTGGTTTAAGCACTTGGGCTTCAGGCCAGTTATTTTACATTAAGAAGGTTCGTGGTCTGCACTCTTGTGGGAGGAGAGGCTGGACTCTGCCCTTCTGAGCTGGGAATTTCTGGTTAAAGGCTTATAGTGCCTGCATATTTGAACTGTTTCATACTGAAATTGGTACACCTTGTTTGCCGTAGCATAGACTAGATCCAGGCCTGCTGAATCTAGCTTTGTTTGTATGCTTGTTGTTTGTTTGCTTGTTATTTCCCTGAAATGCTAATTTCACCTAAAACGTGGCTTTTCAGTGCTTCTGTGGATCCCTAGTGATATCTGCATTGCTTACTGTACTTATTTCCTTGTTTCACTTGAAAGAAAGTTACTGTTTGTCGTTTTTGCATTTAAGTTACCTGGCACTTGCTCACTAAAGCAATTATATAAGTCAGCACTAAAAAATTAAAAGCACTACACCCTCACAAACTCCCCTTGAGTATCTTGTTCCCCATTGGCCCTTTTTTCAATTATAAAGGAATTCCCAATATTATTCTAGCATGTCCAAAGGTCCGTTGTCAGTCTCCTCTCCGGTCCAGCTGGTGAATCTGGGAATCTTGAGGCAATGTTACAACTGCCTCATGTACACAGACAACACTCTCCTCCTCCCAACAAATTCCAACACATGTGAGAGATGCAACCCTATAGCCAAACTGGAGGCTAAGCTCTCTCAACTCAGTACTGGCGTAACCAGTCAGGAGGAGAAGGAAACCACACTCACTACAATTCCAGTCTCACATAGACGTACCACGACAGCAAACCAAACACATAAACACACAAAAACATATTCGGAGGCTCTAAATAAAAATCTGCCTAAGCAGCAGAGACCTCCAAAGCAGACACCCAAGCAACCGCTACCCCAAAACAAAACATGTGCAACACATAGCTCACAAAGCCAGTGTGCCGAACAGTCACAGCCCTTAAGGCTAAACAACACACCTGATACACTTGTAATAGGTGACTCTATCATCAGGCACACTGACGTCCCGCTCACCAGGCTGAACAAGGAGAAGGTCACAATGAGCTGCCTGTCGGGCGCTAGGATCCGCCACATAACACAAGCACTCAGGTCACTCCAAGGCAAGTACAAATATGACTCAGTCATTGTCCATGCTGGTGTGAATGACCTGAGATGTACCTCCCGGGACTACATGAAAAGAGACATAGAGGAGCTCTCTGAGCATGTAGCCCAGGCCGGTATGACCCTGACCTTGAGTAGCATCTTACTCTCACCAAGAATGATGACACAATATGAAGACAAGATGATCAATTTCAACAACTGGCTTAAGTATTGGTGTCATTCAAAGGGGATCCAATGCCTGTCAGCCTGGGATGACATGCTCGACAAGCCACGATGCTTCACTAGGGGCGGCTTGCACCTGTCACCCCTGGGCTTTCGGATACTGGCAAAGGCTCTTGCTACCCCCATAGTGCCTTTTTTGGGCAAGGCTCAAAAGACAAACCCACCTCCATAGGTATCACAAGGGATAAGAAACTAAGAGTAATGCTACTCAATGCCAGATGTCTAAACCTCAAGATGCACGCACTCGAAACTCTCCTTAGCATGGAGAGCATCGATATCTGTGCAGTAACAGAAACCTGGTTCAAGGCTCCCGAGAGCACCCCAGCACTACCAGGTTATACCTCATACCATGCTTTTCAGCCCCAAAACTTGGACTGAACCACAAAAGGAGGGGGAGTATCAATAGTCGTCAAAGATACCCACACCTCCAGGTTGGTGGCACAGCACGAAGCATCAGAGACTATCCATGTGCAACTAACAGAGGGTAAAACTGCCTTCCAGTTTATAGCCTGCTACAGACCACCCTCCCAAACTCAGGAACCCCACTCGGCCTTCCTGAGAACACTGGAAAATATGAAGGTCTCTCCAAACACCATTATATTGGGCGACTTCAACTACCCAATCATAGACTGGGAGCATTACTCTAGCTCCAACACCCTAGCCCAAAGGTTCCTAGAATTTATAAACTCAAATGCTATGGAACAACTTGTTACCACTCCCACAAGAGGGGAAAGCATATTGGACCTGATCATCACCAACATGGGGACTCTTTGCTCCAGACCAGAAGTGAATCCCTCACTGGTAAGATCAGACCATAAACTAATCTCACTGGATATTCACATCCCGACCCGACCCCCTGCCCAGAAAACCACAGTGAAAAACTTCTCTAAAGCAAATTTCACACTCCTCAAAACCGAGGTGGAATCCTTCAAAGCCCCCGGGCCTGTGGAAAATACAGCCCAGACCGCAGAATCCTTTATAAACACATTCTATGAACACCTTCAGGAATGCATGGATCATGCAATCCCAAATAAAACTAAGACCCAATCCTCCAAAGGCAGACGTCCTGTCTGGTGGACCCCAGCCATAAACAAACTATACAATAGAAGGAGGAAGCTACTACATAACAGAGCAAAATCCCAAAAAGGGAAGGCATCTCTGATCAGTATTAGCAAAAAACTACGGGCACTCATAAAATCATCTAAGGCCAGCTTCGAGAGAAAAATTGCACAGGACACTAAGGATAATCACAAGGCTTTCTTTAGTTATGTTAGGAACCTGGGTGGGAATTCCCAGATATGCTCAGAATTGGTCCAAAATGACAAAAAATACACTGAACCCACAGACATTGCCAACATCCTAGCTGACAGGTTCAGTGCAAACTCCCCCCCATTCCCACCAAAAGGGCAAATATCTATCCCAGCAGAGTGCTGCCCCCCTGACATCTCAGATGCTCAAGTAAGAACCGCCCTCTCCAAAGCAAAAAACACAGCATCAATGGGACCAGACGGTGTCCCAGGCTGTGTCCTACATGAACTCCAAGAAGAGCTAAACCCAAACATAAAACTACTGTTCAATCTCAGCCTTACTACAGGATATGTACCCAAAGAGTGGCATACAGCAACAGTGGTCCCTCTCCACAAAGGTGGAGCCTCAACGGATCCTGGAAACTATCACCCCATAAGCCTGACTAGCTTGGTCTGCAAAGCTATGGAAAGGATCATCATGGACCTCCTAAATAAATATATTGGGGACCTACAGACACTGGACCCTACCCAGTTTGGCTTTATTAAGGGCAGATCCTGCCTCTTAAACCTGGTTGATTTCTTTGAAACGGTCACCAAGGCCATTGACGAGGGGAAGGTGGTCCACACAGCCTACCTGGACCTTGCAAAAGCCTTCGATGCAATACCCCACTCAGGTATTATAGATAAGCTCACCAGCTTAAATACAAACCCCTTTGTCACTAGATGGGTTGCAAACTGGCTCAAGAACAGAACCCACATGGTTAGAATTGTTGGAGCCATGTCAGACACCAAACCAGTTACAAGTGGCGTCCCACAAGGCTCAGTCCTGGGACCTCTCTTGTTCGGTATATATTTCTCAGAGGTACAGGCTAACATGGAAGGACTGTGGCTGACCAAGTTCGCAGATGACTGCAAACTGGGTGCCATAATCCACTCTCCAGCTGACACAAGCATCCTCCAAAAGGGCCTCATAGAAACAGACAAGTGGTGCCAGAGCCATGGCCTCAAGCTAAATGCCAAAAAGTGTATAATCATCCCCTTTGGCAAAAACAAAGTGCCCACAAATTACCACATAGGTGGTAATCCATTAAGTACAGAAGAAGTAATTAGGGACCTGGGGACCCAAGTTGATAGCAATCTCTCATTTGACAACCACGTGGCCAAAGTGGTTAGAAAAACATTTTATATAGCCCACCTAATCATGAAGGGATTCACATCTAGATCAGGGGAGGTCATCATGCCTGATTACTCATCCCTCATCAGGCCCATAATTGAGTACAATGCCCCTTTTGGGATGTACCTTACCAGACACCTGCAGCAACTGGAAAGACCCCAAAAGTACCTCACCAAGTGGATGAAAGGGCTCAAACAGATGCCATATGCTGCCCGATTAAAGAACCTCCAGCTCTACTCAGTGGCATACCGCCTGCTCAGAGGCGATCTGTGCCTGATGTATAAAGCCATGTCCAACCCGGAATTAATGGACATGCTGCACCTCAGAAAATCCAAATCCCATCGAGCTACGTGCTCGAAAGACTTGAACCTCAGCACTGAAATAAATAGGACATGCTGGAGGGACAGATTCATAACCCAGAGGCTCCCTTCACTCTGGAATAAAATCCCAGTCCATGTTAGGCAGAGTCCCTCATTGACTCTATTCAAGAGGAATCTTGATGAGTGGATGGGAGATCGTAGGTTTACCCCGGGTATCACTTCTGTGTCACTGTTAGACAGAGGCACAGTATACTAACCTCGAAAAAGGGCATAGCAAAATTAATTTAAAATGGGTGGCGAAAGCCAAACACACTCTGGCTAGGCTTATAAATGCCCTAGGGCAGATAGCCTAGTATGAACCTATGAACCTATGAACCTAATAGTCTCTTTAGCTGAGTGCTGCACATGCCCTGCCTTTTATGTAGGTAAAACCAATAGGGTTTTAAGGAAATGCATTTATGATCATTATTATGACATCAGGAGATCTAATAGTAATAACATGCTTTATAAGCATTCCATTTCATGTCATGATTTAAATAAAATTGATTTTGGTATTCTTGATAGAGTACTCCCTGATTTGAGTGTTGGATCTTGGGAGACTACCCTTGAATATAAAGAGCTCTAATGGCAATTAAAGTTGAATGAGGCTGTAGAAACAGGTTTAAATGAAAATATATCAGTTCTCTCCATTCTCAAATCAAAAGCTGACAAATTATGAATTAGGTCTCCTAAGATTTTTTATATTATAAACTAATGTTTATGATTTTTTAGAGGAGTAGTTTATTTTTGTTAACTGGGTTTTAATATGATCTGAAATGTATTTAAATGCATTTAAAATGTATTTAATATACATTTAAAATGTATTGAATTTGGTGTTTATGTATATTTCTTAGCATTTGCAGTCTATTATGGCCATTTGATTTTACATTATAAATTGACTGGTTGCCTGAACAAGAAACTATGTTCTGAAGGAGTCCAGTTGTTTAGATGAATGAAAGCAAATGTGAAACTATTTTAGTTTGTTGTGTGATTTGTTTTGTAATAAACCAGTATACGATATCTCCTGTGCGATGCATTTTCCTTTTGGTTCATCAATACTGAGTGCGTTTACACTTTTTTCAGCACTTCATCAGGTTAATAATCATTGAATTTCACACCTGTCTTTCTTCTTTTTTGATCACTGGAGCAGTATATTGAATTGCAGGAAGAATAGAAAGAAAAACATAGCAACACAGGCAACTTAATTCTAAATAACTTACTATCTGTGGTCAGTATTACACAAAATATAACAGTAACACCAAACACATCACATACAAGGCACAACAATATTCTAAATAATCAAACCACTCCAGATTTTACTGGTAACCCATCTCCCTCACATTGTGATACCACCTATTAGCATTCCACTTCAGGAGAAATCATTGGCAAAGTACTAATTACCTTTAAATATGACATAAAAAGAAAAAAAAATTAAACATATGCCTACTCACTCTTCTGTATTTTAATAAAATTGCAGATCTTCATCTAGAGAGTCATTTTGCCTGTATTTTAACCTGTCAATCACTACCAGTTTAGGAGGGCAACTGAAACACTCTCCAATACTTCCATTATCAATGTTTCAATTGAAATAAAATATTGCAATTTTGCTCTATTTCAAACAACAGCCCAAACAGAAAACTACTTAGAAAACATTTCTAAACAAATCATATCAACACCTATGGGCTTTTAACAAATGCCCAACATGACTTTACAGAAGGTTTTAGGATCATCTCTACAGTTTACAAAGTAACTGTAATAAGTGATAACAATATGAGCAAGAACCTCTATACAGATGAGAGTTTGCAGATATGACTCAGGCCTCTGAAGCAGTAGACCATGTTCTGTTACTAAATTTAAATATTAACTTTGGTCCTGGTGTTATAAACTGGTTTTCAGACAATCTAAGCAGCAAAACATTTCAATTAATGGTAGAAAATTCCACTTTAAGCACTAGCCATTTCTGTTCACAGGTCTGCTAGGTGTCAGTACTAGGCTACTAGGCCTATTCTACTCCCCATATCTAAATGATTTCAATTTTTGTTTCTCAAACAGTAATTGAACCATCTTTGTGAATGACATCCTGCTTATTAAATCTAGTAAATCTAAGTGTGCAAAACAACCTGCAGAATTCCATTTAATACACAGCACATGATAAACTGACAACCATAAGATAACAACCCAAATGATACTTGTAGTTAAAAGATATAAAATTTATGGTACTGAAAGATCCACTTGGTAATATAATCTACTGAAGGAATGAATGCAAGTTCCTTGAACTATTGATGGAATCGGCCTTATCTTTCTAACACAAAAGTGAAAAAGCAGTTGATAAGGTACTTCTTCAACTTAAAATGATGGGACTCAAGAAAACCATTAGCTAAAAATGTTTTACTACCTAAAATAAAATATCCTCTACATATCATCATGTTAAACTCCTCAATTAAAACCAACTTACGTCCAGTTGTAGTAAATAAAATATGCAGAATTATTTGCCTGGCTAATTCAAGAACTCATCATTTCTTACTACTCCAAAGGGTAAATTATCTACCAGTAACAGCAAGAGCAGTACAACTGTTACCCACATTTCTATTCAGTCTAATAAATAACACACTTACCCTTCCCTAAGGTCCTAAGTGATTGTAAGATATGGCACAGAGGTATAAAACCCTTAATGTGCATCTAACAACCTGAATTTGACTGGTGTCATGCATGCTGGAGGGACTGGGCTAGAAAGTATGGAAGAGAGTGAACAATGTCAGATCGCCCATCCTGTGGGGAAGAAGTCTGCCTAGGCTCACTGTGACAACAGCATTAAGAGCCTGGCAAGCTCCATGCTGAAAGAGTTATGCCACTTAGTCAGGAGTTTGTACATGTGCAGAAGCTAACATGCACCTCCCAATGGCAGCTATCATGAATATCACAAAGCTGCTAATCAGGGGTCTACATTAGAACATCGAAGTTTCAAAACTTCAAATGTTCTAATATTGAACCCTATTCAGCGAAAGCTGAAAATATTGAAGCAACAGATAACTGATTTTTTTTCCTAGGGAAAGAATTTGGTTGTCCATTTCTGTTGCTTCGGTATTTTCAGCACTGTGGTGGAAAGTTACGGGTCGGGTTCAGGTAAGTGTGCGATTGATTGTGGGTTAGGGTAGTTAGGGTTAGGGTGCAGGTTAGGTATGTGTGCGATTGTGTGGACGTGAGGGTTAGGGCAGGTTAGGTGAGTTAGGGTTAGGCCGTAGGTTAGGTATGTGTGTGATTGTGTGGACATGAGGGTTAGGGCGGGTTGGGTGAGTTAGGGTTAGGTGCAGGTTAGGTAAGTGTGCGATAGTGATGGACCATAGGGTTAGGGTTTGGGTTAAGGTAAGTGGATAGTTAGTGGTGTCTGTATAGTTTAGTGTAGGGTTAGGTGTAAGATTTTAGGTGTATGTGTGTGGATTGCTGTTTGTTTGGTGTGCTTGTATTGTGAGTATGTGTTTTGGAACAGCAAATTTTTTCCCTAGGAAAAAATTTGCTGTTCTGTATGTTCGATGTTTTCAGCTTTCTCTGAATAGGGCTCGATATTAGAACATTCGAAGTTTTGAAACTTCGATGTTCTAATATAGACCCGATAATCAGTGGGGATAATTAGGGCACACTTCCTGTTAGCAGTATGATGCTGTATCAGCATAGGTAGGTACTAGGCTTTTGGCCCTAGGGCCTATATAAGTCTAGCCAAATGGTACCCTGGCTTTTGCCACCCAAGAAAATTATTTTCCTGTGCCCCTGTCAAGCAGAGCCACAGAAGTGATCCCCGGGATGAATTTCCTATCTCCCATCCAATCAAGATTTTTCTTGAAGAGTGCTAATGAGGAGCTTTGTTTGATATAGATAGGTAGTTTGTTCCAGAGTATGGGAAGTCTCTGGGACAGGAATCTATCCCTCCAGCATGTTCTGTTTATTGTGGTGACAAGGTTTAGGTCCCTAGGGCATGTAGCACAGAGGGATTGGGATTTCTTTAAGTGGAGCATGTCCGACAGCTCTGGGTATGACATAGCTTAGTATGTTAGACAGAGATCGCCTCTGAGTAGGCGATATGCGACAGAGTAAAGCTGGAGTTTTTTGAGACGGTCTGCGTAGGGCAACTGTTTGAGGCCAGTAATCCTCTTTGTGAGGTATTTCTGTGGCCTTTCCAGTTGTTGTAGATGTCTTGTGAGGTACATAAGGCATTGTACTCTATAATGAGTCTAATGAGTGATGAGTAGAGGGGAACAATGACCTCTTTTTTCCTGGATGAGAAACCTTTTGTGATGAGGTGTGCCACGTAGAAGGATTTTCTGACTAATGTGGTGATGTGATTATCAAAGGAGAGACTACTGTCCACCTGTGTCCCAAGGTCTCTTATCACACTTTTGGTGTTAAGTAGACTACTGCCTATGTGGTAGTTCATGGGTACAGAGTTTTTACCAAAAGGGATGACAATGCACGTTTTTGTATTGAGCTTGAGGCCATGGCTTTGACACCAGGCATCTGTCTGAGTGAGGCCCTTTTGTAGGATGTCCACATCATTAGGCATTTTGATTATGGCTCCTAGTTTGCAGTCATCTGCGAAATATGTTAGACAAAGACCTTCTGTGTTAGCCTGTACTTCAGAGAAGTAGATACCAAACAGGAGAGGACCTAGGACTGAACCCTGTGGTACTCCACTTGTCACTGGTCTGAAGTTGGATTTAGAGTCTGCTACTTTCACAGTGTGGGTTCTGTCAGTGAGCCAGTTGACAACCCATCTTGTGACAGGGATTTATACCTAGTTTAGTGAGTTTATCTATAATTCCAGAGTAGGAGATGGTGTCAAAAGTCTTGGTGAGATCTAGATAGGCTGTGTGAACCACCTTACCATCATCTCTGGCTTTGGTGACTGCTTCAAAGAAGTCTATCATGTTTAGGAGACATGATCTGCCTTTTACAAACCCGAACTGGGTATGGCCCAGAGTTTAGAGATTACCAATGTCATTGTTTATAAGTTCCATGATGATACATTCCATAGCCTTGCAGACCAGGCTCATCAGACTAATGGGGCGGTAGTTCCCGGGGTCCATGGTGGCTCCCCCTTTGTGGAGTGGGATAACCATTGCTGTGCACCATTCAGTGGGCACAAAGCCTGAGGTGAGGCTATGATTGAACATGGTACTTAGGTGGGGTGCCAGTTCATTCTGTAGTTCATGTAGAACGCATCCTGGGATGTTGTCAGTTCCCATGGATGCTGTGTTCTTGGCTTTGGAGATTGTGTTTTTTACCTGTGCAGCTGTGATTACAGGAACTTTGCATTCTTCCGGTATAGAGATGGGCCCTTTAGGGGATGAGAGAGGGGTAAAGTTAGCACTGAACCTATCTGCCAGGATGTTGGCAATATCAGTTGGTTATGTATATTTAGTGCCATTGTGCTGTAACTCAGAGCAGATCTGAGTGTTGCCATTGAGATTCTTGACATAGCTATAGAATGCTTTGTGGTTGCCTTTAGAGTCAGTGGCGATTTTGTTTTCATAACTAGCTTTGGAGGATTTTATGAGGGATCTCAGCTTCTTACTGAAGCTGACCAGGGAGTTTCTCCAATCATGGGATTTTACTCTTTTTTTCAACAGTTTCTTTCTTCTGTTGTAGAGTTTGTTTATGGCAGGGGACCACCAGATTGGCTTCCTTTTTTTGGAGGATAGCATCTTGGTTCTGTTAGGGATTGCACGATCCATGCACTCATGTAAGTGCTTATAAACTGCATTTGTGTAGGATTCAGCAGTCGTACCTCTATTGTCCATCAGCATGGGTGTCATGAAGTTTGCCACTTCTGTCTTAAGAAGTGTGAAGTTGGCTTTGGAAAAATTGTTTATGGTGGTTTCCCTAATGGGGGTGGGGTGGGATATGGATGTCTAGGGTGATTTGCTTGTGATCGGATCTGACCAACGAGGAACTGACCTCTGGTGTGGAACACCGGTTGCCCATGTTAGTAATTTCCAGGTCTAGGATATTGCTGCCCCTGGTGGGGGTGTGGATAAGTTGATCCAAGGCGTTGGAATTTATGAATTCCAGAAAACATTGAGCACAAGAGTTGGTACATGAGTAGTTTTCCCAGTTAATGGTGGGGTACTTGAAATCACCCATTATTAGGGTGTTAGGTTGTACCCTAATATTTTCCAGTGTATCAAGAAATGAGGAGTGGGAATCCTGGGGCATGGTGGGGGATCTATAGCAAGCTACAATTTGGATTGCGGTCTTGCCCATAGTTAGTTGCACTTGGATAATCTCGGCTGCATTATGCTGAGCAACTAGCCTGGAGGTGTGGATATCCTTAATGAATATGGACACGCCTCTGCCATTAGTGCTTTGGTCCAGGTTAGGTGGCCGAAAGGTGTGGTATGAATTATAGCCTGGTAATGCAGGGGAGCCCTCTGGAGCTTTGAACCAGGTCACTGTCACTGCACAGATGTCAATGTTCTCCATTTTAAGGAGTGCCTCTAGCGAGTGCATTTTGAGTTTTAGACTTCTAGCATTAAGTAGCATTACCCTCAGATTTTGCTTGCTTGTACCTGTTATGGTGGTGAATTTGTTACTTGAATCTTGCCTAAAAAAGGCACTATAGGGGTGCAAGAGCCTTAGCCAGTATCCAGAATCCCAAGAGCGACAGGTGCAGGCCATCTCTGGCAAAGCATCATGGTTTGTCGATCATGTCATCCCAGGCAGACAGATACTGGATCCCCTTAGAATGACACCAGAAGCTTAGCCAATTGTTGAAGTCAATCATTTTGTCCTTGTACTGTAGTATCATTCTGGGTGATGGCAGGATGCTACTCAGGGCTAGGGTCATACCTGCCTAGGCTACAAGATCGGACAGCTCCTCCATGTCTCTTTTCATGTAGTCCAGGGAGGTAGGTCTCAGGTCATTCACACTAAAATGGACAACAACAGAGTCATATTTGTACTTGTTGTGGAGTGACCTGAGTACATGCATTATGTGGTGGATCCTGGCACCTGATAGGCAGCTGACAGTAACTTTCTCTTTGTTTAGCCTGATGAGTGGAACATCAGTGTGCCATGACTATAGAGTCACCTATGACTAGAGTGTTGGGTACATTGTTATGCCTTATGGGCTGTGGTTGAGTGGCACACTGAGTTTGTGGGATATGTGTCAATTGGGTTGTGTTGGGGGGGGTGGAGGTTGCTTGCATTTTTGCTTTGGAGGTCCCTGTTGCTTGGGTAGAAATTTTTTGAGAGCCTCCGCAAATGTATGTGTGTGTGTTGTGTTTCTATGTGTGTGTTTTGGTGGTGTAGGTTTTGAGGGAAAATGTGATGAGTGTGGTGTGGTGCAAGTGTTTACCTTCTCCTCTTGACTGTCTAGTTCAGTCTTGGGTGAAGAGAGCTTTGCTTGCAGTTTAGCTATATAAGTGCATCTCTCACAGGTTGTAGTGTTGGGTGGTAGGAGGAGAGGGTTGTCTGTGTACATGAGGCAATTGCTGCATTGCCCCAAGATGCCTAGATTCATCAGGTAGACTGGAGAAAACACCAGGAGCTGACCCTTAGACATGCCTGGATAGGTGCTTATTTATTAAGTACTAAAACCTGTTTTTCTCTAGACATGCTGTAGTAATTTGTAGATTATTTAGTGCTTACAATGAGTTCTGAACAAGTGCTGAGCTCAAAGAAACAGATCTGAGTGCTGAAACTAGAAAACTGGCTAGTTCTAAGAAACAAAATTAAGCTAGAAGTCTTCCCTCCAACACGGAAAGGCTTGGGGGCTCAGAAGCTTACAAACAGTCCTGGAAACAGCAAATCTGTATCTGGACTAGATGACTTACAGGAAAGGCAGAAAACAAGCTTAGAATTTTTTTTTTTGTAAAGTGGAAAGGGGAAAGGAGGAGCAGAAACTAAAAGGGTTGGCCTTCTCAAATGTTCTCCCTGGAATAGGTAGAATGAGGTAATGACACTAGACTGGGAGGAGTGTCCCAGATTAGATTTACAGTAGGGACGGGTAACTACAAAGCCACCCAGTATAAAAACAGGATACCAATAAGGAGGGAGCATGGGAAACAAAAATCAGAACAAACAAACCCAACCAGATGCTTAACAATTGTAGAACATTTTTAGTTAATACCTCACACACAGTGAAACTAGCTAGCAAAGTATATGCAGACAATAAAAGTGCTATAAATAACTCAGAAATAAACAAAAAACAGGATACTTAATGTTATATATCACAGATTAGTTGGCTCAGAGCCCTTCCTCCGACTTCCTCAGCGTTTCTTAGGTTAGTGTGAAATGGCAGAAACACTCACAAGTTAACTTCTTAAGTAACAAAGTTGAAACCTGAAACAACTTAAAAAAAATGCTTGAAAGAACCAATGAGGTGCTTACTCCAAGCCGTAGTCCAGGCAGCCCCAGTCAGCCAATGACCACAAACAATTCACTCTCACTGAAATGCTATACTGGCTTTGGCTAAGCTATGATGGCCTGGAACATGGGCTCAAACACACAGCCTCTACTAACAACTAAGCCCAAAACACAAGCCTGATTATGGACAATGCTACACTACCAACACTACTTAGGTAGAAAAAAAACTACAGAAATATTTAAACAGATAAAGGATCAAGGAGACTCTAGAGAATGCTTTTAACTGTAAACAAGTTATATGATACACTCCTTAGGAATTCAGAACAAACAAACCCAACCTGATGCTTAACAATTGTAGAAAATTTCTAGTTAATACCTCACACACAGTGAAACTAGCTATCAAAGTATATGCAGACAATAAAAGTGCTATAAATAACTCAGAAATAAGCAAAAAGCAGTATACTTAATGTTATATATCACAGATTAGTTGGATTATCACCCTTCCTTCAACTTCCTCTAATTAGCTCCGTGTGAAATGGCAGAAACACTCACAAGTTAACTTCTTAAGTAACAAAGTTGAAACCTGAAACAACTTTAAAAAATCTTGAAAGAACCAATGAGGTGCTTACTCCAAGCCATAGTCCAGGCAACCCCATTCAGCCAATGACCACAAACAATTCACTCTCACGGAAATGCTATACTGGCTTTGGCTAAGCTATGATGGCCTGGAACATGTACTCAGACACACAGCCTCTACTAACAAACAACTAGGCCAAAAATGCAAGCCTGAATATGGACAATGCTACACTACCAACACTACTTAGGTAGAAAAAAACTTCAGAAATGTTTAAACAGATAAAGGATCAAGAAGACTCTAGAGAATGCTTTTAACTACAAACAAGTTATATGATACACTCTTTAGGAAATCAGAACAAACAAACCCAACCAGATGCTTAACAATTGTAGAAAATTTCTAGTTAATACCTCACACACAGTGAAACTAGCTAGCAAAGTATATTCAGGCAATAAAAGTGCTATAAATAACTCAGAAATAAGCAAAATACAGGATACTTAATGTTATATATCACCGATTAGTTGGCTCAGAGCCCTTCCTCCGGCTTCCTCCAATTAGCTCAGTGTGAAATGGCAGAAACACTCATAAGTTAACTTCTTAAGTAACAAAGTTGAAACCTGAAACAACTTTAAAAAAAAGCTTGAAAGAACCAATGAGGTGCTTACTCCAAGCCGTAGTCCAGGCAACCCCCAGTCAGCCAATGACCGCAAGCAATTCACTCTCACTTAAATGCTATAGTGGCTTTGGCTAAGCTATGATAGCCTGGAATACATGCTCAGACACACAGCATCTACTAACAAATAACTAGGCCCAAAACACAAGCCTGATAATGGACAATGCTACACTACCAACACTACTTAGGTAGAAAAAAAATGCAGAAATGTTTAAACAGACAAAGGATCAAGGAGACTCTAGAGAATGCTTTTAACTGCAAACAAGTTATATGATACACTCCTTAGGAAATCAGAACAAACAAACCCAACCAGATGCTTAACAATTGTAGAAACTTTCTAGTTAATACCTCACATACAGTGAAACTAGCTAGCGAAGTATATGCAGACAATAAAAGTGCTATAAATAACTCAGAAATAAGCAAAAAACAGGATACTTAATGTTATATATCACAGATTAGTTGGCTCAGAGCCCTTCCTCCGACTTCCTCTGATTAGCTCCATGTGAAATGGCATCCTTGATCTCCTCACCATCCTGAACATAAGTTTAGTTGAGACAGAAATCTATGGAGGGTCCAAAAGACCCAGTAAGCAAGGATAAGAGCTATTGGCAACTGATGGTCAAGTGCAAAGATGGGAGAAATGATTGTAAGAATGACAACATGTGAATCACAATGAAAGTATTATATGTCTTAAAAGATCAACTTTTGGTACTCCTGTAACAGAAAAGGCTTTCTGAAAAGTTTACATAACATGTTGGAAAATTCTAGTAAGATCTGGAAGCAGCAGACACTGACATATTTTCAAACTTTAATGAAAACTATATATTCAAGCAGTACAAATACAAATGTTTGGAGCAGCAGGTTAGGATCTTTATACTTTTTATAGACTATAGTGCAGAATATGGATTGGAATTTGGTTGAAGTGGGATTGATTCAATAAATATGACAGAGTCCCTTTAGTCAACAACTAAATACAAATAAACTGACAGATAACACAGAACTTTAGTGCCAAGAAAAACAAGCCTCCAAAAAAATACTGAAGATCAGCCTCTGTCACACAGACCTTAAGATTAAGAGCTTAAGTCTTTTAAAATTACATAAAACTTCAGCAGAGTCTGACGAAGTCTTGTGTAATTTTAACAGATGAAAGCACTTAATCTGTGAATAAATGTCTGGATTACTGAGGATGGGTCTTCAGCCTCTTTTTTTTGTTAACCACTAAATCCTGCAAAAAGGACCTCCTCCCCTGCAGGATCTACTGCAGGGTCTGTTTTACTAATATCATGTTTTATGATTTGGCAAAATGGGTTTGATATTTTGCATTCAGTGTTTGTGTCATTTGATATTTATGAATATAATCCATTGAAACATAAAATACAACAAGGCAAAAAGGTAAATGTTTACCAAAATGTATATTTTTATCTAATGAGTAGTCAACGTGTGATTTAATAGGTTCATAGGTTCATAAGTTCATACTAGGCTATCTGCCCTAGGGCATTTATAAGCCTAGCCAGAGTGTGTTTGGCTTTCGCCACCCATTTTAAATTTATTTTGCTATGCCCTTTTTCGAGGTTAGTATACTGTGCCTCTGTCTAACAGTGACACAGAAGTGATACCCAGGGTAAACCTATGATCTCCCATCCACTCATCAAGATTCCTCTTGAAGAGAGTCAATGAGGGACTCTGCCTAACCTGGTCTGGGATTTTATTCCAGAGTGAAGGGAGCCTCTGGGTTATGAATCTGTCCCTCCAGCATGTCCTATTTATTTCAGTGCTGAGGTTCAAGTCTCTCAAGCATGTAGCTCAATAGGATTTGGATTTTCTGAGGTGCAGTATGTCCATTAATTCCGGGTTGGACATGGCTTTATACGTCAGGCAGAGATTGTCTCTGAGCAGGCGGTATGCCACTGAGTAGAGCTGGAGTTTCTTTAACCGGGCAGCATATGGCATCTGTTTGAGCCCTTTGATCCTCTTGGTGAGGTACTTTTGGGGTCTTTCCAGTTGCTGCAGGTGTCTGGTAAGGTACATCCCAAAAGGGGCATTGTACTCAATTATGGGCCTGATGAGGGATGAGTAAAGAGGCACGATGACCTCCCCTGATCTAGATCTGAATCCCTTCATGATTAGGTGGGCTATATAAAATGTTTTTCTAAACACTTTGGCCATGTGGTTGTCAAATGAGAGATTTCTATCAACTTGGGTCCCCAGGTCCCTAATTACTTCTTCCGTACTTAATGGATTACCACCTATGTGGTAATTTGTGGGCACTTTGTTTTTGCCAAAGGGGATGACTATACACTTTTTGGCATTTAGCTTGAGGCCATGGCTCTGGCACCAGTTGTCTGTTTCTATGAGGCCCTTTTGGAGGATGCTTGTGTTGGCTGGAGAGTCGATTATGGCGCCCAGTTTGCAGTCATCTGCGAACTTGGTCAGCCACAGTCCTTCCACGTTGGCCTGTACCTCCGAGAAATATATACTGAACAAGAGAGGTCCCAGGACTGAGCCTTGTGGGATGCCACTTGTAACTGGTTTGGAGACATGGCTCCAGCAATTCTAACCATGTGGGTTCTGTCCTTGAGCCAGTTTGCAACCCATCTAGTGACATAGGGGTTTATATTTAAGCTGGTGAGCTTATCTATAATGCCCGAGTGTGGTATTTTATCGAAGGCTTTTGCAATGTCCAGGTAGGCTGTGTGGACCACCTTCCCCTTGTCAATGGCCTTGGTGACCGTTTCAAAGAAATCGACCAGGTTTAAGAGGCAGGATCTGCCCTTAACAAATCCGAACTGGGTAGGATCCAGTGTCTGTTGGTCCCCAATATCTTTACTTATGAGGTCCATGATGATCCTTTCCATAGCTTTGCAGACCAAGCTAGTCAGGCTTATGGGGTGATAGTTTCCAAGATCCGTTGAGGCACCACCTTTGTGGAGAGGGACCTCTGTTGCTGTACACCACTCTTTGGGTACATATCCTGTAGTAAGGCTAAGATTGAACAGTAGTTTTATGTTTGGGTTTAGCTATTCTTGGAGTTCATGTAGGACGCAGCCCGGGACACCATCTGGTCCCATTGATGCTGTGTTTTTTGCTTTGGAGAAGGCGGCTCTTACCTGAGCATCTGAGATGTCAGGGGGGCAGCACTCTGCTGGGATAGATATTTGCCCTTTTGGTGGGGAGGGGGGGAGAAGTTTGCGCTGAACCTGTCAGCTAGGATGTTGGCAATGTCTGTGGGTTCGGTGTATTTTTTGTGAATGATATCTATAAATAAAATAATCTGTTACCCTATATTGTTATTCTTATATTTCTACTAATATCATTCTTTGTATAATTTCTCTGTATTGTGTAATCTTTCTATACTGTGTTTCTGAAAACCTTTGCTAACAGTTTTATTTCTCTATATTGTGGCTCTGACAACTGTTGTTCACTGCATTGATGTTTTGTTGCATTTTAAGTTCAGTTTGTGGCTAAAAAGAACTTGGGGCAGAACCACCTACACAGTTAAATAATTTGATAAATAAATAGGCTTAAAATTTTTAAGTTGAACACATATCTAAGACAGCAAAATTACTTTGTTGTCATTCTAATTGGTCTCATTAAGTAAAGATCCAAGAAGTTTGCCACATTCTACAGAATTTTACAAATCCCTTAAAAACTCTGTATGGGAAATAATCAATACTTAGGATTATATCAGCTCTCCAGTGATCAATAGTACAGGAGAACATGTTACATTGCAAAGACAGCCTAAAATAAAGCTTTTAAATATGAATCAGGTTGAGCATATCTACTGGTGAAATAGCAAAATAAAAAAAAAGATAATTATTGTGCAGCAAGGTACATTATGAAGTTAAGAGAATTTTTACATTTCAGACAGCATCTCCTTCTCTTTTCAGTCAGCACTGTGAGATATTTTACATCCACCTGACCTACCACCAGCTCAAGCAGTCAAGGCCTTGGTTTAATATCTCATCTGAAGGTCAACACAGCATTGCAGCACTCTCCTCTTAATTCTGCACTGTGATATCAGCTATCCAGTCATCTGGTGTGGGAAGAGAACCCCCAGCCTACTGGTCTTCCAGCAGCAAAGGTGAGTATTTTACCTGTTGATCCACTGACACTGTCATAATGCAACTGTTTCTTATTTTATGGTACTAACTTCTCCTGTTTTTGGACTCTTTCTTTATAACATGGTTCTCCCTTTAAAAGAGATTTCCAGTCCACTTTTGTTTTCACTATTTCATACACAGTCACTATAGCCCTATTCAGCCATAAGCAACTTTTTCATGTACTTACATAGTTATCATCATTGTATTATATTCCCTTCATTAATTGTTTTGTATTTGGGGAACTCTTATCCTGATATCTCCTTGAATTACTGATTTTGTATAAACTTCAGATGATAATGTGCCCCACCCCACTACTTTCCAAAATAATATTTATAAATGAAATGATCAGCATATCTGTTTAGCCTCTGATATACAATCCCTCTTTCCACCTGTATCTAGATTATTATTTGAACATAGTGAGTTCAGCAGTTCCTGTAAATTTTCTCTTTCGTACCATCCAACTGGTCCAACAGTTACTTCTCATAAAATAGAGATCGATATGATGGCATCCCCTTGTGCACCATAAATAAATGTGGTTAGTTACTTGATTATAAACTTTAGCATACATACGGAGTATTTGTAAAGCAGTCATTAAACATTCTGTGGTAGTTCCTAGAATCACAAACTTCAATACCAGTCTCAAGGTAAGCAACCTATTTTGCGTATGCAAGAGGTATTTTCAAAGTGAACCAAGTAACAATAATGTCTAGTGAAAGGTTATTTGACAATGTAGGTATGTACAACTGTTGTTTCTGAGCAGTTTAAGTTTGTTAATGCTAACAGGTGCAATAACAAATTGTATATCTGCTGAGCAGAAACTGATTCTCATAGTTTATGTCTACATACTGTGTGACTGTAAGAAATTTCTGTAACAACATGAAAGCTTCCAGGTAATCTACAAAGTGAAACTAATATGTAATTGGTTCTTCATGATTAATAATGACTAAAATACAAATTACATTACATAGAGCAATTGCAGGTATTTGTTTAACTTAATTGATGTATATGGCAGTTTAAAACTGTATTACACCTCTTGAATGTAACAGCAATCTTTTAAAACATCACATATTAGAAGTTAATCCATATTAAACACTTCTCACCTTTCAGAATGCATAAATGAATCAAAGAGAAGAGAAGGCTGTATGCATAATTCCAGTACTGCATTTTGTGATCTGTGGCTGTATTACAAGGCAGTTGAATTCTAACAGAATAAATATATAGAAAACATTTGTAACCAAAAACACTACAACCCAACGCACTCCAAAACTTGAATAAAACAAAAAACGCTGACTAGCAAAGTCACAGCACACAGAGTTTAATAGTTAGAACACTTTTGTTCCAGTAAAGTATGAAATTCCTGAGAAACAATGTAGCAACTTCCTACATTCCTTAAAAAGCCTTAAAGGTGCCAAGCATTACAAAAATTAAGCACAAATAAATTATTATTGTAAAATGAGAAATAATGCTTGAAAAAACAGCTCGATAAATGAAAAACATTAAAATTATTGTATAATATACTCAAGTCTGAAGTATAAAATTAAAAATGTAAAATGCATCAAGAGGTCAACACAGAACACAAACCTGCGTAAAATCCTCCACAAAATCAAACTGCCAAAAGATGCATCAGCCATGGTTGACATACAGCTTAATACTTTGTAAAACCTTATTTGAATTTAATGACGTAATATAACATAACATGACATAACATAACATAACAAAACGTGATAAATACTAGCTACCTTATTTCTTAAAATGGGTTTTACAGAAATAAAGTCAGGTTTGTATTCTCTGTTGAGTACACTTGATGCATTTTGCATTTTCAATTTTACAGTTCAAGCTTAAGTATGTTATTTATTATACAATAATTTTAATGTTTTTCATTTATTGGGCATTGTCTTTTAAATGTTTTCTCAAGCATTATTTCTCATTTTAGAATAATAATTTAATAATTTATGTGTGTTTAATTTTGTAATGCTTGGCAACTTTAAGGCTTTTTAAGGAATGCAGGAAGTTGCTACATTGTTTCTGAGGAGCTTCCCGCTTTACTGGAACAAAAGTGCTCAAACTATTAACTCTCTGGGTGCTGTGACTTTTCCAGTCAGCATTTTTTGTATATGTATGTATGTATGTATATATCACGGCCGGCCTTAGGCATAGGCGAACTAGGCGACCGCCTAGGGCGCCTTACAACTGGCCTTGTAAAGGGCGGAATTTTATGAATTTATTTATTTATTTTAACAATGTACTTTTGGCATTTTGCGATCTTCTCGGCGCCCTTCACTCAGAGACAGGGCGCCGAGAAGATGGCAAAATAACAAAACCATAGGGCGAAGGGAAGGGGGAAGCGCCTTCCCACTTTGCATCAGGTTGCCTTCAACAAGTTAAAAAAAAAAAAATTGCCGCCCATCACGCTTATGCGTCAGTGAAGAGAGGGGTTAAGGTCATCATGCGTGCGCGTGTGGCTGTTCAGATTCAAAACAAGGTAAGTGGAAGTGTGAGTTTATGTGTAAGTTAAGCCGTTTGTTTCTGTATGCGAGAGAAAGTGTGTGCGGGTATGTATTTGTATGTAAACTAAATTAGTCGTTCTGTTTGTGTGTGTGTATGAGTGCATCTGTGTGTTCTTGCTTGCTGTAACTTGTTTTGAGCCATCGCAGTTATGAAGAACTGTGCCCACTGTCAGAGTATCTGGTTAGTGTATTTTTCACACAAGCTTATTTTGCTCCCTGCTGTGTACAATGTTGGTTTGCTTTTTAAGTACACCCCTAGCTAGTAAGTGAGCTAGGCGATTCGCGATGGCGATTGGATGTGCTCTAGTACGGATTGTGTGCCGTTGAGGAAGGGTGGGAGAGCAGTAGAGTTAACTTGAGAATTTGGGAAGGAGGGAAAGTATTTTGGAAGGTAGTGGGGGTTATAAACATTATTTTAGTATACGTCGTTAGTATCTGTTGTTCCCTAGCCTTATTTAAGTATACTTACTATTTGTTTTCTCTGTTTTGGTGAAGTAAGCAGTACCGTTATTGAAACTAATATATTTCATGATGTCCCGTAGTGCTAGACATTTAAACTCCCGGCAGGTTGCCCAGTCTTATTCAGAGACCTGGAAAACTGGTCATGGTTTTAGGACGTCTGACAACGATTTGATGGAAGTAGATGAGCTCGGGGAACTGAGATATCAGCCTAGTGAAGATGGGACCATTGCTACACGCAGCTCTGTAATGTACCTAACAGGTGTGTCGCTGCCTCAAAAGTCTTATGCTAAGAAAAATAAATGGCCAGCTAGAATGTGTTCACTTCTCTGTT
This sequence comes from Protopterus annectens, assembly GCF_019279795.1. Classification (NCBI taxonomy): domain Eukaryota; kingdom Metazoa; phylum Chordata; order Ceratodontiformes; family Protopteridae; genus Protopterus; species Protopterus annectens. The sequence goes on along the minus strand of NC_056743.1, from coordinate 1,871,976,721 downwards.
GCATTGTAGTAGTAACAGTGATTGCGATTCTTTTGGCCATCTGTTATCTCATTCTTAAAGATTTGCATTCTGAAAAGGAGAAAAACGAAGAAGGCATAGAAAACATGCAGCAGGACATACCAGCAACAGCAGCCAGAACCAGCAAAGTCCAAAACCCGAGAACTCCTACTTCTATGCCTTCTTCGTTTTTCTCCTTTTCATGTCTAGCGAAGCATTCCATTTTTTATACCCTGTCTTTCATTCTGTTTGAATAACATGCTTCTTGATGTATGTTCTACATTATGTACTGGTGTAATTCAACACACCCTGTGTTTCTGACGTCCATTAACAGTTTTAGCAAGTGCAGATTGGTGTTCACACATATGATATACTACGTATTATCTCCATGGGCTTCCTACTATTACTGCATGTGATATAAAGTATATGGATAGGCATCATGTTTTGTTCTAAACTTTGGCAGTAAAATTTGAAAGCATTAAATTAATATCATTGTTTGTAGGCAGCAGAATCAATTTAAGATCAAACTGATCATTTAAACTGACAAAATGCAGCATTTCCAAATATTCTGTTTAAAATAAAAGTGTAGCTGTTAAATATCATCAGAATGGCAAATGTAAAAGCTATCAAAATATAAACATATAGTGTTGTTTTAATATCAGACTTAAAATGCTTATTTCTATGTAAAATTGAACACCCTTTAAGTGGTTTATATCCAGATAAACAGTCACATGTCAACCACCATATGTTATGTGGTTTATATCCAGATAAACAGTCACATGTCAACCACGCAGAGACATTGTCTTTCATGCACCAAACTGAAAAGTGCACATCAAAGAAATGGCACAGTAACACAGAGGTAAATGCCTAGTAACATGAACCAGGTATCATTCAACTCATAAATACGACTGCACTGATTACACAGCCTATGTCATGTGCTTCCAAATGAAGATACCAACAACTTAGGCAATGTCAGTACAAGGTCTGACTGCAATATGATGTGGTCATAACCTGCACATAGCTGGTCAAGTGTAATGTCTGCAAACTCCTAGCCTATCTATGCTCCATGTCTCAAAATATGAATGTGTACACACTGCCCATGCTGCTGAAAAACAAAAATCCTGACCAAGGTAATTTTCTTTCCCACTGTAATTTTTCGGACTTTCACTGGTGACATCATAGGTATACTGCACATTTCCACTAGCAGGATTCTAGAGTACTTCCTCAAATGAATGGTCCCACATGACGAGGAATAAGTATACAAGCAGATATTCATCAATGATGCCAAAGACTGTACCATGTGGCAATCTGGACTCAGAACACATATATTGCTGCAACATATTACGTCAGGCTTAGATTCCACTTCAGAAGTATGTAGGTGGCATACGACTAACAAGACCTCATCCCCAGTATGCATGCCTAATTTAAGGAAATGACTGGGGTGGCTTTCTTGGGGAATGACTCTGTGGGTGTGGCTCAAATAGGGGTGTTTTATGAGTGTGGTGTGGGTGTGGCTTAAGGGGCGCCAGAACACTACTTCGCCTAGGGCGCCATTTCAGCTAAGGCCGGCCCTGGTATATATATATATATATATATATATATATATATATATATATATATATATATATATATATATATATATAAATATATATAATTAAGGATATTTCATTGTAAACATGTCACCACTTACTGAGGAAAGGGACAAAGAACTAGAAATAGAGGAAGGAACTTGATAATTCTTAATGTTGCAATGCTGCTTGTCACACTACCCAAATAAAACTATTCACAAATAAAACTATCACACTGCAACTGTTTCTGTTGGGAATCACACTATTATTCTCATGCTGGAGTTGAGATCCACCCACATTTGAGATGGCTTGTGTGGACTGGGGCAGTAAATGTGTTTCTCCTGAGCTGCAGTGGACAGAGTTAGCAATAATTATTAAGGGTTCTATTGTATGAGTGGGAGGTCTTACCCTGCACAGACAACTGCCATGAAACAGTAGTTTTTACTTAGTTTACATAAGAATTCCTGAAATAGTGTGATCACATTTCATGCTTCTAATCAGGAAAACCATTTAGGTGACAGACTGAGGAGCTTTTTACTGAATTGATAACATGACTATTTTGTGTGGCAAAGCTCCCTCCAATGTCCTTCACAACTGAAGTTTTACCACTGTGGTATCAACTAATTATATTTAGCTCTCAAGAGACCAACCTTAGAAAGAAGTACCAAATGAGGAAAACAATTCTTATTTCTTGAAAAATGGCTCTGTTAGTGGTAACTAAATGACTCTTGAACTAAAAAGCCATCAGTCATATGACTTATTCCCCCAAGTTATGGAACATGAGGACATAATACAGGAAGCAATCAGCTTATTTTACTGTAACCAAATATTTAGTCACTCATTTGGAGTTAGCTCATGTAGGTGAATCTTCACTAACAAAAACAGTTTTATTGACTCCCCAAGATGTAAATATTTCTTATAAATATTTAATGAAATGATGTGATAATTTTAACATAGATGATTAAGACTGTAGCCAAGGTTTGATTCCCACTATTTACTTACTCTATTGCAATAAGCAAGTCTCTCTCACACACACACACACACACACACACACACACACACACACACACACACACACACACACACACACACACACACACACACACACACACACACACACACACACACACACACACACACACACACACACACACACACACACACTACACACCATGTATATATATATATATATATATATATATATATATATATATATATATATATATATATATATATATATATATATATATATATATATATATTTATATGTATAGGAACACAAGTGTGGTAGTTGTGCACAATGCCGCTATATTAAAACTGGGGATAGATACTATTTGAAAGCTAGGAAAAGATTTATTAAAACCTTGGGTTTTGCCAATTGTAATACCAATGGTCTCATTTATTTAGCTTTGTGTGGTAAATGTGAGGCATTTTATATAGGCAAAACCGAAAGGAAATTAAAATCTAAAATGTATGAACAGAGATATAATGTAAGAAAAATGAATTTAATGCTTTATACAAACACACATTAGACTGTACAGGAATAGAGTTTTATTTTTTGTGATTGAAACACTGCTAGTTGACCCTAGAGCAGACCCTGGGAGGCACTCTTAGAATATAGAGAATTATACTGGCAGTTAGTGTTAGAAGCAAACAAACACCCTGGTTTAAATGACATGGTTTCACTGAAGCCAGTCTTGAAACTAAGAGCAGCAAAACTTTGAAAATGATGATTAGTTTGAAAATCTTTTATCCAGTAGATGGCAATGTTTTATTAAGATTATACATAGCAGGCTCTGACCACTGCCATGGTGGTATGATGGTAGTGTTGTTACCTCACAGCAAGAGGTTCTCCCGTTCGATTCTCGGCTTGGTTTGGGAGTGCCTTCTGTGTGGAGTCTGCATGTCCTCCCCACGGTTGGGTAGCGTTCGAAAGACATGCTTGCGTAAATGGGCGTGTCTTTGTTGAAGGTTGGGCGTCGAGCTGGCACCTCGGCATTTTGTAAAACTCTACTGCCAATCATTAGCAGACCGGAGTTCCGCTGTGGCGACCCCTTACCGGGAAAAAGCCGAAAGACAAACGACATTCATAACAGACTCTGAAGAATTTTACATTCATGACTACTTTTATTTATATCAGTTTTTAAATTTTCTTAAATGTTCTTAAAATGTTCACTGCATCATTATTTTATTATTTTTATATGTATTTAAAGTCTTTTTCATTTTATTGCACTTTTCACTGTACTCATTGTATTTATTGTAGTTTTGAAATGACTAGGTAGGATCTACATGCACTGTTTTCTATGTACCTTATTTTGTATTGTGTAATTAAATGTGGAACATTCACTAATTGTTTAATCAAGGGCTATATATAAAGGGTGGTCTGAAGTTGGTATGCTCATCTGATGAAGTTGAACTGATGAAAACACGATGATACCGTTAGGGCGTTCTTTTTGTTCGTGTGCTCAACAAAGTTGGTGTTGCTATCTGGTGAACCTCCTAGTGCCTTAATTCTTGGGATATGGGAACACTTCACAATGCCAGAATCCTGAAAGATCGAATTTCATATGGCCGAGACCTTATGACAGAACCTTCAGAATCTTGACATTGTGAACGGAGATTTGCATACAGCGCAGAATGGGAGATTTCCCTTTTCCTCGCTGTAGTGTGATCTCGGAGTTTGAATATTTAAGTAGCAGGGGTGTGGAGGTGCAGGGGGGCTTGCATCCTGCAATAATGGTGAGTAAGGTTTTTCTTTGTTTTTTTTGGATATATTTTATGATGTCAAGTTTCCAAAAGTTCGATCATATGGTCTCGGCCATATGAAATTCGATCTTTTGAAAATTCGGCATTATAAAGTGAATATATATATATATATATATATATATATATATATATATATATATATATATATATATCAAACAGACAGGTAAACAGAGATATAGATGTTCTTTTGAAACAGCTGCAAATAAATAGACAGATAGATGTGTAATAAATTGGGTTCTGGAGATAGATGTATATATGGAATAAACTGGGGAAATTTTTTTCAGTAGTATTGAAAACATGAGTCATAACCCACGTTCTGTAATGCTACCTCAGATTACTATTTCCTTTTCATTTCAGTGGGATTCAGCAAGTGTGCATTTGATGAGGGCTTTAAGCAATTCGCGTTATTCTTTTTTCTGCTAAGCCACAGTGGTGCAGCAGCAGCATTGTTACCTCTCAGCAAGAGGTTCTCCTATTAGATTCTTGGCTGGGGTGCCTTCTGTGTGGAGTCTGCATGTCCTCCCTGTGATTGAGTGGCATTTGAAAGACATGCGTGAATGGGCGTGCCTTTGCTGAAGGTTGGGTGTCAGGCTGGCAACTCAGCACCATAAAAATCTACTGCCAATCAGTAGCGGACTGGAGTTCTGCTGTGGCGAACCCTAACCGGAAAAGACAAACATTTTCTATTTTTTTTCTAAAGGAGGAGAGGTGGAGAGAGATTCTCTCCACTCATGCTAATGATAAACTAATGCAAGTTAGTTACTTCTCTAGCATAAAAGTGAGACCCAGTTCAGAGGCAAGGTAAATCCATATTGAGAAATATTTCATTAAAAATTAATTACTATGTTTCTGAATTGAACACTGTACTGTCAGATGTGACATATCTTGTATTCTCCCTATCAAGCCATGCATTGTTGCTGCACAGGCACTCCCAAGGTGCCCGTGCATGCACACACCCACACATATACATGCACACACACACACACACACACACACACACACACACACACACACACACACACACACACACACACACACACACACACACACACACACACACACACACACACACACAAACAGACATACACTGACAGACAGATAGATATACACTCACAAACGTACATATATTTGGATAACCCCCACACACACACACTCACACACAAGCTCACACATGTTCAGATACCCCTGAACGCATAGACAGACACACACACACACACACACACACACACACACACACACACACACACACACACACACACACACACACACACACACACACACACACACATATATCAACACTCTCACAAACACAAACAAATATTCATACTCACTCAGACATATTCAGATACTCCTGAATACACACACACACACACACACACACACACACACACACACACACACACACACACACACACACACACACACACACACACACACACACACACACACACACACACACACACACACACACACACACACACACACACACACACTCAACACACACACACATGTGCACATACATATATGCACACATGCAGACAAAAACACACACATACACACACACTTACATACACAGACACAATTTATTTACTTACCTCCAGCAGGGTGACCACACATGCTCACACACCCTCATACACACACAAGCATGCAACTACACACATATACATAAACCCATCCATGCAGCTGCATTCATGCCCCTAAAGTCAAGCAAACACATGCCCATGCACATGCACACATACCCTTGGCTCCATGATACTAACAGTTCCATGTGGTGAATGGGTTAATGCAGTCACAAACACATGTCCACGCACATACACACATACCCTTGGCTCCATGATACTAACAGTTCCATGTGGTAAATGGGTTAATGTTGTCACCAACATATGTCCATGCACATACACACATACTCTTAGATCCATGATACTAGCAGTTCTATGTGGTGAATGGGTTAATGCTGTCATAAACACATGTCCATGCACATACACACATATCCTTGGCTCCATGATACTAGCTGTTCCATGTGGTGAATGGGTTAATACTGTCACAAACACATGTCCATGCACATGCACTTGTGTGTCTGTATTTTTTTTTTTTTGTCCAGAGGGTTTGTTTTGACGAAGTCCAGAAATTTCTGGGCATACATATTTGAGGAGGTGCAAGTCTCCCAGTTAATGGAAGGAGAGCCGAAGTCTCCAAGACGAATGGTGCTTGGCTTAATATATAGGTACTCCTTATAGGTTAGGTAGGAGGTATGGGCTGAGAGGAGAATATAGGGGGGTCCTCTAGGCAGCTATGATATGATATGGGGTATTGTTAACAGTATGTTGGATATAGAGAAGTGTCCAAACATTATCGTGTGTAATGAGTTTGGAGATGTTTGTTTTTTTTTTGTTTGTTTTTTTTTTTACATTTTAGAGACACAGCCACCTTTATTGCCTTCATCTAATCAGGTAGGCCTGAACATGTGATAGGCCCTGAGGCCCTGCACTGATGGGTTGGTCTCATTAGTCACATTATAGAGACACAACCACCTTTAGTGCCTTCATCTAATGGGGTGGGTCTGAATATGTTGTAGGCACTGAAGCTCTGCCTGATGGGTTGGTCTCATTAGTCACATTATAGAGACACAACCACCTTTAGTGCCTTCATCTAATGGGGTGGGCCTGAACATGTTGTAGGAACTGAAGCCCTACACTGATGGGTTTATCTCATTAGTCACATTATAGAGACACAACCACCTTTAGTGCCTTCATCTAATGGTGTGGGTCTGAACATGTTGTAGGCACTGAAGCCCTGCACTGATGGGTTGGTCTCATTAGTCACATTATAGAGACACAACCACCTTTAGTGCCTTCATCTAATGGGGTGGGCCTGAACATGTTGTAGGCACTGAAGCCCTGCACTGATGGGTTTATCTCATTAGTCACATTATAGAGACACAACCACCTTTAGTGCCTTCATCTAATGGAGTGGGCCTGAACATGTTGTAGGCACTGATGGGTTGGTCTCATTAATCACATTATAGAGACACAGCCTCCTTTAGTGCCTTCATCTAATGTGATGGACCTGAACATGTAGGCACTGAAGCCCTGCACTGATGGGTAGGTCTCATTAGTCACATTATAGAGACATAGCCTCCTTTAGTGCCTTCATATAATGGGGTGGGCCTGAACATGTTGTAGGCATTGAAGGCCTGCACTGATGGGTTGGTCTCATTAGTCACATTTTAGAGACACAGCCACCTTTAGTGCCTTCATCTAATGAGGTGAGCCTGAACATGTTGTAGGCACTGATGGGTTGGTCTCATTTGTCACATTATATAGACACAGCCTCCTTTAGAGCCTTCATCTAATGGGGTGGGCCTGAACATGTTGTAGGCGTTGAAGGCCTGCACTAATGGGTTGGTCTCATTAGTCACATTTTAGAGACACAGCCACCTTTAGTGCCTTCATCTAATGAGGTGGGCCTGAACATGTTGCAGGCACTGAAGCCTTGCACTGGTGGGTTGGTCTCATTAGTCACAATATAGAGACACAGCCACCTTTAGTGACTTCATCTAATGGGGTGGGCCTGAACATGTTGTAGGTACTGAAGCCCTGCACTGATGGTTTGGTCACATTAGTCACATTATAGAGACACAGCCACCTTTAGTGCCTTCATTTAATGGGGTGGGCCTGAACATGTTGCAGGCACTGAAGCCCTGCACTGGTGGGTTGGTCTCATTAGTCACATTATAGAGACACAGCCTCCTTTAGTTCCTTCATCTAATGGAGTGGGCCTGAACGTGTTGTAGGCACTGAAGCTCTGCACTTATGGGATGGTCTCATTAGTCACATTATAAAGACACAGCCACCTTTAGTGCCTTCATCTAATGGGGTGGGCCTGAGCATGTTGTTGGCACTGAAGCTCTGCACTGATGGGTTGGTCTTATTTGTCACATTATAGAGACACAGTCACCTTTAGTGCCTTCATCTAATGGGGTGGGCCTGAACATGTTGTAGGCACTGAATCCCTGCACTGATGGATTGGTCTCATGAGTCACATTATAGAGACACAGACACCTTTAGTGCTTTTATCTAATGTAATAGGCCTGAATGTGTGGTAGGCACTGAAGCTCCACATTGACGGAGTGCTGTCACTGGTGATGATAAATATATTATTTTTCCAAGGTAAGGAGTTATTGCAGGTTGTTAAGTTTCTGACTAAGACTCCTTGCATTGAGCAGCAATATGTTTATGTCATACAGGTTCTGTTTTGTTGTGTTGAAAGCTTTAGAAAACTGACATTGCTTAACAAGACACCATGGAGATGGACAAGGATTTAGCCAATAAAAGAAATCCTTGGGGGATAGGTGCAGGCCACCTCTGTCAAAGACCCAAGTGTTGACCCAGTGGTCAGAGATCTAGGTACGCATGTAGACTGTACCCTTACCTTCAACCACCATGTGGCCACAGTGGTGAAGAAATCCTTTTACATTGTACATCGCATTAGTAAGGGCATGGTATCTGCATCCTAAGAGGTCATTATCACACTGTACCCTGCCATTTTCAGATCAATCATAGAGTACAATGGTCCCTTTGGTATGTACCTGACCAGGCATATTCTAGCAACTAGAGTGACCTCAGAGGTTCCTTACAAAAGGAATACAAGACGTAACAAATCTGACTTATGCAGATCACCTTAAAGTCCTTTCCCTCTACTCTGTCTCCTAGAGATTGCAGAGGGGTGATCTATGCCTGGCTTACAAGGCATCCACAAACTCCTCACTCATGTATCTCCTCCATAATTGTAAGTCAAACAGAACCAGAAATACAAAGTCTAAGGACCTGAATTTTGTCTGTGACTTAGACAGAACATGCTGGAGAGAGACAGATATTTGCCCCAGAGACTGGCCCTCCTATGGAACAGGCTTCCCATCCATGTGAAGCTGAGTTTGTCTATTACCTAATTTAAGCACAATCTAGACCACTGGATGTGGAATAGGAAATTTACACTTGGCCTGGCACCCATGTCCCTTATGGACAGAGGTAGCTTATAAATGCCTGGCCGTCAATGTCCTATTTGGATACAGGATATCATTATTATTTCTGGAAAACGTGGCTAGACTTAGAAAGGCCCCATGGGCAATTAACTTAGTAACAATTGATGAATCTATGAGTGTCTGCCATTTCCTCCTACGTTGACATATATTGTACCCCCTTAGAATGACACCAGAATTTAAGCCAGTTTTTAAAATCAATATTCTTTTTATTTGTATTGCATTATTCTTGTGGATGGCAGAATATAGCTCACAGCTAAATTTTGATTCACATTCTGTGATCTCCATCATGTCTGTCTTCATATAGTCCAGGGAGATATGTCTCAAGTCATCTACAACCATGTACACTATTACTGGCTCATATATGTGGTTATGGTGCAAGGACTAGAATGCATGTGTGATGTGATGAATCCTGACAACTGATATACAACTGATTGTGACTCTCACGTTTCACAACCTGTTAAGTGGTGCATCAGTGTGCCTCACTATGGAATCACCTATGACAAGGATATTAGAATGTGTGGAGGTTTGCCTTATGAGCTTTGGAAATAAATCACTGTGACTCTAATATATATATATATATATATATATATATATATATATATATATATATATATATATATATATATATATATATGTTTCCTGGAGGGTGCTACCTCTGTTATGTGTTTGTGAGGTTGTTGAGGATACTTGGTTAGGTTACATTTAGAAGCCTCAGCATATACACATCAATTTGTTTGGTGTTAGCTGTGCAAGATAGTTTAGTATGGTTTTATATGGCACTGACAACCTGGATGTTAGTTATTGTAGTTTCATGAGTTTTACAAAACAGAATCTGGAAATTCTTATAGGCTCATAGGTGATTACTAAGCTATTGGTATAAGAGTAATTTCATGCCTATCCAAGCTTACCCAAATTTAACAAAATATTGCTGACGTGTCAGTACCAAAAGGAATTGTAGTTATGATTATGAAATAGTTTTTTTATATATCAAGTGTTCACAGGCTGCCCCTGTCTATTAGGGACATATATACCAAATCTCTCCATAATGAAATTATGACCAATGCTAAAGAGATGTCTTATGCGTTTAATGTTTTTTTTAGAATCAGTGACTATAACTGTATTATACTGTCATGACTTCAACAGTACCTACTGATTCAGCAATCTGCCCTACAATATCCATGGAGTTGTTGATCAATGCACTAAAAAGGGAAAGTTCTGGCAAAAATATATATCCTGACAAAGTTCCAGCAATAATTCTAACAGGAATTCACATGGAACTATGCCATAACTTACATAAAACATTTAACATACTTCTGATATATCCTATTGTCCCTGACTGCAGGAAGAAGTGTATAATTACACTGATTTACAAAAAGAGCAACAAATCAGAAACGTCTGATTATCATCCAGTCTGTCTGACATCTGGAAATGCTATGAGAGATGTTTATTAAATCTTTTGCAAATCTTTTCTTTCACAATTCTTTCTGATTCAGATAATACCTGTTTGTGGAGTTGTACGTTTCCACTCTAGTTAAACCCTTTATGTCCCAGTTTCCACAATTAGTTTTTGATTCAGTGATAAATGCTTTAATATCATTTCTAAAGGTTTTTACAATTCTGCAGTTTTGCAAGTCATAATAAAGCCTTACTAAACAATAATCCACGCATGTGTGTGGGTATATCACGATTTACCCACAGATGGTGTGGTTTGATCACAAGGGTGAAGCAATGCATCAGCGTAAGAGAAACAATGAAGAATAGAGCTTTTCTTTTGCATTTTTTTTATTTTTTAACTGTTTTACTATTAAAAGAAAAAAGAACATTTTGCAAGGAACACCACAAAAACATAAGGATAACAGGCATGTTTCTCTTTCTATAAATTTGCAGAATGTACCTGATTTTTCTCAAACTTTGGTGCGCCTCAGTATAGAATGCAGTTATCCAGTATATACTAATACAAAGTCTGGCCACTCAATGGTGCTTTAGTGGATACAATTTTTATTGGTATATGCTCAATTTACAACAAGCAGTCTGGTTGGGCTGTCTGATCAGCATGCACATTTTTGATATGATCCTGTATTGTATAACTGTTAGTATTCAAGTTGCACACCTCTCCCCACACTTGACTTTAGGAAGATTAGTATGCAGGAGCATTTTAATATCTGATGTGCTTTATAAAATGCCTTCCTTGTTTTAGCCAGCATGGTCTTATATAGTAAGTGGGCTCTTGGTATATGATGTAGTGTGAAGGCCTGCACTTAAAGGCCTGAAAATGATAGGCTGCCCCACCCTTGCAAAATGGTGTGAATAGAATTTGCTTATTTTATTTTTATTTTATTTTGTCTCCAATGATTCTAAATCAGAGACCAATCCTAAATGCTGCATATTCCTTAACTGTAAGTTGAGGTAAGGCATGGATATTTGTCTTGCTATATAGCATAATCTAATGCAAACTCAGAGCACCATTTTTGGCACTGAACCTGCCCTTTGATGAAAGATTGAGATATTTCCATATCTGAACATGGATCATCAGATCTTTCCATGGGGCTTATACTTAAGCTTCTGCCAGTTATTTAGTGACCTACTTAATACAATTCACAGACAGCTGGACTGCCAGCACAGCTATCTTGAATTTGTAAATGATTATATGTCATTTGTGAATATCAATATGATCTATATAAGAAGCTTGTGTTACAACTGTATTAGAACTGTATGTCATGTATATCAGACTGGTTTGTACAGACGTGTGCTGAAAAGGTATTTTATAACATGTTTGTGTTTGAAATGCATCCACAGTGTGCTCTACTGGAGATAACAGAAATGTACATGCGCTATTGTAACTAAATGTATATATTTTAACAGTGGAAACTGGAATACAGGAAGTTAACTTCAGTCAAGAAAATTTTAGGAAAATAGCTGAAATTAAATTACTTTATAGGCTATGCAATAAAAGGGGTCTATATTGAATGTTCGAACATTCAAAATTCTGAATATCATATGGTCGACACCATATGATTGGATTTTTGAATGTTCAAGAGTTGTATTGGAGATCTCTGTAAGGGAAGATTTGCCTTTTCTGCCCTGTAGTGCGATCTCAGACTTGGTATATTTAAAGAGCGGCAACCTTCAAGTAGGTGTTTTGTGTACTTTATTTTTTTTATTAGCTATTCGGACATTTGAAAGTTCGATCATATGGTGTCAACCATATGAGAGTCGAACTTTCAAACGTTCAATTATCTAATATAGACCCAATAAAAGTTGGTATCTTTCAGTTTTCAATGCAGCTAGCGACACAGTCTGTGCTGAGAAGCTTTCTGTATTGTCTTCAGAGTGAATGAATTACTACCTTTCAAAGCACAGAGGAATGCAATTGTTTTATGACTTCCAGCATCTGCCAAAGATCTGAGGTCTATGTATTTTTAAATGGTGACTGCTAAATACTCCAAAAACACTTCTGTGCGCCAAAGAAAAATATTTATTAAGCAAAGCTTTCGGGTTAACCACCCTTCATCAGTACATAACATTGAAATCAATCTAAAGTCATTTAAATAGGGAACATCATTAAAACACATGATTCAGCCAGCCAAACAAAACCATCCTCTAATTATATATTAAAATACTGCTTATTTACATAACAATTAAGACACTAATGTATCATATTATAAAAACATATAAAAATATTTAAAATATCTAATCTATAAACTATAAATTGCAAAACATATAAAAATTAGATATTCTCTCTTTGCTTTTTAACTAATATTGGTTTCAAGCTAACCATTACATTTAAACCTGGCTCTGCCTTAGCATCTAACCTTATAATCCATTCTAGCTCTCTCAGGTCTAACATATTATTAATATCCCCTCCCCTCATACCAAGATCTACTCTACAGATTACTCTAAATTTAAATATGTGTCTTTCATTTTCAACAATATGTTTGCTGAGTGCATTTGTTAATATTCCACTTCTGATTTCCGATTTATGCTCTATTATGCGTTCTTTTAATTTTCTTGTCATCTTTCCTACATAATATGCTGGGCAGTTTACACAGGTTGCTATATACACTATTCGAGAACTGCTACAATTAGCCGAACATTTAAATTCAAATCTTTGTTTAGTTAAAGGGTGTTCAAAAATATTTGATGTGTCATAAATATCTGTACAACAAGTACAGTTATAACATTTCTGTGTTAAACTCCTATTTGAAAATTCTATCTTTTTCTCTTTAAAATCTTTAAAACATAACTTTTGCTTTAAATTATCTAAATTCCTAAAGGAAAACTTAGGTTTTATTCCTATTATGTCTTTTAATTCTGGCATGGCTAACATTATCAGCCAATTTTTCTCTATTATATTGCACACATCCCTTGTATAGGCGTTATAAGTTGTAACGTACCTAAGTACGTCTTTTCTCTCACCAAGTATCTGTGTGGGCTGTCTCTTGTCATTAAAAAAAGGTTTATACATATTATTTCTTTTCATTTTCACATCTTCATATACTGCATTTACATCTTGAAGAAAGTAGCCAAGCTTTAAAAAATCTTGTATCATTTCTTCCACCTGTAGTATAAAATTTTCATCTTCTGTATTTAATCTACTAACTCGTATTAGCTGAGCTTTCAATACACCTTTAAAGGTGTGCTTTGCATGCATACTGTCTTTCCTTATATATCGATTAGTATTAACCTCTTTTTTATAAATCTTTGTTTGTATTCTATTGTGCTTAATATAGAGATGGACGTCCAAAAAATTAATAGCTTCTATAGAAGAAGTCATTTTAAACTTTAAAAAATCTGTTGTTTTATTTAGATAATCAATATAATTCCTTAGTTCATCATTAGTACCCTCCCATATGAGAAAGCAATCATCTACGAATCTTTTATAGAACTTTACCTTAGCATTTAATTCATTATAGTTGCTTAGAATAAATTGCTTCTCCCATTGGTGTAGTACTAAGTTGGCATATGTATTCGCTGTTGGTGTACCCATTGCAACTCCAGTGAGTTGTAAATAAAACTTCTTATCAAACAGAAAAAATATTTTTTGTCAGTACAACATCTAATAAAACTCTAATATTTTCTATCTCCCTTACTTGCATGTATGTTTCCAAACCAAGAAAATTCCTTATTGCATCTTGCCCATATTCATTCGGGATCACAGTGAACAGAGAAACTATGTCCAATGTTACAAATAAAAATGCTCTATCATTATTAAGTTTATACCATTCAAACAGATCTAGTAAGAAGTTTTTAGTATCCTTAATAATACTTGGACATTTCACCAAATATTTACTAAGTTGTATCTGTAGATACTTAGAGATGGGCTCCGTCACCCACCCATTGCCAGAAACTATTGGTCTTGGGGGGTTCTCCATATTCTTATGTATTTTCGGAATACCGTATATCTGCGGTATTCTTGGACAAGGTACAGAAAAATAATTAAAAAGATCAATGGAAATATCTTGACTTAATTGTAAATCATATATTACCATGTTCACATCTGTTATACATTTCTTTACTTCATTAATGGTGATTTCTTTAAAAGTTATTGGGTCTGCTAAAAAACTTCTAAAGTTATCCAAATATTTACACTTGTCCATCACAACCACAGCTCCCCCTTTATCTGCTTGTTTTATAATTATGTCATCATTACATTCTAGATCTTTCAATGCCTTAAACTCTAAATATGTTAAATTAAAACATTTATTGCTCCTTCCATTTTTTCTCATGTACAACTGTCTTAGTTTCTTTTCTACTAAATTTACAAATGCAATAATAACAGGGTATGATTGAGGTATAAAAGTACTCAATCTTTTACAAACTGACGGCTTATTTTTGGTTTGTTTAAATATCAATTTCAAATTTACATTTGAAAGACACATATTTAAATTTAGAGTAATCTGTAGAGTAGATCTTGGTATGAGGGGAGGGGATATTAATAATATGTTAGAGCTGAGAGAGTTAGAATGGATTATAAGGTTAGGTGCTGAGGCAGAGCCAGGTTTAAATGTAATGGTTAGCTTGAAACCAATATTAGTTAAAAAGCAAAGAGAGAATATCTAATTTTTATATGTTTTGTAATTTATAGTTTATAGATTAGATATTTTAAATATTTTTATATGTTTTTATAATATGATATATTAGTGTCTTAATTGCTATGTAAATAAGCAGATGGTTTTGTTTGGCTGGCTGAATCATGTGTTTTAATGATGTTCCCTATTTAAATGACTTTAGATTGATTTCAATGTTATGTACTGATGAAGGGTGGTTAACCCGAAAGCTTTGCTTAATAAATCTTTTTCTTTGGCGCACAGAAGTGTTTTTGGAATACTTGGAGTGACAGACCAGACATTTTTTGTTTCATGGCTGCTAAATACTGCCAGATTCCAGCAGTGGGGGTTTCACCTGGGAACTAGAGTCAAATGACAAGAAATGATGTAATTCTGCTAGCTATCCCAGCAGTGATATTTGAGATATTAATTTGAGAAGTCTCTTAGTGAGACAGAGCATTCTGAATTTTGTCTTGGAACTGACAACATCAACAGCTAGAAGATCCATTCACCACATCTGCCTTGCTGTAATAGTAAGTTACTAGGGTAAAGTGTAATTCTCTTAGATTCAGTCAGGAATATAGTGAATCTTAGTTTAGATATTTTTTCTTTATTTATTTCAGGCTGTCCTGCAATGTTGTTTTAAATATTTCCTGTGGTTTTGAACCCTGATGTCATTGTGAATATATACTTAGTATTGTCTTGTTCTTTTATTATTTATTATTAAATAATTTTAAGCCATTCTTTATGGTTGATCTGTGTAAAGATATTTAAGTTCTGAGAGTACTTCCATATTTATTTGGTGACATTCCCCCGGATTCATGAAGCTTGTGCCAGGCGTAGTCATAGCGTAGGCGGTATAATGCCAAATATGGCTGTCGAGCGATTCAGGTACGATCCAATTCCATGTGCACTACTGGCATATGCCAGAACTGCGCAGCCCTCGGCTTAGGTATGCTAATCACCCCATGCGCAGTGTCACAACATGCAAATGAAGGCATATAATGAGTCATGAAGTGGTGCAGGCGTAGCAGAAGCCCATGGAAATGTAAACCAAAAAACACGGTTTACATTTTCCCAAGCAGAACATCGGAGCTATGGAAGTGGGCCAGACTCATGTATTACAAAGTTAACATATGCCAATGGCTAAATACACAGCCAATGGCATAAGAAAAGATGCACAACAACTAAAAAACAACATTTAATATCATGGCCACAGTAACGCACAGTACAACCGCAGAGCATGTGTGCGCAAACAGGAATACAAAGGAAATATATACAAATGGCAGAAAATCGCAATGTGAGACAAAGCATGATTTTACCATAATGAGCAATGGAAGGCATGGTACACTACACGTAAGGCACAAGGGTTGCCAAGGGCCCGTGACAGTGTTCGGCGCTGTAACTATGAATTAGTAGTCAATGCCATGCAAATGAGGCAGGTAATACTGAATCGCAAACGTCCCGCTGGATTAAGGATGTACCAGACGGCGCAGTGCCATAACACCGAGGAGTGTATCAGAGGTGATACATGACATCAGCAGAGGGATGTGCCACTGTATCAGTAAGCACATTGGAGCTATGCAAATCAGGCTAGACATTAGGTTCATAGGTTCATACTAGGCTATCTGCCCTGGGGCAATTATAAGCCTAGCCCAATTCTGTATGGCTTACGCCACCCCTTGATTTGAGTATACTGTGCCCTTTTTAAGGTTTAGTTTACTGTGCCTCTTTCTAATAGTGACACGGGAGTAATCCCTGGGACAAATCTATGATCCCCCATCCACCTATCAAGATTCTTCTTGAAGAGATTCAGTGAGGTGCTCTGCCTCACATGAACTGGAATTCTATTCCAGAGCGAAGGGAGCCTCTGGGTTATGAACCTGTCCCTCCAGCAAGTTCTATTTATTTCTGTGCTGAGGTTCAAGTCCCTTGAGCGTGTGGCTCTAAGGGATTTAGATTTACTGAGGTGGAGCATGTCCATTAATTCTGGATTTGACATAGCTTTGTATGTCAGGCATAGATCGCCTCAAAGTAACTGAGTAGAGCTGGAGTTTTTTTAACCGAGCAGCATATGGCATCTGTTTGAGACCCTTGATCCTCTTGGTGAGATACTTTTGGGGTCTCTCTAATTGCTGCAGGTGTCGGGTAAGGTACATCCCAAAAGGGGCATTGTATTCTATGATGGGCCTGATGAGGGATGAATAAAGGGGCACGATTACATCTCTTGATCTAGATGTGAAACCCTTCGTGATGAGGTGGGCTATGTAGAAGGTCTTTCTAATCACTTTGGCAATGTGGTTTTCAAAGGAGAGATTGCTATCAACTTGGGTCCCCAGGTCCCTAATAACTTTCTCTGTACTTAATGGGTTTCCACCTATGTGGTAATTTGTGGGCACATTGTTTTTGACAAAGGGTATGACTATACATTTTTTGCCATTTAGCTTTAAACCATGGCACTGGCACCAGTTATCTGTCTTTGTGAGACCTTTTTGAAGGATGTTTGTGTCAGCTGGAGAGTCGTCTGCAAACTTGGTGAGCCATAGTCCTCCCACGTTTGCCTGTACCTCAGAAAAGTATATACCGAACAAGAGTGGTCCCAGGACAGAACCCTGTGGGACACCACTTGTGACCGGTTTCGAGTCTGACATGGCTCCAGCAACTCTCACTCTGTGGGTTCTGTCTTTGAGCCAGTTTGCGACCCATCTTGTGACATAGGGGTTTATATTTAAGCTGGATAGCTTATCTATGATGCCCGAGTGGGGTATTGTGTCAAATGCCTTTGCAAGGTCCAGATAGGCTGTGTGGACTACCTTCCCTTCATTTATGGCTTTGGTGACTGTTTCGAAGAAGTCAACCAGGTTCAAAAGGCAGGATCTGCCCTTGACAAAGCTGAACTGGGTAGGATCTAGTGTCTGTAGGTCCCCAATGTCTTTGTTTATGAGCTCCATGATGATCCTCTCCATAGCCTTGCAGACTAAGCTAGTCAGGCTTATGGGGCGATAGTTTCCAGGGTCCGTAGAGGCTCCACCTTTGTGGAGTGGGACCACTGTTGCTGTACGCCATTCTGTGGGCACATATCCTGTAGTGAGGCTGAGATTGTATAGCTATTTTATTTGAGGGATTAGTTCCTCTTGAAGTTCATGTAGGATGCAACCTGGGACACCATCTGGTCCCATGGAAGCAGTGTTTTTTGCTTTGGAGAGGGCAGCCTTCACCTGAGCATCTGAGATGTTTGAGAGGCAGCCCTCTGCTGGGATAGATACTTGCTCTTTTGGGGGGGAGGGGGTGGAGAAGTTTGCACTGAACCTGTCTGCCAGGATATTGGCAATGTCTGTGGGTTCAGTGTATTTTTTGTCATTTAGAATCAACTCAGAACAGGTCTGGGAGTTGCATCCCAGGTTCCTAACATAACTGAAAAAAGCCTTATGATTGTCTTTGTTGTCCTGTGCAATTTTTCTCTCGAAGCTGGCCTTGGAGGATTTTATGATGTATCATAATTTTTTGCTAGTACTGATCAGAGATGCCTTCCCTATTAGGGATTTTGCTCTATCATGTACTAGCTTCCTCCTTCTGTTGTACAGTTTATTTATGGCAGGGGTCCACCAGACTGGACGCCTGCCTTTGGATGATTGAGTCTTGGTTTTGTTTGGGATAGCATGATCCATGCATTCCTGGAGATGTCCGTAGAATGTGTTTATATAGGATTCTGAAGTTTGGGCCGTAGTTTCCACTGGCCCTGGGGCCTTGAAGGATTCCACTTTGGTTTTGAGAAGTGAGAAGTTCACTTTTGAGAAGTTTTTCACTGTGGTTTTCTGGGCTGGGGGTGGGGTTGGGATGTGGACATCCAGTGAAATTAATTTATGGTCTGATCTTACCAATGAGGGATATACTTCTGGTGTAGAGCATAGAGTCCCCATGTTGGTAATGATCAGGTCTAGTATGTTGTCCCCTCTTGTGGGAGTAGTGACTAGTTGTTCCATAACATTTGAGTTTATAATTTCCAGGAACCTTTGGGCTAAGGTGCTGGGGCTTGAGTAGTGCTCCCAGTCAATGTTTGGGTAGTTGAAGTCACCCAATATAATGGTGTTCAGAGAGATCTTCATGTTCTCCGATGTTTTCAGGAAAGCCGAGTGGGATTCCTGACTTTGAGAGGGTGGTCTGTAGGATGCTATAAACTGAAAAGCAGTCTTGCCCACTGTTAGTTGCACATGGATGGTCTCCGATACTTCGTGCAATGCCACTAACCTGGAGGTGTGGATATCCTTGATAAATATGGAAACTCCCCCTCCTTTTGTGGTTCGGTCCGGGTTTTGGGGCCGAAAAGCATGATATGAGGTATAGCCTGGTAGTGCTGGGGTGCTCTCTGGAGCCTTGAACCAGGTTTCTGTCACTGCACAGATATCGATGTTCTCCATACTGAGAAGAGCTTCGAGTGCATGCATCTTGAGGTTAAGACTTCTGGCGTTAAGCAGCATTACCCTTAGTTTCTTGTTCCTTGTGCTGTCTATGGGGGTGGGTTTGACTTTTGAGCCTTGCCTAAGCAAAGCAAAGCTGCAGGACAGGGGTGGGGAGAAAGGTATAGAACCGTGTAGCTGAGAGCACACATGGTGCCCGAAAGCACATGTGTACGGGGATGAAAAAGTGCTGGAAACCCGGCAAGCGGATGCACATGCCACGAACAATAGCATAAAAAGGAAGGGAAAGGGAAGAAAAGAAGGAAATGCTGAAGCAGGGTAATTGGAGTACTAATGAGCAATCAACACCAATCAACTCACGGTGGCCAATCGACGGCAGCTGACAAGTCTGCTCGCATAAACCTGCAAAACAGGGTAGGGGAGGCATTGGAATGCAAAGAAAGGAGGGGAGGCATTGGATTGCAATGATAGGAGATATGTCATAGCAGAGCAAAGCGAACCGACAGTAGACCAGCAATAGCACACATTACGCAAGATACGCCAGGTCTAGGAAAGTACAAATGAAAGCAGGCTGCTGGAGGCATGCCAGAAAATGGTAGGTGGAACATGCAGAAATGTAAAGGGAAGGTCAAGAGGTAATCCACGGCAGCCAAATGTAATTCAGCACCAAAGGCACCACAATAGTAGTTCCGGTAGTAAAACACATAAGATACCCTGTAGCTACGATCGTACATACACATCCTATGACATCATCGGTGTTCACAGCACAATAGTGCAAAGTGTGAAAGCACCCTACACACACCTGTGTATTCCCAAACACTGCACCATAGGTGTAAACACACGGGGAACTTTTAAAATGTACATGTTGGGAGCTGCCATAGCTGTGATTCATCAGCATGTGTTAGAAACTGATGGTGCTGTGGAGGATGATACCGACAACCACCGCAGGCCCCGGAGGAGGAGAAGAGTGTTCAGACCAAGGGTAACCTACCAGGGGCTACAAGATCTGGAGATAGTAGAGCATTACAGGGTGGACAGGGACATCTTACAGCAAATAGTGGAGCTGTGCCGGCCACGCCTGAGAACCAGAAGCAACAGAGGGGAACCCATCCGAGTGGACATGAAGGTATGTGTAAGCTTGCGAATACTAGCCACAGGTACTTTTCAAAGGCTAACTGTATATATAATGGGGATCTCACAGGCATCAGCATCCAGGGTACTACACCAGTTCCTGGATGCTATGTTACCACATGCCAATGAGTATATATACTTCCCCCGAACTCAGGAGGAGTTGGCCAGCAATATGCGTCACTTCCACCATGTGGCACACTACCCGGAGGTACTGGGTGCGATAGACTGCACGCACATACAAATCAAGTCACCACCCGGTGAGCATGGTAGGCGCTACATAAACCGCAAGGGATTCCACTCCATCAACTGCCAGGTCGTGTGCAATGCCCAGGGCATTATCATGGATGTGTGTGCTGGCAGCCCTGGAAGCTACCATGACTCCCATATCTGGCATGCCTCACAGCTGTATCAGGTATTTGTCAGGGGGGACATCCCACATGGCCACCTTGTGGGGGATGCTGGCTATGCACTGGAGCCGTGGATGATGACTCCCATCAGAAATGCACACACACCCATGCAAGAACGCCATAATGAGGCACACACACAAACCAGAATCATCATAGAGCGTGTGTTTGGGATGCTGAAATCACGGTTCCAGTGCTTGGACACATCTGGTGGAGCCTTGCAGTACTCTCCAGGCACGTGTGCCCATATTGTCATAGTATGTGCCATGCTACATAATATGATCCTGCGGAAACAGCTGCAGCAGGGACAAAATGGTGAAGGCCCTCATAGCCCTTCGCATTTGCCAAAGCCATCACAGGCACAGAGGGATTCAGACAATTAACACACTGTGCCAGCCCCAGTAGGCAGACGGAGGCATGCCCAATTTGCCTACGCCTTGGCAAAGAGGGAACATATAGCACATACTCTGACAGTGTAGGCCCCTACGGACTGACACACCTCTCCACCTGCACACACAGTAAAATGGATGGCACACAAACACGACTACCTGTAAATTGTAATGTATAGGTGGCCCACTGTGTGAATCCTACATAGGCAGCCCTCAAACATTGTACACACAACAGCTAGTGGAACACAGAATGTCAACACCTGAACAGTACATGCGCCTATCAGCATATGGTGGTGCTGTGTGTATAGGTTCCCAGGTACATCGGCAGATACACGGCCGATTGTCGGAGGCCATACAACAAACAGGGCAAGCAGTGTCCGCTGTCGCCACAACATCGAGAAACCAACTGTCGCTTAGAGGAGCAGAGGCAATCATGGGAGCACATGTGTGTAAGCACTGTTCTGCACACACTCAGCATGGGGTCCCTGCTGCATTAATGAGGGGCTCCACATAATATAATCATGGATGTTGTGTCAAGGCATGGGGTGTACCAATGACAGGTAGTCGTCACCCCAGCATGCTCCACCAACGGTCGTTTGAAGGTGTAGCACAGTATCCTGTGTGGCTCACTGTGATATACATACCCAATGCCAGAGCACTCCCAGTAAACATCACATTGATATACCATTAGCTGGACTCATCAATATGTAAACTAACTGAGTTACCCATGTGAGTGCAGTATGGAGTAACAGCCCTAGTATACCCCACGTACAAAACGACATAACACTTGCACAAATCCCAGATGGCCATGTGTTAAATGCAGTGACCGTCATGCATGTTCCTGGTCCCACGTCCTGCAAGGGATGTAACATAATCCCGAAGGCACGAGTAATGCACGTCGGATGCAGGTCAGCAGTTCATGTTTAGCACACATTAGGGGGAATATGCATTGCCCACTGCTGGTAAGCGACATTTAAATATGACTAAATGCATATGTGCGAAACAGGGATAAGCTTCACCAAATATCGCGCAGATCATGGTCAGTGATGTCCAGAACAGATGGAACCAGCATTATTCACCCCTGTACTAATAGCACCTGCTCTGAAGGGTAAAACGACCACTGCCAGGAGTAGAACACGCAATCATGTATAGAATCACCTAACACTATTGCTAGCCAAGATGTACCTATGGTAGGGTTGCCACCTCTTCAAATGACCAATGTGGGACATACGGCAGATGTCTGCAGGCCGACACATACACCCAGCCAGTACGAAAATCAGAACTTCACTGTTTTGCATAGATAACAGCTCATTCTTGTAATGTTTACTTACTTATTCTGTTTCTATAACGTACAGGTGGTTCAGATACAGAATAACTGTTTTATGCAACTATTACATAAATCATAGGAAATATGTATGTTCTAAAATCACAGGACATTTGCCATGTTTAAAAATATTTTGCAGGACACAACTGCCCAAAGAGGGACTGTCCCTCGCAGAGTGGGACAGCTGGTAACCCTAACCTACGGCAGGTGTGTAATGTGACAGGTACAGACACAAATGTGCGGAGTCCAGGAAACAGTATACACCAACAAGTACACAATGAAAGGTGTAGCTTGCCTGTCACTTTCCCCGTACAGATATATATATATATATATATATATATATATATATATATATATATATATATATATATATATATATATATATACATGTACACATATATACATATATATAATACAGATAGAAAGGGCGCTAGAGTGATATATGTTGATATATACGGATTCAGTGATATCTGCAAATGCATAGAGATAGGTCAATGACATCCATAACACCATGGAGGTACAAATAAATAGGATACCGCCAACAATGGAATGTGAAACATATCGACATGTGTAACCACAAGGCTGAAAGACCGAAAGAACACAGTACTGGAACAGTACAACCGCGAGCAATAGTATGATGATATGAAGGGACATTTAGTTACTGCTGCCGGTGTTGCAGTCCACGTAGGTACTGTGTTCAACTGTGTTTGTGAGTGCCGTAGTCTGTGTATGTGTGTTGAGGGTGCCGTGTGCGTCTCCGTGTGACTGTAATGTGTGTGTGTCCGCATCATGTGTCTGTAAGTGCCAACTCGGAGGTAGATCATTATGGTAGGTGTGGGTATAGCTAGCCGTAGGCAAACAGTTACCACCTGTCCCACAGTAGGAGGGACAGCCCCTCCCTGGGCAGGTGTGTCCTGACATAAAACATTACAAAGGGCAAATGTCCGAGATTGTAGGATATTAATATGTCCCATATATAACGTAATAGTTGCATTAAATAGTTATGCCTGTACGTAAGAAACGTAAATGTCACTTGCAATATAATAAGTAGCCAAAGCCCCACAACAATAGGTATGTATAGAGGATAAAAGTATGTGCTAACCTGTGTACTGTCCGTGGCTATGTGTTGGCCTGTAAACACCACTGTGTGTCCCACAAGTGTCTAACAATGTCCATATGAAAAGGTGGCAACCCATGGCAAAGAGGTTCTGTTACCAACACAACCGCAATGACTGCAAATATCTGGGACAGAAATACACGGGATAGCTGTCACTTAGACATATCCCTTTACAGATCGCTGCAATTCCGGAGGTATGGAAGTATCAACCTCACCCGCATACTATATAGAAACCAATTAACAATGGCCCAATGTACAATCCCGTAACATAAGTCTACTAACTGACAGCTCTTTAATTTGGGATGGAGCCCACACACATATATGGAATATGTAGAAATGCAAGCCCCACAAACCTGTATATGCTATGTACACCCACCGTCATCCCCCACACAAGAAACTATAGCAATACAGACTGTAATAACAGTACAAACATCCAGTCAGTCAATTACATCTGCAGAACCGTCAACATACCTTGTGAGAGACACAATTAAAGGCGCCATGCAAAATTGCAGCCGTTGTATAATGGAACAAACGGCAATGTGACAGGTTTTGTTTGCAATAGTCCATCATCAGACATTGGGATGACAGGTACACCCACATGTGGAACCACATACTCTAGCTGTCACACACAATCCACGGGGGACATGAATCCAAAGTATACTTGTCTCTATGCATAGCAGTTACAATTACACATAACAAAACACAATACAGGCCATCTCCCCGAAGGTAGGGCAAATGGGCAACACCCAAGTGGTGAATTCAATTATACCCCACTGTTGCCACCTAATTGGCGAATGGAGTAGCTGCACAGCTGATATGCAAGTAATTAGTTGCTCAGGAACACCAATTGGTGGGAGGAAACCACATGTTACAGGTATTGACGTATATAAGAATGACTTGCCAGTTATTCAAACCATATGCGCATACAAAATACCTGTTTAAGCAGTGTGAGAGAGATAGAGACGAAACTCCATAACGATAACAAGGTATGTAGAACACTCGGTATGTAAGTTTATGTATAGCATGTTCTTTATTAATTATTTATTGTATGTATAGCCTGGTTTGCATAAATTACACGTGTCCGCAATGCATAAAGTGGGAAAAGGTATTTATGTAGTGATGTCTTGCTGAGCATACTAACGCTTGTAGAAACTGTGTGTCCAGCAGTGGGCCACAAGGTACACATCACAGACACCACAAGGGATGCTACATGAGGGCTTTAAACAGAACAATTCCATACAACCCGCTGTCAGTGGTAGGGTATGTCCAACAAGTACGTGCCATAGCAGGGGATAGTATATGTTGATATACTGTCACAGTAGGCATGTATATGGGCATATAACGACAATGACATGTCTAAGGTGGTCCCGCTGTGCAAGTATGCTTTGCATTATGGGATACTATGTGAAATATGCGTACTGTATAGTATTGTGGGTAGAGATGTCAGATATTCTACACAGCATAACAGGCATATCATGCATACCAAAGGTATCGTCTATTGGCATGTACAATAACAGGATACATATGGCTTGTAGGCACGGGACATTGTAATAGGTTCATAGGTTCATAGGTTCATACTAGGCTATCTGCCCTAGGGCATTTATAAGCCTAGCCAGAGTGTGTGTGGCTTTCACCACCACTTAGGATGAGAATACTATACCCATTAGTTTGCTGTGCCTCTGTCCAGCAGTGACACAGAGATGATTCCCGGGGTAAACCTACGATCTCCCATCCACTCATCAAGATTTCTCTTGAACAGAGTCAGTGAGGGGCTCTGCCTCACATGGACTGGGATTCTGTTCCATAGTGTAGGGAGTCTCTGGGTGATGAATCTGTCCCTCCAGCACGTCCTATTTATATCCGTGTTGAGGTTTAAGTCTCTTGCTCTTGTGGCTCTGGTGGATTTGGATTTTTGAGGTGGAGCATGTCCATTAATTCGGGTTGGACATGGCCTTGTATGTCAGGCACAGATCACCTCTGAGCAGATGGTATGCGAATAGAGGTGGAGTTTCTTCAGTCGGGCATCGTATGACATATGTTTGAGCCCCTTTATCCTTTTGTTGAGGAACTTTTGGGGTCTTTCCAACTACTGCAGGTGTCGGGTAAGGTACATTCAATGGGCGTTGTACTCAATCATTGGTCTGATAAGTGAAGAGTACAGGGGTACAATGACCTCTCCTGATCTGGATGTGAATCCTTCATGATCAGGTGGGCAATGTAGAAGGTCTTCCTAACCACTTTGGCAATGTGAGTGTCAAAGAGAGGTTACTGTCAACTTGGGTCCCCAGGTCCCTGATAACTTCTTCCGTGTTTAATGGATTACCACCTATGTGGTAATTAGGGGTTACCTTGTTTTCCCAAAGGGTATGACTATACATTTTTGGCATTTAGCTTAAGGCCATGGCTCTGGCACCAGTTATCCATTTCTATGAGACCTCTCTGGAGGATGTCTGTGTCTGATGGAGTGTCAATTATGGTGCCCAGTTTGCAGTCATCTGCAAATTTTGTCAGCCACAATCCCCTATGTTTGCCTGCACTTCAGAAAAATAAATGCCGAACAAGAGGGGGCCCAGGACTGAGCCCTGTGGGACACCGCTCATGACCGGCTTAGAGTCTGACATGGCACCAGCAACTCTAACCCTGTGTGTTCTGTCCCTGAGCCAGTTTGCAACCCATCTTGTGACATATGGGTTTACATCTAAGCTGGTGAGCTTTTCTATGCCAGTGGGGTATTGTGTTGAACGCTTTTGCTAGGTCAAGGTAGGCTGTGTGAACTGCCTTACCCTCATCAATGGCCTTAGTGACTGTTTCGAAAAAGTCGACCAAGTTCAAGAGGCAGGATCTGCCCTTGACAAAGCCAAATTGGGTAGGATCCAGTGTCTGTAGGTCCCCAATGTCTTTATTTATGAGTTCCATTATGATCTTCTCCGTAATAGCATGATAGCTAATCTAAATGGAAGGGCTACCAAGTAACCATGCACAAAGGACATGTAATAGCTCCACAGGTTCATAGTGGGGTACTATGCAGTCTGGCAAGTCTATGTGTAAGCACAACTACAGTGTTCACACCAGTGGCACCTCTCTAGGGTAGTGTCCTGTGAACAGCAGAGCCATGTGTTACCTGCACCTCTGCACAGTACAGCCACTGCAGTGATCCCTGGTGTACATGTGTCTCCCAACCACCAAGGGAGGTTTCACATGAACAGTGCTACTGAGTGTCCCTGCGTGATGTACATAGGACTCATGTTACAAAGCATGGTGAGTGTCCGGTGTGGGAATGTAACCCACAAGCACATCCCACTCATTGTTGCGTGTGTGCACATATCCATGAGCATGTTGCTCACAGTGGCTTTTGCTTATGTCACGTATGTGGAGTATATCCATAAATATTGTTGTGGACATGGGCCCTGTCTGTTCAGCAGAGGTCACCCCTGAGTATGTAGTATGCAAATGTGTACAGACGTGGTGTCCGCAGTACAGCCACATACTTTAACTGTCGGAGCTCAATAAATGTCATGGCGTGTTAATGTTGTGGTATGTAAAGCTGTAGCTGTTGTGTAAGGTGCATCCTACATGGGGTGGTGTACCCTTGACTTTGTGTAAATGTTCTGAGTTCAGAGGTACAATAGGTGCCCATGTACCAGCTACACACCCAGTACAGATACGTGTGGCCACATAGAAGGAGATCCACGCCACAGTGGCAATACGGTAACCGCAGGAGTGGGTGCGACATACGTGTGTACTACAAACATGTACAATGTGACATGTATGTAGGGGACTACCACCTATGTGATAGTCAGTGGGTGAATGGTGTAATGCAAAGGTAATGTTCATGCAACATGCGTCATGCAGCTTGAGGCCATGATATTCATATCAGGTATCTGTCACAGTGACACCCATATGGATGGAGTCAGTATCAGCTGTTGGATCATTCATGGTGCTTTGTATGCAGGGGTGTGTAAAGCTAGGCAGGGAAAGTCACTATGTGCTAGCCTGTACCTTAGGGAAGCATATACTGAACATGAGGGGCCCTATGACTGAGGACTGTGGTATGCCAAATGTAACTGAAATGCAGTCGGTACTATGGTATGCTGCCCTCATTGTGTGTGTCCTGTGCAAGAGCCATGTTGCATAACATCCTGAGACATAGGGTACGATGTGCAGGTGGATGTGTATGTTGTCAATACCAGAATGGAGAACGGTGCTGAAAGGCAATGAGAGGATAATGTAGGATGTGTGGACTACCGTACCATCATCAACTACCCTGGTAACTGTATGAAAGGAGTCCACCAGGTGTAGGGGCTATGCTCTGGCCCTAACAAGTCCAACCTGGGTGGCATCAAAGGACCGGAGCCCAACAATGTCTCTGTGAATGACATCCTTGATGATGTGCCCCATAGCTGTGCAGAACAGTCCAGTCAGGTGTGTAGGACTATAGTCCCACTCATGCATTATGTTGCCAGCTATGTGGAGTGTGAGAAATGTTGCTGTGTGACATTCAGGGGCCACAATGTCTGATACAAGGCTATCACTGAATATGGTGGCCTAGAGGGGAGACATGTTGTTCAGAGGTTTGTGGACATCACAGCCTGGGACTTTGGAAGGTGACATGGGGCCAGTGTCCCAGGACATATAGAGTGCAGGTTAGTACTGTGTAGGTGTGACCGCAGGGACACCGCAATGTTCCTGCATGGATTGTGGCCCTGTAGTGAGTGACAGGGTGTAATGTTAGCATTGAATCCATCCACCAGCATGTTGCCAACATCACCTGGGTCTGTAATGTTCCTGAGTGACTGTTGTATGTGAGAGCAGATGTGGGTGTTGCCATCGACTACTGTCATACCACCATAATGCCTTGTTGTACACCCTGGAATGTGTCACAGTAATGTTGACGTAGCTAGTCTCGGAGTATGTGATGAGGGATCCTGTGGCCCTACCAAGGCTGACCAGTGAGCTACGCCACCCATGGGATTGTACACCACTGTGCAACAGCCTCCACCTGTTGTTGTACATTATGTCCATGGAACCTGACCACCAGAGTGGTGTCTGTTATCTGGTGTGTACCATCATGGCTCTGTGTGGAATAGCATGATCCATGCAGTTGTGTACGTGCTAATGAAGTGCACCGGGGTATGTTTCAGCATTTGTATGTGCATCGTCCATCTGCACGGGTGTCATGACGTTAACAACCGCTGTCATAAGACGTCTGTAGTAGGTGTTGTAGTACTCATATACTGTGTATGCCATGAAGGGTGTGGTGCCGGGATGTGGCTAACAAGGTTGATTAGCATACGTTCGGAATCCACCAATGAGGGGATAACCCCAGGTGTGGAGCACCAGTCACATGTTGGTAGTGTTCATGTCAAGGTTAATGTTGGTTTTGGAGGTGGTGTGTATGGGTTGATCCAGCTGAGTGGAGGCTATGACTCATGGATGTGTTGGTACATGAGTGGCTATCCCAGTTAAGTGTGGGGTAGTGTCAGTCACACATCAGTAGTAGCTGTCTGAGCCCCACTATCCAGTACACCAACAAAGGAGGTCTGGTAACCGTGGGGTATGTTGTTGTATCTGTAGCTTGTTATGATGTGTATAGTGGTTCCGGACACAGTGAGTTGCACATGGAGCACCTCTGATGCATTGTGCTAAGTAACTAGCCAGGATGTGTGTACAACATAGTGGGATATGGGTACACCTCAGCTGTGGGTGTGCCGGCCCAGGTATGTGCCTGAAAGGTATAGTCTGTCTATAACCTGTCATTGCAGGTGTGCTCTGCAGAGCCTAGGTCCCAGTCACTGCAGAGATATTGGAGTGGTGCATTATAAGGTGTGCCTTGCCTGCGTGCGTCACAGAGAAAGATGCAAGCATTGTGTCACATGACCCCATGTCTTGCTTGCCAGTTCCCATTCTGCCGGTGACTGTTATTGGAAACTGTGCAAGACAAGCAGTATAGAAGCAGCAAGAGCTTTACATGTGATCTGTACTCCCAGGGATGACAGGTGCAGGTCATCTGAGCCAAAGCATTGTGTTTGACCAGGTCAGTCAATGCGGACAGATACCAGATGCCTGTGGAAAGACAGCAGAAGCATTGGCAGGTGTTGAAGTGACACAGTCAGTTGGTGTACAGTGGTATCGGGTCTGGATGCATGCATAATGTTCCCCAGGGCTTGGCCCACACCTTCAGGGCTACAAGACTGGTGAGCTATTGCATGTCCCTGCACACGTAGTCTGTGAAGTGGCATCTCAGGGCAGTCACACTAACATGGAGAATGACAGTCACATCGTACCTGGTGAGGTGTGGCATGGGTGCATAGGTTATGTTGCAGAACCAGTTACCCTACAGCAAGATGTAAGCGACTATCACCTTGTGTAGCCTGCTGTGTGGTACTGCAGTGTGACCGCCTACAGAGTCACCTATGACTGGTGTGTTGTGTATGTTATAACACCCTATTGGCTGTATGTGATGGGCACACATGAGTCTGTGGGCTATAAGTTGGTGATGTTGTTTTCCATGACGGGGGCTGCCTCTGGTGCCTACACAGAGTATGGCGAGGTACTGTACAAGTTGTCCTCATATGTGTGGCTTGTGATGGAGATCATGTGAGACTATGTGATGAGTGGGGTGTGTTGCGAATGCTACACATCCCCACATGACTGTCAGGTGCAGTCAGGGTTGCTGACAGCATTACCCCCAGCACGGCTGCATAGGTGCATCCCCCACAGGCTGTAGTGTCGTATGTTGGGAGGTCAGCATTGAATATGTACATGACACAATTGGTCTATTGCCACATGTACGACATATCCATCATATAGACAGGCAATAGCACTGGTACGTGATAGTTGGACATGCCTGTATATACAACCATGTCACACAGGATATGTATGTTACGTGTGTACAACAGCTGTTGTACCATAAGCGAGCTGGAAATTGTAGGACAGCCAGTGTACCTGTGGGAAATGGTGTGGAATGGGTGCTATATTAATCAGTAGCTCATGACATGCACCCAAGTTCTGAACAAGTACCTAGCATGACCATACAATACAGATAGGGTGTTGGATAATATCAACCCACAAGTGGTGACGACAGTTATAATGGGTGGCACCACATTATAACCCTGCTGAGTATGGTGTGCATGTCCATGAACCATTATCACTGTAGATGTTAGCAGTACAGATGTACAACACAGCATGGATGTTTGATTACAGATACTCTTGTTTGTCACAGGAGTGTTCTACCAGTGGCCTGTTGACAGACTCACAACTACAAAAGGTGCCAGAGTGGCATGTGCATATCACACCAGTGCCAGCTACAGTAGAACAGGGTTAATGTGTTGTACCCCACCCTTATTGTAGCCCATACCACACAGACAAATGTTAGGCATCTGTGTATGTGAGGATGTGAATGGCCATGACCTATGCCAGTGTTGTGAACAACATACACAATGGGCTGTGTGGGTGAGGTGTGTGACATATGTGCACATTCTGATGGATGATATCAGCATTGTCACCGCTAGGTGAACATCCCCGTACCCATTAACTACCACCTAGGCTGTGGTCAACATTATGGACACTGTGTTAGGGGTGGTGCTTTGCAGTACACCTCCCTGACTTGGTGATGTCTCCAGGCCCCTTAGGTAGTCATACGAGGTACCCATGTGTTGACAGGGTGCCATCAATGAGCACGGAGATCATGGGACAGGCATATACAGCACTGGGGTGACCAATATCGGACCACATACCACCTTCAAGGGGTAATGGCCATGCGCAGATGGACGATACCAGCCGTCACAATCCTAACCTCCACTATGCAGCATGCTGTCTACTTTGGATAAAGACATTTGCTACACCATGATGATGGACATGCTACATGTCCATATCCTGATCTGTAAGACACACGTCATGGACAGCCACTGTCCTACTACTAGGATTGCCACATGCTGGATAGATCCCTGTGCCATACCTGTGACATACTCCCGCCATACCATGCAACCCTGTCCATCAAAGCTGCACATGTCATCCCAGTCATACATGGTGTGATGGCCCCATGGTAGCTGTAGTATCAACTGTCTGGATCAGTAATGGGGCACTGATGCACCTCACAGTGGCATAATGGCTGTCTGTTACAGCTAGGTAACCTTGCCCATACATGCTATGGTTGATAACCATCCCTGCGAATGACGTCCGACTAGCTATTGTCCCATGTCTATCACATGTGCAACACAGGCAATCCGTGGCAGGATGTTGAACAGCTGTAGAGTGCTGTGCAGATGTATATGGCAAAACACATGCATGTACAGGTGTCCATGCGTATGTGTGCATTGTCACTGCTCAAGTCCATTAAGGCTGTGTCTGTGTTGATATGTGACATATACACAGCATCAAGGTCAACAGCATTACCGTGGACACATCCAGGCATGTGCAGATAGGTAAGAACACCAGTGTAGGCAAATAGACATGCCCACATCAAGACAGCAGTCACATGGAGTATGAACACTGTAATGAGGTGACACACATATATGGTGATGATATCCAATGCATAACGGGTGTGACATGTGTGTGACACATACATGTTAGTCATGTCAGTGTCATGATGATTTGCAAAGATAACTGTGCAGATGTACTAGATGTCATAGAAATGTATGTGCAGCAGTATCTCTGTACATCTCTGAAACTGTGACCTGTCACCATCATTATGTCTTACAGATAATGCCTCATGCACACACCTTCCAGCGTACAGCCGCCAGGAGGATGATGTCCTCATCCCATATCTCCATGAGAACTATGAGTTGTTGTTCAGTCATGTGCCAGAGCATGCCCAGCAGCGGGATGACCTGTGGCAGGATCTACGCAGGAGGGTGAACGATGTGGGTGGCCATAACCGCACCTACCAGCAGGTGCGCAGACACTGCACGGACTTAATACGACATGCAAAACAGCATGCCACTGCAATTGCCAGGGAACAAGGTGGAACAGGTGGTGGGCCACCAACCCAGCCCCCACTCACACACACCAAGGAGCTACTGGCCAGTCTGGGGACACCCTCAGAACAGCATCCACAAACAGTAGCTGCCATCGTGAAGGTGGGTGTCTCCCAACCAATGAGCCTGGAGTTGCCTGGTAAGTCAGTACTGCACATATGGATATTATATCCCATTTAGTTGCATGTATCACTGTACATTATGTAAAGCAACAACAATGCAAGGTATGTGGACACACATGCTGCATACTACCATATGCTACCCTGTGTATGCACACATGTGCATACTATATGCTATTATACAGGTGATTGTGTTAACATGCACAGTGCACCCTGTGGCTGTCATACAGTCATGGATAATGTTCATACTGCTGTGTCACCCTGTACAGGTACCTCTGGCGTGCCGCACAGACATGAGTCTGTTGCAAGTGAGACTGTCATCAGTATCAGGCATGTTAAGGTGTAGATCTATTTGTCATGTGGCCAGTTAACACTTGCACAAATGATGTTCATTCCAGTCATGATATACAGGTCACATCACCCATCATTCACACAGGTCACCCATGTGCAATATATACAAACAAAATGATACACTGACATGAAACCACAGTAGTTGTCATTGCTACATGTGTGGTCAGCTGTGCATACAGCGGTGGAGGTGTTCTACAATGGAGGCATATGTATTATGCATTGGAACAACATGTGTGGTACGCACACAATACCACAAAGTGAGCTGTGATATGGGCAGCCCACAGGTGTCACCATTGTGTTATATGCCCCTGCATTGGGTGTACACATTGTGATGTGCCATCTGACATGTCCCAGAGATGTAGTGTTCTGGCTGCAATATTGTCACACTATCCCATGACCCATACCCCACATACCAAACATACAACCCGTTGTCTGCATAGCCCTGTGGATAGTCATATCTGACATCCATGGGTGTATGTCACATGGGACAACACAGACATGTGAGATAGATGGCCATCACACACATTTGGCCAACACATGTGCACACATGGCCATGGGTGATGGCCAGAGACACATAGCCACACAGTAGATGTGATGTGTATACACCCTGTTGCACATTGTCCACACATGGTCCAATTATAGCCATAGTTGACTGATTATACAGTTGATGTGGTACACTGGACATCCTAAAAGCCCGTACACAGCTAGTGGAGATGTCACTGAAGTCTACCATATCAGATCTGGTGAACATCACAACTGTGTCATAGCATGCATTTATGGCTATGTGTACATATTATGCATTGTACAGCAATATAGATGCCTCATGATGCCATGCAATGGCACAGTGTTTGTACTTCACACTGTATAGCAATGTAGATGGCTCACACTACCCTTCCATGCTCATGCCCATTTGCTAAACATGCATTCTATCTGTAGGGCATACAGACAACACCGCAATGTGATGCCCATGATGATGCTGTACATGTGTCAGGACACCATTGTGTCAGACATGTATGCATGTTAATGCACATGTCAGCAGATTACATGTCAAGGTCATGTCAGCCATGTGTACTGTTATCCTGTTCTGGTCCACATGGTGTATCACGGGGATGCATGCATACTACCATGATTGTGTGAACTGCATGGCTACTGATATGACACCTGCTTGCTGTAGTGTGCACCACAGGGAGGTATGCTTACTAACACTATTAATGTCTGAGCTGCATGCCCTCTGCTGTATCACAGGCATGCTGCATGCCATCTGTCAAATCACATGCATGGTGTGTCTGTGTGTGTGTGTCTGTGTGTGTGTGTGTGTGTGTGTGTGTGTGTGTGTGTGTGTGTGTGTGTGTGTGTGTGTCTGTGTGTGTATGTGTGTCTATTGTAATTTAGAGTCTTTCTTTGCATTCGCAGGTGATGTAGGTGCGTTACCCTCCTGCAGTCCATCTGATGTTAGTGTCCCCACAGATACTAGCAGTGATGAGCATATGCATGAGGCAGGGTTGCCAGGGGCTGAATCTGTGCCAATGGTTGCCATCCCAGCTATGTCCCCCTCTACCCCACACACAATTCTGCTGCCAACACATACCACATCACCAGTGGCCATAGAGGAAGGACAGTCAGCATCTGTTAGCATGGGACAGGAACATGTGGTGGCTACAGAAGGTGTGTCTACACACCATGGTGTCAGTGTAATGACTGCAGATGTGCCACACAGGCATGTGGCCGGTGCTGCTCATAGGAGGACCTCTGGCAGACATGCACCTGCAGGACAGAGCGCAGCAGCTGGTATCATCAGACGCATGTTCCAGACTGTAATGGCGGCACAGGCACATGCTGAATGGCAGAACAGAGAAGGGCAGAGGCTGCAGAGGGCTGCTATCCGTACTCTAAATGACAACATCCAGGCATTGGCAAATGCTCAACAGCAGATTGCTGATGTTCTGGACAGGCGATTGGCTGACATGGTTGGAATCCTTGACCATGGCATGGCAATCCACGAGCGTGAGCTGTCCATGTTGGAACATCTGGAAGGAGTGAGGCATAGGCCACGTGGACGTAGGCCAGCTACACCACCTGGTGCAGGTCAACGTGAGCATGCCACCTCACATGCCCGCTCCCATAGTGTCAGTAGCAGTAGCAGTGCAGCTGGTGCTGCGGTGTCCACACCAGGACAAAGCAGGCCACGTGGACATGGCCCTGGACATTCCCAGTGGGGACACGGTTCCAGTGGACATGTGTCGTTGGGCAGTAGCCAATCTGCACCTCCGCCTGGTAGTGCCCGTGCAACCCCTGGCAGGCACAGGTCACATGGCCGTGGCCGGACACAGTGAGCTGTACAACCTGGTCTGTACAATCTGGAGCTGTCAGTAATACCCCGCGTAGTCATCACAAAAGGCAGAACCATGTGCACACATACACGCACACAGCAAAGACATCTGTAGGGCACAACAACACCCACAGGCATACTGAACAGACATGTCCAATCATATCATTGGCCCTTACCCACACACATGATGTCATCCATTGGTGCAGCCTATGCCCCTGGCAAACATTATCACCCTGTGCATATGATGAAGCCTGTGCTGCATCCCTGTCATCCGCACCATCGGTGCAGGGACATGCTCAAATGGTCTGATTCACAGGGTGAACAGAATAAACAGAATAGTGAGAAGTGTATATTACATTAGTTGTGTGAGGATAGTGAGAGAAGTGTATATTACATTAGTTTTGTGGGAATAATGAGAGACATGTATATTACATTAGTTGTGTACTGTTGACACGCACCAGACATACCATGCAGTACAGGTTTAGCATGCATTGTTATATGTTCACAGTATGTGTCTCGGTAACAACAGTAACAGCATGTTGGTAATGATTCCCTGGGTCCCTCCTTATGGTCTACTTTCATGTGCCTACAGGTAGCACTGTTTGCAGTCTCCCATGTGTAACTGTAGAGTACTCACAGGAACATAAGGCAATATCAGCATGCTATACGTAGCCTCAGCCTGAAAGTCTAACATAACACAGCTGTCCACACATATACTGATCCAGAAGCATGTGGGCAGTTTAATAGGCTACAGTGGCTAGAGACGTGACAGCCATACCAGGTCACATCACAGGTATGTTGACATGGTGCAGGAGTTGTACACAGCGGTCTGGCCAATGATAATGTTAGAGGCCACTTGATAGCATGAGGCCTCACTGTGTAGCAGTAATACCCTGTCACATTACAGGAACATGCTCACACTCACGGGGTCAACAACACTTTAACACACACCACATAGTGTTGAGGTGAGGACCCTTGCCTATGTGGTCATCACCCTCACAGTACTGTGCATCCACACGACGTGACACAGACAAAGAACATGTACAGGTAGCCATTGCGGCTGAGACTGATGGCATCAACAGGGTAGTGGACTGCATCAACATGAGGGGTTAGGGATCCTGTGTGTTTTGTATGGTAGCATACACCCTCACTCCATGCACCAGACAGCCATACATACCTACATACACGCACACACACTGTGGAGACTACTAATGTCATACACATATGGATAGCTGATGTGTGTGATAGACACACCACACCTGCCTATGTCATGCTTTCCACACTGCAGTATGTACAGATCTCTACAACAGTGTACAGGGGTGTGTACCAATGTGGATGTATTCCCCACCATATGTGGCATATATGGTCACACAAGCAAACACACATGGCA
This sequence comes from Protopterus annectens, assembly GCF_019279795.1. Taxonomy (NCBI): domain Eukaryota; kingdom Metazoa; phylum Chordata; order Ceratodontiformes; family Protopteridae; genus Protopterus; species Protopterus annectens. The sequence continues at coordinate 1,871,939,355 of NC_056743.1, read as the reverse complement.
GTACTGTGAATGATACACCTGCTATATGATGATACGTCTGCCAGACATGCAGCAGTATTGGCCGCAGTATGTGTACCAACGCTACCTTCGGCAATTGTGCTGCTATATGCACATGTGAGGATGTAAGTGTTACAGGTGTCAAGTGACATACTGTGGGTTACACCTGACCGCTGTGTAGGTTTTATGTCTCCACCATCTAGTAACGGTAACATAGCATACTGTTTGCACATGTAATGGTAGGATGGCGTGTGACACACCTGTGAGCCGTCCCCGGCAAACATCCATCTACACAGGTGGATCACCACTTTATGTACACACATCCATCCATGCCTGCTGTACATCCTACCGTACTGTCAGTATGTCACCATATACAGGTGTCAATGATGGGGCTGCATTGCAACTGCATGTTGTAGTTAGGCACAGATGAGTTACTTACATCAGCTACTGCACATGCATGGTAGCTGCATGCACACTACAGATTGTACATGTGTGTTGGTCCTACATGCCTGCCGTGTAGCCATGTTTGTATGCATTGCAATTGGTGGACATGTGTGTTGACATACATAACACATGGACTGTTGTATGATATGATGGGTGTCATGGGTAACTAGTACAGAGGGAATGTGTCCTCGGTCAACATTGCTACCTCATGTACTGTTAGCATTGAACAGCCATGGACCCACCTTCCATTTGCGTGCGTATGATTGCCATAGCCACTTGTCTGCACGTAGGACAGCAAAAGCTAAGCTATGTACATATGTGTTGTGTGTGTGGTCCATGCACATATCCACTGCAATTACATGTATGACATAGCCAAACATGTGTGTTCGTTGGTGTACAGCGACAGTCATCTGTCACAGCTGTCTAAGACCCAGGGCCCCTGGTATGTGTAGAGCCGACCTGGTTATGTACAGTGGTATCATTGCAATGCATAACACATGATGGAACCCTGTCGGTACATGTGTAGTCTGCACAGTTGCTGTAGACCTATGTACAGTCCACTGGTCATGAATCACATGGTGTTGTGTTAATGTATGGCGGTGTATTGCTGGTCCCATGACATGGTGATGTCTGAGGGCTACATTGTGCATTGTGGTGTGTACCTCTGTGATCTGCACCTGAGACATCTGTGACAGCTCCTGAGTGTGTACTGGTCAATACATGTGAGTGGCCTTCATGTACGTGGGGACAGTAATACCAAACTGTGCCCTTCCGTGTTTATAATCCGTGTGCATGCAAGACGGCCCTTTACAACTGCTAAGTGTATGAGCATGCCCAGTATGCTGTTGTGTAGATGGACACACAGTACATTCCAAACTGTGCCCTTCTGTGTTTATAATCCGTGTGCATGCAAGACGGTCCTTTGCAACTGCTAAGTGTGTGAGCATGGCCAGTACGCCGTTGTGTAGATGGACACACAGTACATTCCAAACTGCGCTCTTCCATGTTTATTATCAGTGTGCATGCAAGATGGCCCTTTGCAACTGCTAAGTGTGTGAGCATGCCCAGTATGCCATTGTGTAGATGGACACACAGTACATTCCAAACAGACGTGTGATACTACACGTGTGGGCATGGCCATTGACATCCTGTATAGCGATGGTGGTCATCCAGGCAACAGATATCCATGTTCAATGTCACGATGGATGCCTACATTGAACACACTGGTTGCTGACTTGAAGGGTGTATTGTCTGTGCCTATCGGCGTCTTTGCCTTTGCGGATGATGTCACCCACCTAGAAGTATGCCTCTGGGAGTGCTGTGTTCAGTAATCTCGGTAGCGCGTTCTGTAAATGCGTAATGCTGTAGTGTGATAAGGTAATTAGATGTATGTTCAACTCCCAGCCCTGTCAAGTGTGTGCCTGTGTGTGTGTGTGTGTGTGTGTGTGTGTGTGTGTGTGTGTGTGTGTGTGTGTGTGTGTGTGTGTGTGTGTGTGTGTGTGTGTGTGTGTGTGTGTGTGTGTGTGTGTGTTTCCAGCTGCCTGGGGACACAGTCATTCTTTTAGATGCCTCACACCACATACATTCCCTATCGGTGTCTTTGCCTTTGCGGATGATGTCACCCACCTAGAAGTATGCCTCTGGGAGTGCTGTGTTCAGTAATCTTGGTAGGGCATTCTGTAAATGCGTAATGCTGTAGTGTGATAAGGTAGTTAGGTGTATGGTCAACTCCCAGCCCTGTCAAGTGTGTGTGTGTGTGTGTGTGTGTGTGTGTGTGTGTGTGTGTGTGTGTGTGTGTTTCCAGCTACCTGGGGACACAGTCATTCTTTTAGATGCCTAACACCACATACATTCCCTGTCTGCGTCTTTGCCTTTGCAGATGATGTTACCTACCTAGAAGTATGCCTCTGGGAGTGCTGTGTTCAGTAATCTCGGTAGCGCATTCTGTAAATGTGTAATGCTGTAGTGTGATAAGGTAGTTAGGTGTATGTTCGACTCCCAGCCCTGTCAAGTGTGTGCCTGTGTGTGTGTGTGTGTGTGTGTGTGTGTGTGTGTGTTTCCAGCTGCCTGGGGACACAGTCATTCTTTTCGATGCCTCACACCACATACATTCCCTATCGGCGTCTTTGCCTTTGCGGATGATGTCACCCACCTAGAAGTATGCCTCTGGGAGTGCTGTGTTCAGTAATCTCGGTAGCGTGTTCTGTAAATGCGAAATGCTGTAGTGTGATAAGGTAGTTAGGTGTATGTTCGACTCCCAGCCCTGTCAAGTGTGTGTGTGTGTGTGTGTGTGTGTGTGTGTGTTTCCAGCTGCCAGGGGACACAGTCATTCTTTTAGATGCTTCACACCACATACATTCCCTACCGGCACCTTTGCCTTTGCGGATGATGTCACCCACCTAGGAGTATGCCTCTGGGAGTGCTGTGTTCAGTAATCTCGGTAGCACGTTCTGTAAATGCGTAATGCTGTAGTGTGATATGGTAGTTAGGTCTGTGTTCTAATCCCAATCCTGCCATGTGTTTGTGTGTGTGGGTGTTTCCCGCTGCATGACAACAGTACATTGCTTTTACAGTATTCACTCACCATAACATCCGTGCGGCGTCTTTGCCTTTCATGCTGCTGTCTACAGGCTAGATGTATGCCTGTGTGAATGCTGTGATCTACTAATCAGGGTTCCGCATTCTGTAACTGCATAATGCTGTTGTGTGATACAGTGGTTACATTTGTGTTCTGCTCCCAACCCTGCCATGTGTGTTGTGTGTGTGTGTGTGTGTGTGTGTGTGTGTGTGTGTGTGTGTGTGTATCTACATATATATATATATATATATATATATATATATATATATATATATATATATATATATATATATATATAGATATGTATGTTGAGATTATCACTCTTGAATGTGTTGCATTATCTGTACATGATCAACTTGGATGTATGTACATCTGCTATGGCTCTATGATAGCGCACATACTGTGTGCTGTAGTGATCGTGGGTTATACTTGTGTAGTGACCGGTTATTGTATTGCTGGGTATTACAAGGGGCATTGGAAACAATGTTAGTACAATACCTTTGCATGGTCGTATGCATCTCGGCGACAGTCAGCAGTGGTTATTACTTTGCAGGGGGAGTATGGCTCATATCCGTATGTAGTAACTGACAATTCAATGCAACTTAGGTTAACATTACTGACTCACGTTTATCCACAGGTTGTGGTACAGATCCCAGGACTGTATGTGTATACAGTGACAGGTGGAGGACTGGGTTTGTTTTGGATGCATGGAGGGGTGTCCATGGCCAGTAATGGTGATCTCTACAGGCTGGCAGGTACAGTCTGTGAATGTCCCACAACCTCCTGTATATGGCTGACACATGCTGTACATGTGTATATGCGGCCACACACACATACCACAAACAGCTAAGGCAATCACATACACAAACCCATTGCATCACCATTGGGCCATGCAATAACTGTTGTCCCTCATACACACACATGTACGTGTAAATTGGATGGCTCAATGACAGCTCTGGAAATGTAACAGCACACCCTGTGCATATGATGTCAACTGTGATGTGTAACATTGATGCAGGATCAGACTAACCTGGTGCTGATGCACACGGTGGCTTTATTCCACTGTATTGATGTTAGAATGCTGTTAACACAAAGTGTGATACTTCCAGGTGTATATCGACAGGCATGATGCATTGCAGCTGTGACCATCAATGTAGCATAGTTTACAGCACTGTTAATTCTGATGATGTATTCTCCATACATGTGCCATTTCACTGATGTGTGTAGTATTGGCAGCATGTGTGTCTGAGTGTGCAGTACGTATGTGATGTGTGTAGTACACATGTATACATGCTTACAAACATGTACACTGGCATACACGACATTACACGGGCTTCACCATTCGTACACTAGCTTACTCGTTCTTCAACACGCGCACACGGGCTGACACACACACATATGCTTACTCGGGCTTACTGGTGCGCATGGGCACGTACACACTGTGGGCAGGTTTGCAGGTAACATCGGTGGTATCCATGGCGTACACCGTCAGTCTCCTGACTTTCCTAGGATAGCTCATAACACGCCTCTTCCACTGAGTACTGACAGCGAACATGTGACACTTCTCCAGTAAGATTACTTTGTTTTATACATACACACCCATGTTGTCACCTATCTTCTACTCTACTAGTCCCCTTATGCCACACTGCACTGTAGAGGCTTGGCCCATATGGCATGACTTGTTGTGATTCACTATCCTCAGCCTCCCTTGCATCACATTGCCTACAAATGCTTCGTTACATCTCTGACAGAGTGCTTCCACACATAACAACCAGTCCGCAGTAGTCATGTTGTCTCCAGCTTGCCATTCATCTGCATGGCGTACTAACATCTAACTAAACCTACATTCTGTATGTATATTATACATATTAGACTTGTTTTGAAGCACAGCGCGTTCTCGTGGCGCTGTACTACGCTTCCACACCGGAGATCGGGGGAGGACAGCTGCAGTTTTATTGATATCCAATGGACAATAATGCCACTGGCCTTAGATTTGGACATTGGCATGCTTCTTCGACTGTATTCATACCGTATTTGCGGCTGTCATTGCTCCATTTAACAACGTGCAGAAGGTTAGTCGCCCAACATCCGGGTACATTTCTGCACATAACTCAGCTCTTGCATGGACAGCTGACTGTTTCATGTCTCGCATATTTGCATAGCTTTCACATACAAATGGGGTATGTTGCAAATCCCAACATTGTCTGTGCAATGTTCGTGTTATGGGCGGCCTTACACGCCCCTACAGGAGTTTGCTGTATAGCTTGGCAGACATCTTTCCTTGCTGTACTCTCACTCTACTCGTACACGCCGGAGGCTTCATGTATCATCGCCTAGTTTTGCTGTGTGCTATGTCTATTTGTGGTGTGTGCATGGCTGTTGGAATGTCCCACTATCATCATTTGTAAAGGTGACAGCCCTATAGGTACTTCATGTAGACTGCTGTGTCATTTGACATGTCAGCACATACCTGCGGCCAATACTGAATGTCCTACTGCAGCGCTTTTCATACCTTCTGAGTTATCTTGCAGTCGATAATGCTGTTTCCTCACAAATGTATCTGTTTCTGATCATACCTCTTGACCTCCTAGAGCAAAAATCTGGACAAAGCCTTAACGGATGGGGGGACAAATAGGGGCAGATTTTAAATATTGCTCTTACAAACGTAGATAGTTGACAGAATAATATGTTTTGCATTAGTATGACTTTTCTGAAGGATTTGGAGTCTTAAATGCAAATGTTTGTCATTATTTAATGACTTCAGTTCTCAGGTATTTGCCAGAAAGGTACAGATTTTAAGAGGAACATACCAAACATATGAGGCAAAACTCTGCACATTCTGTGTAAATCTGTACAGTTGCGAGGTATGTTTCTGATACAGGATATCAATTTTCTTTACACCAATACACACACTGTATGGCGGCATCACAGGCCAGATGCCATTACATTTATATTGCAGGACACACCCACCCAAAGGGTTGTATTCCTCACAAAGGCCAACAGATGCTTATCCACACTAATTATTCTATCATGTACCTTATGTGTACGCCGGTATTTGCGCTTTCCGTCAGTGGCAGAGCTCACGTACGAGTATGGGGGACTGGACATTGTATCGGTGGCACTGCATGACACCCTGAGGGACACATTTCTTTTGAGTCTATTAACCTTCCACATTGACTTTCACAGGGCATACGTTGTCATTCACATTCGTCGAAGTACATGCTTTTGACTTGTACATGTTTTGTCATTTGTCCTAATGTCTTTCTTCTCACCTGTCCAGCTACTATCAATAGTTCTGTACATTTATTTTGGACAGGTTACCTTCATACCTCTCACCTGTACACATTATGGGTAAACGCCCCGACATTTGACCTATGCTCTTGTTACATTTGTCATAGTGATGTGCCTTTCTGGTACATTACTGGCAAGGCATTACGGACTGTGCGGTTAGATAATAGTGACTGACATTTCTATTTCATGATTACTAACCCTCATAACATTCGTATTCCTGACTATGCCATTATTCTATCAACGTTCTGACTTTGTCTGGGGTATACTTAATATAGTCCCTATTTTTATTCCATGTACTATGCCTTAATCCAGCTGTCTTATTCTGACAGTTTGGCAGGTATGGATACCATCTTGGTTGTACGCATGTCCATCCATGATAATCGCCTACATGACACTGATATAGGTCCCTGCATCTTCCCCCAATGGTTTACACAATATCCAGTAGATGGGTTGAACCTTTTTGGAGAATATAGGTGTGCTATACCCACATAGGTATATTGATCACTCCCATGGGGCGGACCTAATAAATCTGTGCCAACCAACACCTAGGCCCATTTCTGCATACCCATGATTCCCATACCTGACACCCCTCCACAGTACCCATTAGACATGTTTAATGTGAGTGATAATAAAATGTGAGGACACGTCTGAGCACTCCCCACTCTCCGGATATCAGGTCGTACGTCATACATTCTATCGACCCATGTGTTATTACCCTTGCACCTGCTGCTGTTGCATGTACAGCTATACCATAGTTGCAGCTGTGACTTCATTGGCGTCAATGAAGGTTCGCACTTCATATGGGATCAATTTTTGGGGTCCTGCAAAGGACACCTATATTCACGTTTAAAGTGTAGAACTTGCAGGCCTGTCACACTGGTACTTTCCGGGCAATGGTTTGGAGAGCAGCGGTTTATTCACCTTTCATGCATGTCTGTCTGTCTATCCATAATAGCTATACCGTGACCTATTTATGTACATGTGTTATATCTACAGAGACATATGTTTGTTGTGTATAGATATATACACGTACATATATACATATGTCTGTACATTCCTCATTTCATTATTTACTTTGGTTTACGTCTGTGGATTATGTGTATACACAGATATATATATCCATATCATACTTTTCAACTGTACAGATTTTCGCTGAATGTACAGCTGTTTGCCTCTTATCTTTGGTCTGTTTTTCATAACCTTGTGTCTATCTGGCAATTTAGTGGCATATCATTAAATACTGATGTTGGAAAATAATGACAAGCATTTCAGGTTACGACTTCATACCCTTCAGAGAATCCATGCTAGTGACACACCTGTTATTCTATCCACTTTCTATGTTTGTTAGGACAATATCAGGAGATTGTCCCTATTTGTACCAGTTGTTTTCATGGCTTTGTCCGGTTTCATACTTTACGGGGTTAACAGGTATGAGCCATGTATATATAACGTGGAGAAAACAGCATTCATTTGCTATGCTGTGAGTGGATTACACACGCACAGGCGCACTACCATATCCTTATTGCAGGTTACATATGTTTAATAGATATTTGTGCTTACGTGGCCTTTCATACTTCTGACCATAACAGTTATATATCTGTATTCCAGTTTACGGACTGATGCGAAACAAACTTTCACCTTTACATATTTAAATGTGTGTATAGCACGAACGCATTCATTACACTCTAAAGTTTTATGTGCAGTGGTAGTAGGTCAACCGGGGCTGCATTCACGTTGGCCAGATGCCGGAACCACTATTCTATTGGTGTTCTGCATCATTGATATGCATACCCATAGTACTTATCTACATCAACATACACCTCACCACTTCAGTTACAACACAGGCGTCCATTCTCCTGGTGGGAAAAATGCGGTACTACATATTACACATTCCCTATTGCCTACTGCTGTGGACCCCAGCTGCATTGTTCCATCACTCCACGGATATGCAGAACACCAAGGCATATAGTCCTCGCACATACAGGTCTTTGATTGTCAGGGTGTTAATGTAGTGATCTGGGTTTAGGCTTGTCCGCCTGGTGAATGGAACTTCCCTGGCCGAGTTCAAATGTCAGACGAAGCATATGGGCAGGGGAATTTCTCCCTATTATGAATTTTTACCTGTGTTTATAGACACAGGTGTTTGGGCACCTGTCAGCAGCTTATTCTGTTGGCAATACATATTATGGGTGGGGTTGTTACAGTCCATACTCCACGGTGAGGGGTGTTCCCATTCACATTTGACTGTTACCTGTATTCAGTCATACAGGGATTATTATCTTGGACATAAAGTGACTACAGGTATGCAGTTGTACATTACACAAATGTGAAGGGTTGTTACTGTAAATATGTACGGACCATACCTCTCAACCTCTTAGAGCAACAAATCTGTGTAAAACCTACATGATGGGGGGACTAATAGGGACACATTTTAACTATTGCTCTTACAAGCTTAGAACATTGATAGAATACTAGTTTTGCATTAGCATGACTTTTCTGCAGGATGTGGAGTCTTAAACTCAATATAATTCTCATTATTTAGTGACGTCAATCCTCAGCTATTTACCAGACAGGTGCAGATCATCGGAGGCACACAACGAGCAAAACTCTGGTCATTCTGCGAATATCTGGACAGTGGAGTGGTATGGTATGGACCTCTGTAATACGCTGTTGTGTTCTGGCACAGCAGTAGCTCGGCATTAAAGACTAAAGTCGGAACGTGCTGGCAGACAGTTGGGTTTCAGACTTCATACTCCGGACATTAATGCCATTGTGCAAACTGTTATTCCATCATATTTCTATGTTTCTAAGAGCTATCTTTACCAATTGTCCCTGCTTTTAGACCTTTGTGTCACTTGTATTCACGGCTCTGTCCAGATATCTAGCTCACACAGGTTGACAGGTATGGTCGGTCACGCCTGCACACAGTAAGTATCCCTTACACTTGGTCAGGGTTATCCTGTTTACGTCAGTGTCTTCCTCACCCTTATGCCATTTGCCACTATGCGAATGTGTGCAATATATTCTCCCGCTTATTCGTGTCGGGACACGTGCATCACGGGAAGGTGTTTTATCCTGGATAGTAGGTTATGCATGACTACTTAGGTCTGGACAGTGTCATGGACCTCTACTTCACGTTCTGACCTGTGTCCAGATTTCTACAGGATTGGACATCATGTCGTCATACCCATTCTACTATTTACACAATTAGTTATCCCGTGAGGGATATCCCAAAAATTGGACAAGACCAAAACAAGACCGATATCGAAGATTCTTTTGGCTTTATGAAAATGTGCAGGGGGTTTTACATGCAGGGGATACATGGTTTGCAATCCAGAAACTGCCTAGGGTTACAATACCTACTACATATGCGTAGGGGTCACTATGCGTAGCTGTGTCTGCAACGAACCAGTAGGCCACATACGGCTGGATTTGGTGGATGTTCTGGCATGGGGGCAGGTTGTGTGATGTGGAGGGTATGCTGGGTAGGCCATTATGCATCCAGGTGTGTTGCATTTGTTATGGCCAGTTCCACAAAATCTGTGGGTATGTGACAGTGACATATCTATACATTTGTATCGCACATTTCCATATTCATATGTTTGTGGGATTGTGTTCTACACTATGGCCTGTCTGCTTGTCTTGCAGCTGTTTCTCCATGTGTTTGTGTTTCTTTCCACTTCACTCGCTGCCCCCTCCTACACCTCTGGTTCACCTTTTCTGCATATGACACAGTATCGCCTTTGCAGATTTTAACATTACCCATCCACCCCTCACACGCAAATTCCTCACAACCCATAGATCACTACTTTGGTTGTTGGCCCATGACATGGCCAGAGTAACACATTGACTACCCTACATCTGTCAGGTACCTTTATGGTTGTGTGGACTACCCTACCATGTTTGCTTTCCATGTGCTATACGTCACGCACATAGGTGCACGCCCATACTTCACTTTCATTACTTGGTTGGTATACCCGGGTACTACCCGTTCGACTGTGTCACATACATGTTCGGCTTATACCGCTGCCTTCCGAATTTTGCAAACCTGTTGTACTCATTGGTAGGATGGCACCTTTTCCTATGTCTGTGCTATTCCTTACACATATCCGACTGTTGTGGACAATGCCTCCCCACAGTCGACGGTTGTGTTTCCACCTTTTCAATTGGCCATGGTGTGACATTTGCGGTGAACACAGCACATTTTACTGGCCGACTCATACCCACGGTCAGTTCGGCAGATAGAATTTACAAATCTTGCCTATATCTAAGCTTAGTCTTGTAGCATTTCGGTGGCTTATTCTGTTTCTTCTGACATTTATGTAATATACGTACGGAGAAATACTGTGTCATGCAACTATTACATGACATCTGAGGAATAATTATGTCCTATAAACTCTGGACATTTGCCATGTTTACAAGTTTGTGTCAGGACACATCTGCCCACAGAGGGACTGTCACTCACAAAGTGGGACAGGTGATAATCTTAGTCGACGGTATGGATCATACTGTTCCTTTCAGCCTACATGTGTCCTTATTGTTGTAGCTGTTTCTATGCTTCTGATTCGTTTACATGTGTATTCTATTCCCTATCACATTTGTTATGTGGAATACGGACATATCTTTTGTATGTGACTATTACATCCCTTATGGGATATGATTTGGACATACAGTCACTACATATATCTACATTTCTCCTCGTGTATTTTGTTATGGACACATCTGCACAGCTATGTACCCTCCCTCACATTATGGGTCAGCTGGTGACCCTCTCCATTGGGTTGGATGTACCGCCTGGCGGCGCCCTAACATATGATACATTTTACTTCCACATGGTATAGCTATCAACACTACGGTGGACTACGGGCACATGTTTTTTCTGTCATTTGTTCAAGGGTCGGGACCCGTTATTCCCTACCGTGCATTTGTGTTTGCTTCTTCATTTTCGGTTCGCAGGGACTATCTTGCATGCTTTGTATACGTTTCAGTCTCCACAGACACTGATAGGTGCGATTACTATTGCAGGCGGAATATAATATTCAGCAGTTTAGGTTGCTCATCGACAGCCGACATTGACACGCCTCCCTCCTCAACTTCATTATGCCCCATGCACTCGCGCACATTTACTATGCACGTGGCTGTGGCAGCTGCATGCCTTCATTAATATGCATATGGTGCTACTACTCCATATATATGCCGCATGGCCGGCGCAAGCCTTACGCCGGCCTTGTGCCGAGCTTCATGAATCTGGGGGATTGTGTGCTCCACTCCTAACAACCTTGCTCTTGGTCAAACCAACATTCATATTAGCATTAATATTACACAGTAAAATTGGACACCCTTTGTTAAGGGCCTTAGGGTAGCTTATAATGGGTTCTAGTGGTAGTGATAAGTATGTATGTATGTAAGTATGTATATATGTACATATATAAATATGTATGCATGCATTTATTTATTTAGATTTGTTAACCAAAACATTTGTACTGAGCAGAGTCATTTGCTACAGTTCAGAAAGAGTGCTGTCATCATCGCAGTCAGCCTTCCTCTGTTCGCTGTATGTATGGATATGTAAGTATGTATGGATATATGTAAGCATGTATGTATGCATGTACATATGTATGTATGTACGTATGTATGCATATACGTATGGACATATGTAAGTATGTGTGTCTGTATGTATGTGCATATGTAAGTATGTATGTATGTAGGTATGTATGTACATATGTAAGTATGTATGTACGCAGTTATTTATTTAGATTTAACCAAGATATGTGTACTGAGCAGAATCATTCCCTACAGTTCAGAAAGAGTGCAGCCATTATCATAGTCACCTCTCCTCTGTTCACTGTGTGTGTGTGTGTGTGTGTGTGTGTGTGTGTGTGTGTGTGTGTGTGTGTGTGTGTGTGTGTGTGTGTGCCTGATCAGCCTTGATGCTTATTAAGAATGAATAGTGATGGATGGATGTAAGATTATAATATATGTGGCTCATGACTGCAGTGAGAACTGCAGGAAGAGTAAGTAGTACTACAGGGAGGCCACAGCTGAAAACAAGCACCAGCAAGGCTCATTAATGTATCATCTGCGTGATCCAGTGCACACTGCAGTGGCAAGAAGCAGATGTTATTTTGAAGGACCATGACACATGTGTGCTGATCACTGTTTTGATCAAATTAAAGGTTGAAAATGAGAAGCTAGGAAAGGGATGAAATGGAGGAAGTAAGCAGAGGGAATAACATAAGGTAAACAATTTTGGAATGAGCAAGCTGGAAGTGGGAAAATGGGAACATTTTGTTTTTAAGGTCTTTACACACACACACACACACACACACACACACACATATATATATATATATATATATATATATATATATATATATATATATATATATATATATATAAATGTATGTGTGTATGGTCTCACTTTACAATCCCAAAATACTGAAATATCAAAATTCAGTATCTCGAGACTGTAAAGCCGAAAACTGAAAAGCCCAAACCCCAAAAGCACAAAATTCAAAATCGCGACTGCCCACATACACACTCCACACACAATCACAAATACACCTTCCTCCCTACACTACAAACCAACAAAACACACACAAACACATCAAAACAAACACATGCGCGAATCCTACATATAAGCTGGGGGGCAAGTCCCCCACACCCCCCTACTTATATATGCTAACTCAGAGGTTGCACTAAAAACACAAAGACACAAAAAACACCACTACACATTCTACACTCACCATGCCCAAACACACATCACATCACATACGCACAAATACCACCACTCTTAACACTGACACACTCACAATATCTTACCTACCTACCCTATCCCACACCTCAAAACTCCAAATACACTCACACATACTAAAATCCCTACCCAAAACCCCTAGTAAAACATCACTTACCTGAATCTCCAGATACAACTACACCGCACATCATGAACACAGGGATCCCACGTCACATGCATAGATTCATAGGTTGGTACTAGGCTATCAGCCCTAGGGTCTATACAAGCCTAGCCATAACAATTCCCTGGCTATTTATTCCCACACTATTTACTTTCTTGGACCCCTGTCTAGCAAGGCAACTGATGTGATCCCCGGGGTGAATTTCCTTTCTCCAATCCAATTATCAAGTTTCCTTTTGAAGAGGGCCAAAGAGGTGCTCTGCTTGACATGTATGGGCAGTCTATTCCAGAGTCTGGGGAGTCTCTGGGTCAGGAACCTATCCCTCCAGCATGTTTTATTTATTGTGATCAAAGAAAAAATGTAGAGCCAGCAAACTGAATCCTGAATGATTTATTGAATAAACAATAAAAAGCAGAAAACAGACCGGTTTCGGCTCGTATTAAATAACACAGCCTTCCTCAGTGTGAAGTACCAAAACATATCCACATTGCTGTTTAAATATCCTAAAGAAACATTTGATTGGATAATTCTAAAATTGTTCATTTAGACCTGGTGGGAACAAACTCCCCAATTTCACAATCCATTTATTTTCCTTAGCATTAAGAAGAGAGTGCCAACCTGTTTTATTCTGTTTATTACCTTTTATGATATCAATAACCATAAAAGAAAATTTTGCAGTGGAATGTGTTAGATGATGTTTATATAGTGCATTCTATACCCTGTGATTTTTAATATTACTGATGTGTTCTGAAATTCTAAGTCTAGGTGGGCGTGAGGTTTGTCCTATATAAAATGACCCACATGTGCATGTTGCTAGATAGATTAGCCAGTCAGAGCTACAGTTAGCAAAAAAATTGATATCATAGACCATAGGAGAATTCCTACTGGAAAATTGTTTACTCTTGGTCACTCTATTACAATTGCTGCAGTGACCACATGGGAAACAGCCAATCAAAGGTCCCCCTGTTAATATGGTTTGTATATATTGAGTTTGACGGTCATCATGTTTATGTTTGTAATGATTAAAGCAACCACCCAAGTTCTTACCTTTCCTGAAAGAAAAAAGGCATCTATCTGGTATAATACTAGATACCTCTGAATCATATTGTAGGATATTCCAATGTTTATGCACACTTTGTATCAAGATGTCAGAATTCCTACCGAAAGTCATGGTAAACCTGATTGGCTGTGGTCCCTTATGTTTACGTTCTTGATAGCACAGTAAATCGTCCCGCTTCAGTTTAGAGACCTGGTTACTTGCATGTAGAACTTGTCCTATTTTGTAACCCCTAGATCTAAATCTTGCTATAAGATCATTCTTATGTTCATGAAAAGAGGATTCAGTAGAACATATCCGTTTCGTCCTAATAAATTGTGATTTAGGGATGTTTTTAGCGATATGGGGTGGATGGAAGCTAGAGGCATGTAGGATAGTGTTATATTCAGGATGCTTTCTGAACACCTTAGTATCCAAGGTATGGTCAGGTAGCCTATTTATCAGTACATCCAAAAGGTAATAGTATTAGTGTCATAATGTACTGTAAAATGAAGACCCCATTTGTTGTTATTAAGGTATACCAAAAAGTCAAACAATTCATGAGGTCTACCCTTCCATACCATCCAACAATCATCCAAATAATGACGCCATATATATCAAGATTGTTAAGATAGATGTTATTATGACTTATTATAAATAAGGTCCTTTTCAACATAGGCCATGAATAAGTCTGCATATATTGGGGCAAAAGATGACCACATGGCTGTCCCCTTCGTTTGCCAATAACAGACATCTTGATAGAAAAAGACATTATTAGTAAGGACATGTTCTGCCAAACTAACCAAAAAATCATTATACTCTGCTTGATATAGGCCCGCCTCATCCAACCAATATGTTAAAGCTTCCAAGCCTCTTGAATGTGGAATGTTTGTATAGAGGGCACTAACATCAAGTGTGCACATAAGCCAATCGGGCTCCAATTTGTATCTGAAATAATCTGCAGGAAGTTGGTGGTATCATGTAATCGTGATCTTATCAATGATAAGAGTGGCTTGATTTGTTTCGTTAAATATAGAGACAGGGGTTCAGTGATATAGCCTTTCCCAGAAACAATGGGTCTTCCTGGAGGGCTAACAGGGTCCTTATGTATCTTTGGCAAAAAATAAATATATTGATTAGATGGATCCAGAATCATATGTTGGTGCATAACGTAAGTATTAATAATGTCAGTATCCCTGGCATGCAACAAGAAATCATCAATTTGTTTCTTAAACCTAAAAGTGGGATTAATAGTCATTTTCGAATAGTATTTATTATCTGAAAGTTGTCTCTTGGCTTCAGTGTCATAATAAGCCCAATTCAAAATGACAACTGCCCCACCTTTATCAGCTGAAATAATAACTATATCATTATTATTTTGTAGTTCAGAAATAGCTAATTTTTCAGCTCGAGTGATATTATTAGGTTTAAACCGTGCATCCATTTTATAAAAATGTAGATCTTTGAGAATATTCTTCTGAAATTGATGCACAATAGGATGCATGGGAGGCAAAAATTGTGATTTGTGATAAACAAATTTATCTTCAGTATAATCATATTCATTATCACCAAAAAACAATCTAAGATTTAGTAATCTACAAAAGGAAACCACATCTTGTGCAAATGCGTCTTCAGATACAAAAAAAAAACAGTATAAATGTTAGTCCTTTGTTGAGAACAGACAATTGTGTAGGTGTTAACACATGATCAGATAAGTTTAATACATTGTTGTTAAAATTTGTATTTATTTCTGTATTGCTAACTTCAGTAAACTCTGGATGCTGTCTATTTTTGTTATGCTTTCTGCCCCCCGTTTGTACTTAGACCTAAAGAGGTATTGGTTGGAATCCTTTTGGGAGAAGGAGAACCTGACACTTTCTGTAGGTCATTGTCAGTGTAAGATGTAGGATTGTCCATAGATGATCCAGTATCATGACTATGATTTTTTAATATTGATCTTGGTCTTTTCCTTTTAGAAGGACACGTATGATGTGGAAGAAATCTGACTTGTTTAGTGTTACTATTAAAGGGGTTAACACTTAGATAGTCAGATTGATCTCTATTAAATTTTTTGATTTTCTTGATTTTTTACTGTTCTTCCAAATTACTAAGATCACATGCTAATTTATTAAGATGTTTGGTAAAAAATATTTCACCCTCAAAAGGCTTTACATCATTAACCAGTTTCAACACCGTATTGATCTTCGGATTTATTATTCAATTATAATATTTGGCCAGTGCTTTAACAAAAGATATACTAGCCTGTTGTTGAATACCAGCCCAATTGCTTGTGAGTTCTTCATCTATTTCACCAACAACGGGCTGTATTCTGACTCTCAATCCCCGTGGAGTTATATTTTGGCAATATATGCCTTAAATAACTTAGAGTGCCATACATTGGATCTCAATATCCTTAGATGTTTGTATAGTTGGTCAAAAGCAATACCACATGAGGTTTCTGGCCTTAAAGATTCAGCTGTATTGGAATCCACTGTACCAGGACTGAGCCCAAAAGCTCCTAAGTCCTCATGATCTGCTGACAGACCAGAAACCAAACTTAAAAGATCCATTATTTATGATAGATCCAGTTGGCACAATAGAAAAACAGGTGATGCAAAATCAGACAATAATAGCTTCAAAATCCAGGCTACGTCAAAAATGCAACACCTTATATCAAAAAGAGACAATATTAGTAACTATACCAAAATACTAGTTACTACGTCTCACTTCAATGGAGATATTGGGATTCAGAAGACAGATATAATCTAGATATAAATATAATATATATCTATTAAACAAAAGATATATATAATATAATAATAGGCCCCAATATTGGAATAATAGTCTGTGAATAATCAATACGGTGCCGAAAGTGGAAATAAGTGTACCTAAATCCTAAAGGAAAATTATACACATAAAAAGTGTTTATCACATCAAATGTTACCAAAAGGTACACACTGATAAGCCTAAGAGGGAGAAAATATATATATATGAAAAGACCTAAATCAATATATATAGAGACCAAAATATGAAGTATGAGTATTAATAATCCATGCTGAAATTTGGACCAATATCATGTAAATAAAAAGTTACCCTCTCCAACAATTATGGCGAAAACTAACTTTATACAAAAGATATATAAATATCTAATGATGTTTATACCACCATAATGATTAAAGACTCAAATTACAAAAATTAGACCTAGAACAATGTATCAGAATACCAAAAATTGTAAGGCATAAGTCAAGTGAGTCCTAAGTTGCAATTAAAACTAATATAGGACAATCCCTCACTAAATATGACCAAATTTCTGATCAAAAAGTGAAAACCAGCATGTATTGTATAATAAATAAAAAGATTTTACATCCAGAAGAGACATATAATAATCCCACCTAAAGCATTAAGTAGAAACAATGGCTTATTAGCTGACTGTATATCAAAACTGTTAACTGAAGATAACAGATAGCACAACATAAAATTGTAAACACATATGGAGCACATATAGAATTAGTCCATGGGTTGCTGCACTAAAAAGGAGTACCCAATAAACAGAACAATACATGTGCTATAGTCCGAAAAGTTATAGTCCCAAAAATTGTTCAAAACCTTGAATGTCTAAAACGCCAAACTCCAAGGATCCAAAATAAATGACTCGAAAATGAATATAGCTTATAGTTACCAAAAACAATACAGAAATAGATCCATAAGGTTCCGTTTGAACAAACGAGACAAAATGGCATCTGGGAGCTCCAAGGAATACAAAATAGTGTATTTAAATCATATAAGGAACATTCGCTCTCATGTCCAGCATCAAAATAACATTTTCAAAGTCCAGAAACCATTTAAATGGTTCAAAATCCCAAATACGAGAAGAATATGGTACCATAAAGTTCCGTTCTGCTTAGCTAAACGACAAGCGCATTCACGAGCCACATACAAATGTGAAAATGTGAAGGCTGATTATATTGTTCCAAAATATTGGCGTAAAAACATAACCAAGGTCAAATCCAATGTGAAAAGGTTAGCACCAAAAACATAGGTCCAAATGAACAACCAGGATACCAAAATAAAAAATACTGACTGTAGAACAATCTACAGACTGTGTCAGGCAGACAGGCTCCCAGCAGGATGAGAAGGAAGGTGCAACATCAAAAAGGAAACTTCCTGCACGGGCGCAATTGCACTGCTCAGTAGCAAATTCCAGGAACCAAAGAAAAAATGTAGAGCCAGCAAACTGAATCCTGAATGATTTATTGAATAAACAACAAAAAGCAGAAAACAGACCGGTTTCGGCCGGTATTAAATAACACAGCCTTCCTCAGTGTGAAGTACCAAAACATATCCACATTGCTGTTTAAATATCCTAAAGAAACATTTGATTGGATAATTCTAAAATTGTTCATTTAGACCTGGTGGGAACAAACTCCCCAATTTCACAATCCATTTATTTTCCTTAGCATTAAGAAGAGAGTGCCAACCTGTTTTATTCTGTTTATTACCTTTTATGATATCAATAACCATAAAGGAAAATTTTGCAGTGGAATGTGTTAGATGATGTTTATATAGTGCATTCTGTACCCTGTGATTTTTAATATTACTGATGTGTTCTGAAATTCTAAGTCTAAGTGGGCATGAGGTTTGTCCTATATAAAATGACCCACATGTGCATGTTGCTAGATAGATTAGCCAGTCAGAGCTACAGTTAGCAAAAAAATTGATATCATAGACCATAGGAGAATTCCTACTGGAAAATTGTTTACTCTTGGTCACTCTATTACAATTGCTGCAATGACCACATGGGAAACAGCCAATCAAAGGTCCCCCTGTTAATGTGGTTTGTATATATTGAGTTTGACGGTCATCATGTGTATGTTTGTAATGATTAAAGCAACCACCCAAGTTCTTACCTTTCCTGAAAGAAAAAAGGCATCTATCTGGTATAATACTAGATACCTCTGAATCATATTGTAGGATATTCCAATGTTTATGCACACTTTGTATCAAGATGTCAGAATTCCTACCGAAAGTCATGGTAAACCTGATTGGCTGTGGTCCCTTATGTTTACGTTCTTGATAGCACAGTAAATCGTCCCGCTTCAGTTTAGAGACCTGGTTACTTGCATGTAGAACTTGTCCTATTTTGTAACCCCTAGATCTAAATCTTGCTATAAGATCATTCTTATGTTCATGAAAAGAGGATTCAGTAGAACATATCCATTTCGTCCTAATAAATTGTGATTTAGGGATGTTTTTAGCGATGTGGGGTGGATGGAAGCTAGAGGCATGTAGGATAGTGTTATATTCAGGATGCTTTCTGAACACCTTAGTATCCAAGGTATGGTCAGGTAGCCTATTTATCAGTACATCCAAGAAGGTAATAGTATTAGTGTCATAATGTACTGTAAAATGAAGACCCCATTTGTTGTTATTAAGGTATACCAAAAAGTCAAACAATTCATGAGGTCTACCCTTCCATACCATCCAACAATCATCCAAATAACGACGCCATATATCAAGATTGTTAAGATAGATGTTATTATGACTTATTATAAATAATGTCCTTTTCAACATAGGCCATGAATAAGTCTGCATATATTGGGGAAAAAGATGACCCCATGGCTGTCCCCTTTGTTTGCCAATAACAGACATCTTGATAGAAAAATACATTATTAGTAAGGACATGTTCTGCCAAACTAACCAAAAAATCATTATACTCTGCTTGATATAGGCCCGCCTCATCCAACCAATATGTTAAAGCTTCCAAGCCTCCTGAATGTGGAATGTTTGTATAGAGGGCACTAACATCAAGTGTGCACATAAGCCAATCGGGCTCCAATTTGTATCTGAAATAATATGCAGGAAGTTGGTGGTATCATGTAATTGTGATCTTATCAATGATGAGTGGCTTGATTTGTTTCGTTAAATATAGAGACAGGGGTTCAGTGATATAGCCTTTCCCAGAAACAATTGGTCTTCCTGGAGGGCTAACAGGGTCCTTATGTATCTTTGGCAAAAAATAAATATATTGATTAGATGGATCCTGAATCATAAGTTGGTGCATAACGTAAGTATTAATAATGCCAGTATCCCAGGCATGCAACAAGAAATCATCAATTTGTTTCTTAAACCTAAAAGTGGGATTAATAGTCATTTTCGAATAGTATTTATTATCTGAAAGTTGTCTCTTGGCTTCAGTGTCATAATAAACCCAATTCAAAATTACAACTGCCCCCACCTTTATCAGCTGAAATAATAACTATATCATTATTATTTTGTAGTTCAGAAATAGCAAATTTTTAAGCTTGAGTGATATTATTAGGTTTAAACCGTGCATCCATTTTATAAAAATGTAGATCTTTTAGAATATTCTTCTGAAATTGGTGCACAATAGGATGCATGGGAGGCAAAAATTGTGATTTGTGATAAACAAATTTATCTTCAGTATAATCATATTCATTATCACCAAAAAACAATCTAAGATTTAGTAATCTACAAAAGGAAACCACATCTTGTGCAAATGCGTCTTCAGATACAAAAAACCCCAGTATAAATGTTAGTCCTTTGTTGAGAACAGACAATTGTGTAGGTGTTAACACATGATCAGATAAGTTTAATACATTGTTGTTAAAATTTGTATTTATTTCTGTATTGCTAACTTCAGTAAACTCTGGATGCTGTCTATTTTTGTTATGCTTTCTGCCCCCCTCGTTTGTACTTAGACCTAAAGAGGTATTGGTTGGAATCCTTTTGTGAGAAGGAGAACCTGACACTTTCTGTAGGTCATTGTCAGTGTAAGATGTAGGATCATCCGTAGATGATCCAGTATCATGACTATGATTTTTTAATATTGATCTTGGTCTTTTCCTTTTAGAAGGACGCGTATGATGTGGAAGAAATCTGACTTGTTTAGTGTTACTATTAAAGGGGTTAACACCTAGATAGTCAGATTGATCTCTATTAAATTTTTTGATTTTCTTGATTTTTTACTGTTCTTCCAAATTACTAAGATCACATGCTAATTTATTAAGATGTTTGGTAAAAAATATTTCACCCTCAAAAGGCTTTACATCATTAACCAGTTTCAACACCGTATTGATCTTCCGATTTATTATTCGATTATAATATTTGGCCAGTGCTTTAACAAAAGACATACTAGCCTGTTGTTGAATACCGGCCCAATCGCTTGTGAGTTCTTCATCTATTTCACCAACAAGGGGCTGTATTCTGACTCTCAATCCCCGTGGAGTTATATTTTGGCAATATATGCCTTAAATAACTTAGAGTGCCATACATTGGATCTCAATATCCTTAGGTGTTTGTATAGTTGGTCAAAAGCAATACCACATGAGGTTTCTGGCCTTAAAGATTCAGCTGTATTGGAATCCACTGTACCAGGACTGAGCCCAAAAGCTCCTAAGTCCTCATGATCTGCTGACAGACCAGAAACCAAACTTAAAAGATCCATTATTTATGATAGATCCAGTTGGCACAATAGAAAAACAGGTGATGCAAAATCAGACAATAATAGCTTCAAAATCCAGGCTACGTCAAAAATGCAACACCTTATATCAAAAAGAGACAATATTAGTAACTATACCAAAATACTAGTTACTACGTCTCACTTCAATGGAGATATTGGGATTCAGAAGACAGATATAATCTAGATATAAATATAATATATATCTATTAAACAAAAGATATATATAATATAATAATAGGCCCCAATACTGGAATAATAGTCTGTGAATAATCAATACGGTGCCGAAAGTGGAAATAAGTGTACCTAAATCCTAAAGGAAAATTATACACATAAAAAGTGTTTATCACATCAAATGTTACCAAAAGGCACACATTGATAAGCCTAAGAGGGAGAAAATATGTATATATGAAAAGATCTAAATCAATATATATAGAGACCAAAATATGAAGCATGAGTATTAATAATCCATGCTGAAATTTGGACCAATATCATGTAAATAAAAAGTTACCCTCTCCAACAATTATGGCGAAAACTAACTTTATACAAAAGATATATAAATATCTAATGATGTTTATACCACCATAATGATTAAAGACTCAAATTACAAAAATTAGACCTAGAACAATGTGTCAGAATATCAAAAATTGTAAGGCATAAGTCAAGTGAGTCCTAAGTTGCAATTAAAACTAATATAGGACAATCCCTCACTAAATATGACCAAATTTCTGATCAAAAAGTGAAAACCAGCATGTATAGTATAATAAATAAAAAGATTTTACATCCAGAAGAGACATATAATAATCCCACCTAAAGCATTAAGTAGAAACAATGGCTTATTAGCCGACTGTATATCAAAATTGTTAACTGAAGATAACAGATAGCACAACATAAAATTGTAAACACATATGGAGCACATATAGAATTAGTCCATGGGTTGCTGCACTAAAAAGGAGTATCCAATAAACAGAACAATACATGTGCTATAGTCCGAAAAGTTATAGTCCCAAAAATTGTTCAAAACCTTGAATGTCTAAAACGCCAAACTCCAAGGATCCAAAATAAATGACTCGAAAATGAATATAGCTTATAGTTACCAAAAACAGTACAGAAATAGATCCATAAGGTTCCGTTTGAACAAATGAGACAAAATGGCATCCGGGAGCTCCAAGGAATACAAAATAGTGTACTTAAATCGTATAAGGAACATTCGCTCTCATGTCCAGCATCAAAATAACATTTTCAAAGTCCAGAAACCATTTAAATGGTTCAAAATCCCAAATACGAGAAGAATATGGTACCATAAAGTTCCGTTCTGCTTAGCTAAACGACAAGCGCATTCACGAGCCACATACAAATGCGAAAATGCGAAGGTTGATTATATTGTTCCAAAATATTGGCGTAAAAACATAACCAAGGTCAAATCCAATGTGAAAAGGTTGGCACCAAAAACATAGGTCCAAATGAACAACCAGGATACCAAAATAAAAAATACTGACTGTAGAACAATCTACAGACTGTGTCAGGCAGACAGGCTCCCAGCAGGATGAGAAGGAAGGTGCAACATCAAAAAGGAAACTTCCTGCACGGGCGCAATTGCACTGCTCAGTAGCAAATTCCAGGAACTAAAAAAAAATGTAGAGCCAGCAAACTGAATCCTGAATGATTTATTGAATAAACAACAAAAAGCAGAAAACAGACCGGTTTCGGCCGGTATTAAATAACACAGCCTTCCTCAGTGTGAAGTACCAAAACATATCCACATTGCTGTTTAAATATCCTAAAGAAACATTTGATTGGATAATTCTAAAATTGTTCATTTAGACCTGGTGGGAACAAACTCCCCAATTTCACAATCCATTTATTTTCCTTAGCATTAAGAAGAGAGTGCCAACCTGTTTTATTCTGTTTATTACCTTTTATGATATCAATAACCATAAAGGAAAATTTTGCAGTGGAATGTGTTAGATGATGTTTATATAGTGCATTCTGTACCCTGTGATTTTTAATATTACTGATGTGTTCTGAAATTCTAAGTCTAAGTGGGCGTGAGGTTTGTCCTATATAAAATGACCCACATGTGCATGTTGCTAGATAGATTAGCCAGTCAGAGCTACAGTTAGCAAAAAAATTGATATCATAGACCATAGGAGAATTCCTACTGGAAAATTGTTTACTCTTGGTCACTCTATTACAATTACTGCAGTGACCACATGGGAAACAGCCAATCAAAGGTCCACCTGTTAATGTGGTTAATGTTATTTATTGTGATGACAAAGTTTAGATCCCTGGTGCGTGTGGCTCTGAGGGGTTGGGATTTCTTTCAGTGTAGCATGTCCAACAGCTCTGGGTTTGACATGGCCTTGTATGTTAAGCAGAGATCGCCTCAGAGTAGATGATATGTGACAGAGTATTGCTGGAGTTTTTTAAGGCAGTCAGCATAGGGCATCTGCTTTAGGCCTGTGATTCTTTTAGTGAAGTATTTCTGCAGCCTTTCCAGTTGTTGAAAATGTCTTGAGAGGTACATACCAAATGGGGCATTGTATTCCATAATGGATCTAATGAGGGATGAGTACAGTGGGACAATGACCTCCTTTTTTCTGGATGAAAAGCCTTAGTGATGAGGTGTGCCACATAGAAGGATTTCCTGACTGTTGCGGCAATGTAGTTATTGAAGGTGAGACCAATGTGTCCCTAAGTCTCTTATCACACTTTCGGTGTATAGTGTACTGCCACCTATGTGGTAATTCATGGGTACATGTTTTTTCCCAAAGGGGATAACTATACATTTATTGGCATTGAGTTTGAGCCCATGGCTCTGGCACCAAGCATCTGTTTCTGTATGGCCCTTTTGTAGAGTATCCACATCATTTGGGGATTCAATAATGGCTCTCACTTTGCAATCATCAGCGAACTTTGTTAGCCAGAGTCCCTTAGTGTTGGCCTGTACTTCAGAGAAGTAGATGCCAAACAAGAGAGGTCCCAGGACTGAACCCTGAGGTACTCCACTTGACTGAGTTGTCCACATGACTCCAGAACTGCGGATTCAACATTTCCGCATTCAGCATTTCCACATTTAAGATTCTGCACTTTCGCGCAAGTGCAGTTTTGACACTACGATCTCGAGCTATTGAAGTTCGATATTTCAGTAATTCGAGATTCTGAAGTGAAGCAATATATGCATACGGATATATAAATATATATATATATATATATATATATATATATATATATATATATATATATATATATATATATATATATATATATATATATATATATTTATGGGTCCCTATCACAAGCTCGAGTTTTCAGAAACACGAAATTCATATGCATGGGATGATATGAACAAATTTCTGAAAACACGAACTTCAGAAAACAACAAAAATCTATCTTCTTTCTACATTTTTACAGGGGCAAGACCCCTGCATCACCTCACATGCCCTGCACATTATATATGCCAACTACCAGGTTGCACTACAGCCGGGAAAAGAGTAAATGCCCTGATCCTCAGTATAGTGTGATCTCCATTCAAAAGCTTCAAGATTTTGGAAATTTGTTCATATTGTCTAGCTCATACGAGCTTTTGAAAACTCAAGTTTCTGATAAGCACATATGTTTGTGTGTGTGTGTGTGTGTGTGTGTGTGTGTGTGTGTGTGTGTGTGTGTGTGTGTGTGTGTGTGTGCGCATAAGAAGAGAAGGGAAGTTCAGGTAGGTAGTAAAGGAAGTAAGAGGAAGGTAAGAGGTTAAGGTTAGGTAACACAGACATTTAAACAAACACAGAAGTCAGACAAGTTGATGAGGAGGTGCTGACACAATTAGAGATAGAGAAAGAGGCATCAGAGACAAGGAGGTAAGACAATAGTGATAGGGAAGATTGGACAACAAAATGGATGGCATAAACACAAAATGGAAAGGAAGCACTGAGATAGGGGATATAATGGGGTGTGCAACTTCACTTTTTGCCAGTTAATACCCAGTGGATCTTATTTCCCATTCTGGAATCTGTCATCAGTAGGCCCTGGCTGTTATAGTAAAGCCAGTGCTAGGCAAGGATGCATCTCTATGGGCCTGATGTGGGTATTCAGGTGACTATAAATAAGGCCTTCGCAAATATTTTATTCAGCAGCCACCAGGTGAGTGTCACCTCCAGTTTCACTGCATTTAGCAGAAACTGTAGAAGCAAATTCTTCAGCAGGCCCAGTGGCAATGGTCGCTATAGGTACTGCTAGGTATTTGGAGGTTACAGCAGCCACAGCTGGAGACACCTTTGGCTGTGGTGGTGTTGGTGAACCAATGCTGAGGCACCAGGACTGGATGCAGGTATAGGTGCTGGACTTGATGCTGTTGAGCATAAATGCAAAATAAATGGGGAAAAATAAAATAAAAATATACATTTATATATTGAAAAGTTTAGTGAGAAAGTGGCTGGCAAGAGGAAGTACAAATACAGTGAAAAATTAGAGGTGAAGCTTCACTTGAGTCTGACTGATTTACATGTACTGTAGTGCAATGGTCATGACGCCCACACCTCATTTTAATGATGATGTGCCAACATACAGTCCATAGGGGAGTTTAACCCAGTGCTTTTGTTGCATGCCAATTAAAATTAAATGTATTTATGCACTGGCATACATTAGCAGTTTACAAATAGCCTGCAGTGAAAAATAACTGATGTGTGTCATACACATGCAGAATGAAAGAGACAAACATGCATCTCAAATTATTATGGGCACTGTACCCAGAAGGAACAATGACACAACCACTAAAAACTGGGTATGAGAGCTTAAGAAATAAATACAGGCTGAAACTATAACCTGAAGCCATCAGCAAATCCAGTGTATCAGTCCAACACTCAGTTTGCCAAGATATCTGTGCAATCTTACTGAAGGTTGCAGTTAGACATGCATTAATGCCATCAGTCCAGACAGTGTAATGTAGTACATCAGCAAGATTCAATAAACTCCATGCAGGCTCCATGTAGACCCTACACAACGCATATTAATGTTGTATGGCACCCCTAAGTGAGGTTTCACTGCATGCACCAGTAGTGTTGGCCATGAAACCTCATATAAAAAATGGATAATGAATCCATGTACAGGAGAGCACCAGCAGCCCACCCCCATACGTCCTAACCTCCTAGTCCTGCATCAAACCATCAGTCTGTATTCATCATCCTCCATCCTGAATAATTATTTCAAACCACATAATTTATGGGGAACACTATAAAAATAACAGCCAAAACCATGGAGAGACTGTCAGAACTAGCTCTATGTATGTAGTGTGAGTTTTCTACCTTTTTTTTTTGTAATATCATTACAGCTGCATTTGGCAAGGTTTACATTTGCATAACAGGACCACACATATGTTTAAAATGATCCTAACATCCAAAAATAGAAACCAGATGCTTTCAATTGCTATTGATCTGCACAGCTGGGCATCATGCAAACTCAGTAAGCATGACTGCACTATGTGCATGCCATCAACTTAACAATGAATACTATGATACATTACTACATGTAACAGACATTGTTGAGATATGTGTAGTGTGTTGGACTGCAGTGCAGATGGCCCTGGGTTTTAGTCCATGGTATACAAAGTTTATTTCTAGTGTTGTGATACAAACTTTATTTATAGTGTTGTGATATGCAGCATATACAAATAAAGCAGTAATGTAATGAAACAAATCTGAAATAGAATTGGTTATAAGTTATTTATGAACACATTTGAAAAAGTCACATGCCGCTTAGCATCACGCAAACCAATGCACTTGTTGAACTGTGTTTGCATGATGGTAAGTGGTGCACACCTTTTTCAAATGTATAAAAATGTAGACACTATGCACTCTCAGTAAGTGCAATTGGCGGGAAAACATGTTATTTAATGGTGAATAGGTGTAAGTTGTGCTACGGACAGTTTGAGATCTTCCTTGTGTATCCATGGCAGGTGGTTGGTGAAGAAGTGCATTTTAGAGCATTTTGTTGGGGTGTCCAGGAATCCAAGATCTTTATTAGATTCCTTGTTAAGGACCATGGGCTCTGGCTGCTGCAGGAGAACTACTCAGTCTCCCAGTTGAAGTCAGAAGCCTGGGATAGTTTGGCCAGGGCCCTTACCAGTGCAACTGGTATTACCTACACTGGGGAACACTGTCCTCAACACTATGATGACCTGTGGCACAGAAAAAGGGATACCCTTGATTGCTGGATCAGGGAAAGTCAAGCAGGGCACACCTCAAATATGTGTATACATGCTTTTCGTGTATTTCTTGTAAATATTCAAGCTGAATATGGTAGAAACTGTTATTCATAATGCTTTTTCTTTTTCCCTCCCTTTTTGCACAGCTGCAGAAGATAGGGGCTCAGATGTGAGGTCCCGTGCCAGTAGATTGGCCAGGATGAGACAAGCATATGGTATGTAACCATAATTATATATAGTACTGTTATTCAGTTAACAGTTGTAGACAGAATAGTTGTTATATCATACAGTTATATGAACTTGGGAATGCATATCTGAACCGTAAAGCAGGTATTTATGCATTAATCTGCAGCATAGCTCTCAATTGTACTTATTTTTGCTGAATACACACATTTAGGAATCACTATTTTGGTCTGTTCATTGTAAGATTCATTGTTGTCTGGCAAGTAATTTATATTGAAGTCAATAAATAATGAGTGTCAAAATGTATGTTAAGACAAATCCTATACAACTATCCATGTGTGCAAGAGCAATATTTGAAAAATGTTCCCAGTTATGGGTTATTGTATACCCTTTATTTTATATGTCAAGATATCCTTCTCTAAAAGGTGTTGAGGTATGGTCTGTAAGACAAAGCAACAGTTGCACATTCTCAGATAACAGTTAACATGAGTCTATAAAGTGTAAAAGGAAAGAGTGCTTTTATTATGTTGTATTTCAAAGGAAAAGTACAGTATTACAGTAGTCATTGCTTGTGGGTTCTAATACTACACTCCCCAGATGTAAAGCTCAGCTGATTACAATACTGTTTTAGCATGTCACCAGTAAAAACTACTGTACTGTCCAGTAATTATCATTATAGCATTTGAAGGGCATACCCCTGGATCTCTGTCTTTAATGGCCTGCTGTCAGATCTAATCCCTGTACATGTTTTCCAAGTAATACAGAAAAGATCTTAGTTGGTATTGTTAACACTAGAATGTTCAAGAATAGGATACTTAATTGTAGAAAGTATTGAATATTATCTGTGGGGTTATTAAGGTTTCTTTTTTTTCCCCTCACCCCACCCCTTCTCTTCTTTTACTTATTAATGGATTTCTTATTTTTTTATTTTATCACTGTATTATCTATAAAATAAAATTATTTATTATTATAATAATTTCTTTTACATCTTTTTTTTTCATTATGTATAATTTCATAATTCTTGGTTTCAAAATACATTTTTTCAGATTTATGATTTTTCATTTTATTTGTATTTATATTATTGAAATTTTTCATACTGCTTTATAATTATTTCTTCATGTTTTATACTTTTTATTTACTTTGTATTTTATTTACTGTTTTGTTTGAATATTATTTCTGTTATTACTACAGCATAGCAGGGTAGGCCAGTTCCCCATGATCTGGGTACATTTGTGCTACAGGCTGAAGCACCAAGGCCCAACACTTCTGAGTTGCAACCTGGTGGCACCCGGCTGCTGCCCCTAACCTACCTGGACCTTTTGGTAGTTCTGCCCCAGGTGCTAGGCGTGTGATCCCTTCTGGGAGCAGAGGCAGAAGGGGTGCATACATCACCCATGTGGAGCTGCCAGCTGTGGTGCATAGTGGGATGGAGAGCCTGCTTTCCATCCTGGTATAGCAGAGCAGCCATAGGCGCAGATATCAGCCACAGCAGCCAGTGGAGCAGTGATGAGACAGTGCTGACAGTCCAGTGGGTAAGGACTTGAGTCACACTGTTACCATGCTGATGTCCATGAGACCTCAAACCCCCCACCCCATCCAAGGTGTTCACCCCCTATCCTTCACCATTGCTTTCTCACCATCCCAAATTGCCTGCCCCAGACTGGCCTTTCTCCCTTCCCCAGCATTCCATTATCTACTTAATAAAAAAGGCACCTGTCCCAAAAAGCTTTCATCCCATACAAAGTTCTCCATTTCACACACATGTCTACCCGACACACTTGATTTGGTCCAATTGGCTCCACAATGCAATTATGTTGTTGATACCCCTCTGTGTGGTGGTGACATTCCTAATTCAGCCAATAAACTGTACACGTACCAGGTTGTTACTGTTGAAGAAACGGATAGCTATGGTTCTTCCCTACACCCTTCCTGCACATTCCTGCCTTCCTTTCAATTTGTTTTTCCCCCTGGTTGTTCCCCATTTCACAACTTCCTATCTTCCCTCATTTATTTTCTTTGGATAATCACGTGAAACAATGCAAAGCAGAAGTAGGAACAATGAAAGTTTGTAAAAGTATTATACACACTTGTAAATTTTATGCTGACATCCTATTTTGAACCCAGTACCATCTAACCTCATTAACAATGCATTCACTCATGCAGCCAGAGCCAGTTAATCACCAGATGTATTTTAAACAATCGGTTGTAATTGTCACGTATTCTGAACAAAGTGTGTTTGTGTGATGCTACACAACATGCAGCATCTCTCAGCAAAGTTGGTATAAAATATTAAATACATTTTAGGAGCACAACTGCCTGCTTGGTAGAGCAAAAAATATGCACAAAGCCATACACAATGGGGAACAAAGGGCCATCGCTACAGCAACATGTTGTAAATATTGCTCTTACAATCTTAGAAACATAATAGAATAACAAGTATTTCAATCATAACTCTCAACCTGTTACAGCAAGAAATCTTGACTATGGCACAAATAATGTGGCACAAAGGCCCCAAAATAAGGGCACTTTTTTAAAATATTGCTCTTGCAAACTTAAAACATTGATAGAATAACAGGATTTGCATTAGTATGAATGAAGGATATGAAGCCTGAAAATCAAATGTCTGCCATTATTTTCTGACTTCAGTGCTTAATGATTTGCCACAAAACTACAATTTTATGAGAAATGGACCAATAATATGAGTCAAAAATGTGTTGTTGTTGTTGTGTCTTTTGGCTTTTCCCGGTTAGGGGTCGCCACAGCGGAAGTCCGGTCCGCTAATGATTGGCAGCAGATTTTTACGTGCCGACTTGCCAGCTCTGATGCACAACCTTCAACGAAGGTACGCCCATTCACACATATCTCCACACAGAAGACACTCTAGCTGAGAATCGAATGGGACAACGTCTTACTGTGAGGCAACAACGGTACCGCAGCACTCTTGACAGTTGAGAGCTATCACCTCAACACTATTCAGTGGCGTACTTGAGTAGCAGGTGTATGCAACAGCCTTTTATTGTGCAGTTATTTATTCAATGTGTAAAATACAGCTGCCCCTCAACTGACTGTAGCACTAGCTGTAAAATACCTTGTTAGACTATTCTTTTGTTTCAGATGGTACTGGGTTCAAATACAGGTGTATCTAACATTTTATATACTTCCACGTGTACAGTAGGATTATAAAACATGATATTTATAAATCTGTGTCATCAGCCATATATGCACTCAGTGCAATAATGATGAAATGTCTGTTGCCAGATGATACTGTTATCCAATCAAAATTAATAAGCACCTTTACGCAATACAGCGCAATGCTGTGCATCATGCACCATTGCGCAATGATGCATTAAAGAAAAGAAATGGGGGAGATAGGAAAGTGATGAAATGGGGAGCAAGCAGGGAAAAACAAAGTGAAAGCAAGACCAGAATGTGCAGGAAGGATGTAGGGAACAACCATAGCTATTCATTTCTTCAACAGTAACAACTGGACACACATACAGTTTATTGGCTGAATTTGGACTATCACCACCACAGCAAGAGGTGACAACAAAATAATTGCATTGTGAATCCAATTGGACCAAATTACATGTATCAAGTAGACACGTGTGCAAAATGGAGAGGTATGTATGGGACACATTTTTTGGGGGAGGGAGGTGCCCTTGTTATTTTTTATTTTTTATTAAGGAGAGAGTGGAATGTTGGGGAAGGCAGATAGGGAAGTCTGGGGTAGGCAAGTTGGGAAGGTAAGGAAACAATTGCAGACAAACAAGACATACAAGACAAGAGACAGGGTTGCTGAAGGACATAAGAGAGGGTGAACACCTTGGATGCAGTAGGGAAGGGGGATTTGAGGTCCCATGGATGTCAGCACAGTAACAGTATGCCTCAAGTCCTCACCCACTGGACTGTCATCACTCTCACCTCACTGCACCGATGGCCACAGTGTCTGACATCTCTGTGTCCTGGTATTATTCAGGGCAATGATAGAGATTAGTGTCTCTACTCAGTGTAGGAGTGTACCAGTTGCCTGGTGCACAATCCTATGCACCAGGCCAGACAGTTCAGCTAGGGTGACAAAATCACCCCCTCTGCCTCTGCTCCCAGAGGGAACCACAAGCCTATCCTCTGGGCCAGAACTACCTGAGGGCCGAGATAGGGTAGGGGCAGCAGAAAGGGAGCCGCCAGACTGCAGTCCAGAAGTCCTGAGCCTTGGTGCCATAGCCAGTGGAGGGAGTGTAGGCAGGCCACGTGGAACCGGCCTACCCTGCTGTGCTGTAGTAATAACAAAAATACAATGGAAAATCCATAACAAAATAAAACATAACAGAAAATAATGGACATAATAATATTAAATAAATTGTAAGTATATAATAATAATAATAATAAAACAATGAATAATAATAGAATTACAAGCACAATAAAAAATAATAGGAAATGTAAATATTTTTAACAGTAAAACAAGAGAAAATTATACATGATAAACACAGTGTAAGTAATGAAAGAAGAATTATGATAATGAAAGATATGATTATATACATCTGTGATGCCCGTACCCTGGCCCAGCAATCAATGATCCTCAATCCTCACCTCTAACACCAGAGAGGGCATCTCATATAAGAGGAAAGGATTACAAATACACACAGTAATGTACAATTTCCCTTAAGTGCACACAGAGATCACAGTCAGTCTGGGGCTGGTTGCTCCTTTGCTCCCCAGGGCCCCAATAAGACTCCCCACTGGCACAGCTATAGGGACCAGATCTCAGCCTAGCTGGGAAGCTAACCTCCAGTACCCTCTCTGTACAACCAGTGCTTTGTGTCCCTGTCCAAGTAGCTGACACACACACACACACACACACACACACACACACACACACACACACACACACACACACACACACACACACACACACACACACACACACACACACACACACTATGAGATAAGTATTTATACAACTTCACAGACACTCCTGGGAAAGGCTGACACAGATTCCCCAGCTGTGCCCCTTTACCCAGACTATACGATAGTAATTACTGCTGCCACCAGCTAATAATTATCAGCTACCCAAAGGTCCCTTAAAATGGTGTCCAATTATTATTGTGCAATATTATTATCCAATAGTAGTGTCACTTAAGCAATCAAGGCTTATTGGAAGGACTTATTACAGGATCACTTATAAGCATGCAGTTTACTCTAGAGCTTAATTTATCTCTACATAAACCAGCCACAGTTAAAAGGTTTTAAGATATCTAATGATAAATAATTAAAACCACAAGACAATACTAGTACACCACAGTGCTATTCAGGAGTTCAGGGATCACACAGAAACCTAAAATAATTCAGTAGTACAGTTCTGACATAACAGAAAAACACTTAATCTAATCTTTATAGTCCTAGCTATTTCTACAAGAAAGCACACTTCTAAGATAACTTACTTACATAGAGCAAGGCAGTGCTGAGTTGAATAGTCAGACAAAAATGCTTAATAATCTTTGGTTCTCACTGTTTAAATTGAAACTGCAGTTCTGCTAAACATTACATAATCTTTTATACCTTCCTGGTTCCCAGGCCACACAGAAACTGCATTTACACTCTTTTACACTTAGAGCAATAAAGGACATTCCACATGTAAATTCTGGTCATTAACTTTAGCCTTAAAACAATAGAAAGAATGTGCTAGCTCAGACAGACTGACTCTGAGCTCTACAGATCAAAGCCTAGATTTGAAATAATTTTAACTTCAAAAGAAAGATTTGAAATGCTTGACTTAGTTTTCCTTATAGCAGATGGTAATGTTGCCACATTGTTGAAACAGCATTTCTCTATTTTTAAGACACAAGCCTGTATTTTACATTTATATTTACAAATGCCAGAATTATGTATCAAATTCTATTTGACTAGGCTGGCAGCCTTCACCCATATCGACCCAATCTTCACAACATCATGTAATAATAATGCAAATAATAATAGCAAATGTGAATAACATAAAAAACAAACAAAGAGAAGGGATACAACAAAAAAAAATGCTATATACAATACCTTTACTACTTTGAATACCTGCCAATACTGCTAACACACATATCACAGTGCAGAATATATCAATACCATATAATATTTATTTCGTGCATAAAAATATAACATTGCATGTACTATACACACCACATATTACAGCCTATACCAGACTACACACATCTATGTAATGCTCTATGCATACTCCTATTACATATGAATATAAATAGACTGTATTTTATTTTTGTCCACTAAAAAAAGTTATTCTAAAATAACTTTCTTTAAATAATAAGGAACAATATGTATGTACACACACAAAGCACATAACTTATAATATTGTAACATTATTTTTATTATTATATGTATAATGCCATGCAAATATTCTTTTATTTTTTTATATTTTTATAGATACAGGTATAATGTTATAATGATAATCTCTCTTATTCTGTTGCTGTTATAGGTATCATTTTTTATTTATTATATTGCACTATTTATGTCAACTAAAATGAGTGCTGTCTACATTGGATGTGTGGTTTTCTAAATTCCCACCTCTGTCTACTCTGTAATACTGCACTGTTGTTCTAAGTAACATAGTAATGCATACTTTTGCTTTACATTTGGAAATACAAATTCATACAGGATGAAAGATTAGTATTTATCACTTTTTTATTTACTCATAAAATGCTATAATACCAGTATTGTTTTGAAGCATAATATTAGCAATATTCACTCACCTTCTCATTCTTTCTTCATAGGTCCACAAATTCAGTGCTCTGTCAGCATCAGCTGTTGCAAAATCAGAGCACAAAAGAATAACCTTAGGAACAACAATAATGAACATATGCAGCTTCTACCTCCTACAAGTAGTGTCTGTACGTTATACATACACATCTGTGGGGTGCAATCATTCCTGCATTCCTCAATCCAGTGATCAAGAGTATCCCTCTTAATGAACATATGCAGATTCTACCTCCTACAAGTAGTGTCTGTAAGTTATACATACACATCTGTGAGGTGCAATCATTCCTGCATTCCTCAATCCAATGATCAAGAGTATCCATCTTCCTGATCTTGAGGTCTTGGTGATGATTCCTACATTGTTCTGCAGTGCGGGGGATACCAGTAGCACTGAACAGATCCCAGGCCAAACTGTTCCATGTATCAACATCATCAATCAACTGAGAACCATAATCATTCACTAGGAGTCCAACAAACACATTGGACTCCTGCACACCTCACCATTGAGCCTGAAATGTCAGAACCTCTCCCTGAATACCAGACTTGTCTGATGCAGATGAACATTCAGTTATGACAGATAGTGAGAACACACACTATTTGACTTTGCAACATTTGAAAATGGTGTGCACTGCTTAGCATCCAAAAATAGAAACTGAATGCCTTCAGCTGCTATTGCTCAGAATTTCTGGGCATCATGAAAACCTGGTAAGTGGGACTGCTCTATGCACAGACTTGTGATGAACCATGTATGGTAAAATACATATTACAGGTGACAAAACTTGTGGCAACATGTGTAGAGTGTTAGGAAGCATTGCTTGTAAGTTATTTTCAGATAAATTAAAAAAAAAGTGTGCATTGCTTAGCATGGCACAAACCAATGTATATATATATATATATATATATATATATATATATATATATATATATATATATATATATATATATATATATATATATATATATATATATATATATATATATATATATATATATATATATATATATATATATATATATACACACACACACACACACACACACACACACACACACACACACACACACACACACACACACACACACACCCATTGCTTCATTAACTCTGTTGTGGGGTGTGTTCATGGATTTACCTCAGTAAAGCACGGTCACACTCAATGTTTTTGGTCCAGGTGGTACCAGGTTTGAAAATAGTATCATGTAATACCTTCAATTGTTTCCTTTGCATATGTGTTGGCAGGTAGGAATAGGGGTGTAGATGGTACTTTGCAAGTGCATATGAGCATCTGAAATAGACCAACATACTTTGTTGCATTTGAGTGATGATGCACATTGTTGGGCAATGCTCACCATCAAGTGGTAATGCTTTACAGAAAAGAAATATTGTAGAAAATATGTGACGCCTATTGATTGCATGAAATACATGTGCTACATAACTGAATCTGTAACAGCGGCTGTTAAGGCGTTGTTGTTTTTGGAGGTCGATGATACATCTGCAGCCACAGGACAAGTTGAAATATCATCTAGTACCTGATATTCATGTTGTTAAATGCAGTGTAATCCTGCTTAGCAGGTTTGCGCCATGCAGACTTACTTTAATAGAATGCATCCCAGGTCTATTTTTAGATGTCTGGATCCTGTCTGCTACCTGGGTGGTCCCAACTGTGCAGTTTGTGCACTGCTGCTCTGCACCCAAACTAGCTGAGCTAAGTGCAGCACTATGCAAACAGTGGCCCAAAAATTACGAGATGAAAATTAAGTTATAGCAGTCAGAAATATAATTCAAGGTATGACATACACAGTATACTATGTTACTACACAGGAAATAGGCCTACATATGTGTAGAATCCAATTCATCATCCAGTGCACATTCAGGGCACAGGATGGGTGCCTTAACCCTGTTTTCCACACATACACCATTGTGGCAGGCATCAACAGTCATCTAGCACACAACCATATTGAACAGAATTTACAGTTTTATTAAAATATTAAATGTGACTTGCACATGTAGTGAAATGTTTCTCTGTAAACATACTGCACTTAGTTATTACACACCCTGTTATGATTTTTGCTTGTAATTATACAGCAGTCGTTTACACGTCTGTGTTCCTTTGTCATTCAGCAGTTATCTATCCAGTATTCTGAGACATACATTATACATCATTGTATATCATTGGTTTTATAATGTCAAATGATATTAACTGGGAATAATATGATATGTAGTTGCCAAATAAGGAAAGACAGTTTGAATGTCACAAACAAGCAGTGACTGTTCATTTGGGGTTGGGGAGCAAAGTTGTGTTCCTGCTATGGCAGTAACAAGACTGTGTAGGTCTGGTTACTCTGTCTGTTTAGCATCTTGCCTGTTGTCTAATTTTGGTATGGCTGAGAAGTCCAAAACTACAATGTGTACCCTTACTGTTGAACTGTTATCTCTAATGCTTCACTACTACTGAAGTATAGTGATGTTGGAAGATGGTTTTAGATGCCTAGGTGGTAAATCAAGGTGCTATGGCATGCCTCATAGCCAATGCAAGGACTTACTGAGAATGGACTATGTCTGCCTACAACTACACCTGTTTGCCGGTTTCTTCTCTGAGTTATCATTAGCCTGTGGCTACTGTGACCTTGTCATTGTTGGGAGGAAGTCTTCCCCTTCCCCTTAATGATTCAGCTTCAGCTGTTTTCACTATATTAACTTGGGTAGCATAGCAAATACTGTAAGCATTGAGGGATATATCAATGGATTGCAATGGTGCCCTCGGCCACAGGTATGTAGGCGCAAGCACTGTCTGTACAGTAGCTGAATACATGCTGTATGGCATTACTGGTTGGACTGTGTGCCTCATGACCCCTGTTCCTCTATTTGTGTATATGTGTGCATGTGTGTGTGTGTGTGTGTGTGTGTGTGTGTGTGTGTGTGTGTGTGTGTGTGTATCTACAATGGGTTTCCTCCACCATGAATCTAGTGTATAACATGCATCCACACTTAAGTGTTCCTTGGAGATATCCCCCATATCCCACATCTGGTGCAGTTGGGGAATGTGGCACATATAGAAGTTGTGCCAACTGCAAGGTTTGCCAGCACACACATACAACATGATTCCCATGACATTACACAACTTCAAAGTTATTTGAGTGGTAGACCTAATTGGTAATGTAGACCCTACCTTGTACCCTAGGTGTTGTTCTCTTGTGTACATGACTGTGATGTATGGCACACATTACTGGAAGGTAGTGCGATATATATGTTATATTTGTAGCATGCTTGTGATCTTCTCCTCTGAACATATGTTAAAATATATGTTCCATCTGCCATGTTGTAGAATAGCATGCAGGAATGTTTGGCAGATCCTGGATGCTGATACCTGTGTAACAGCAAGCATGTCTCCTGGTAGTCTGTTAAGGTTACTTGTGGCTAACATACAGATTTAAACACATACCTTATAATCCACTGGGATGGGTTCCCAGTGTTTGGCTCTGTATCTGACTAATGGCTGCCAGATTTCTCACAGTTCCTCTACTGTGCTGTTGGCCTGCAAAGTCTTCACCCTCTCTGTCTATGACTATTGGCAGCAGCAACTTCAGCCTATAGCACACTCAAATGTATGTAAATTGTAACTGGTACTAAAAATCTGTCAGTGCTTACATTGTATCTGTACTCCACTATTTCCTCAATGCACAAATAAGAAAGGGTATGTTGTCTACATCGATGCCTTATATTATGTTAAGTAGTTTCACAGGACTGGTTGATTAGCATGCATTTCAGCTGTGCATGCTGCAATTAGTATATATGAGGTGCAAACTAGGTCAGGTGCAATCAGTTATTTTTGTACACCATTATGAAAAGGCAAATGTGTAGCTAGGCAAACCAATGTGGATGAGAGTAGTTTCAAACTCAGTGACAGATTTATATTGGGAAAGTATATTTCAACAGAGGAGTATTGCACTCCATTGGGAATATATCCACTTTGTTGAATAAATAATGCATATTTTAGAATGTACTTAGGAATGATGTGAAGTAAGTCAGTAAGCATTTGTTTGAACTGTACTCATGACATGGCCTTGTTTCCCATCCATTTGAGAGGTACAGAGGATGTAGAGTAGACCGAATGTCTAATGTTGTGTGATAACTGTGCACACACATTTCATGGATTGTTCCTTTGACAGCACTTTTGTATTTACACTGTTGTCTGGTTAGCACATTTGTCCCTTAGCTTGTTATAATATTTATTTGGAGGGATGGGGAATGACTCCCTGATATGGGACAATATAGAATGAACTGTTGTTTTGGGTGTGTGAATATAAGGATATGTTTGTCATGCTACTCCCCTTGTTTTGTAGCCCCCATGTTATTTATGGGTTTGTATCACCACTTTAAACATGAATTCTACAAATATGAAAACATCAACACATAAAGAGCGAAATACAAAAGTAAGAATGGACACTTCCACAATTTTTTTCCCAGGGAAAAAATTGCTCGGCCGACCAATACCAAAACAAACTCTCAAACCCTAATCTTTGCCCCCACACCCCCGATTTGGGGGGGCTGTGCCCCCCACCCCCCAAACTAAATATACCAACTCCGAGATTGTTCTACAGTGGAGAAAAGGGCAAATACCTGATAACAGCCAAGTGATTTTTTTCCCTGGGAAAAAATTC
Source organism: Protopterus annectens (assembly GCF_019279795.1). Lineage (NCBI taxonomy): Eukaryota > Metazoa > Chordata > Ceratodontiformes > Protopteridae > Protopterus > Protopterus annectens. The sequence goes on along the minus strand of NC_056743.1, from coordinate 1,871,899,830 downwards.
ACACGGAAGTGGCCTTTCAAACTTTTGGTATTTCACTCTGTACATGTTGATGTGTTTGTATTTGAAGAATTTGCATTGTGATGTGGTGATATAGACTCTTATTTATTGACCCCTGTGGCATCTCTACATTGTAATCAGGTGGTGAGTACTGACAGCTTTCCTGTACTGCCTTACCTGTACACAGTTTATTTCTACTTACATGATCCTTATATCTGTTCTCATTAATTTTGTCTTTCAGTAAATAATATGTCCACTTGGCATAAGCCACCTTTTTCAGAGGCGGAGAATGACCTTATCATTGAAGCTTTAAGGCAACATCATGCCATCCTTATGTCTGGGGCTGGGCCAACATGTTGTGACATGTGGCCATTTGGGATGAATTGGTCCAAAATGTAAATGCTGCTGGTCATCAACATCACAGCTACAAGCAGGTGCAACACAGAGCCACTGACATGATTCATGCTGCAAGGAGGCGTGCTGCTGAAGTGGCACATGATCGTTAGGTCACCGGTGGTGGGCCTACAGCAGAACAACCACTCACTGCCACCAAGGAATTCCTCTCAAATATCAACACTCAGGAAAACTCCCAGCAGTCCATCAGCCAGTATGTTCTGGATGTGGGTGCCACTCCTGCTTCTCAGGAGGAGCTTCCAGGTATGCTTTATTAAGTCATCAGTAAAATACTGCTGCGTTCATTGTGCAATAGTGCTTATAGTTTTAATATGTGGCAATTAGCTTTTTCGGTGGATGTATTTAAGTAAACTGCAGTTTTCAGGGCATTTAGAGGCTGTCAGCCACATTCTTGTTAACATCGCAGTTACTGTAGATATAGATGATTTAAAGCATTACCCCCTGTTATACTGTTAAATGTGTTGCTGTTGCCATTACCTGTCCCATATTTTTCCAGGGCCATCAGGAATCCAGAGATCTAAGGATCCTGCAGTTGGTAAGCAGAATACATTTATGTTAGTAATGTAGAAATATTCAAACATATCTGCTAAAGTGTCATCTCAGGCCTGCTGTATGGATTGCTGTACTGTCAGCATACTTGTCAACTGTACAGATATCTGCAGAATGTCTACATCTGTGACTCATACCTCTGGCCTGTATTTAAGATCATAGTGATTGAGTTGCAAACTATTGACAGGTCATTGTAGAGGGCAGACATAACATAATTACAGACCTCACATTAAAAATGCGTACCACTCATTAATGTCATGGTGAAGCAATACTTGCTATTATATCACCACTCTTGGTTTGTATGGTCAGTATGTCATAATGATACCTATTCTTGGGCCTTTGTTCACATTCCTTGCCCTAAGAGGTTGAGAGGTATGAAAGTCTGTAATAGTGACAGTAGTCTAACTTGATTAACATATATTATACTGTCTGCTGGTGTTGTGTGCTAGATCTTGTAGGGTCAGTGGAACTGAACTGAGATTTATCGGTGTGGAGATGGAGCTTCAGATTGTTGGACTCTGTTTTGTGTCTGTGTGTGTGTGTGTGTGTGTGTGTGTGTGTGTGTGTGTGTGTGTGTGTGTGTGTGTGTGTGTGCGTGTGTGCGTGTGTGCGTGTGTGTGTGTATTGTTATGTGTTTATGTGTTTATGTTTTTGCAATGGTTTTTGTGTTATGTTTTTTACATGAGCTTTTAAGAAACATAATCTCGTTCAGCTGTACACTTTTGTTGCATGGTCTGAATGACAATAAAGTTTTCTAACTTGACTATATATTGCAGCATAGTAGTGCAGGTATTAATGTATTCCTGTTTTCCTTCCTTTTATCACAGGTGAAAATGGAGGTTGGTCTGTGTTCTCTATGCCACCTGATATCAGTGTTTCTTCAGACTCTGATGATGATGGTGGCCAAATTGAGGCACAGCTGGGGGGCTGCTGAGGCTGATTCTGACACAGAGCTTGACATCCAGTGACACCCCATTATTACCAGACACAGCTAGTATGCCTACGCATACCCAGTCCACCAAGGCGATAGATACTGGACAGTTAGAGGGCAAGGACATTGACAGGGAAGTGTGGCTACTACTGCTTCAGTGACTGTTGACACTGCCCATAGCCAAACTGTTGGTGAGGTGCCACAGATGTGGATTGATAGTGGTAATCAGAAGAGGCCTGCTGTCCCTACCCAAGCTGTTGCAAGTGTCTCATCACATGTCACTTGATGCATGTTTAGGGCCATCATGTAGGCACAGGCACATTCAGAAAAGAACTCCAGGAGAATGCTCAGGGTTATACACGCAGCACATTCTGACATCCTGACTGCCTCTACTGTGTTGTTGATTTCCTGGGTCATTTGAATGACATGTTGGAATGGGATGTGTCTGTGAGGGAGCACAATATATCAGTCATGGAATGCACATTCTCTGTGATGGAACATCTGCTAGGAGGGCAGCGTCAACCTCATGGGCATAGGTCAGCAGCTACAGCTGCTGAGAGCCAATGTGGTTGTGCCCGGTCATGGTCCCAGAGTGGCAGTACATCCACTTATCCAGCAAAGAGTGCCCTGTCCTCATCCAGACTTAGCAAGCCATGGGGTCATGGTCCTTGTTGTTCCCATGAAGAGGGCACATCCAGCAAACATTGGTAACCTTCAGGTAGTAGCACAGCATCTCACCTTTGGGCATGGAGGTGCCAGTGCAACTCCTGGCAGAGCCAGTTCTTGTGCTCAGGGATGGAGATGATGAACTGTCATCTCTACCATGCATGGCTTACATCTGTCTGGCATACAGACATGTAGGGCTAGCACTGAACTTGGCTTTGTTCATGCCAACAGTCACACACCAATGTCATATTGAGGCTACCTACAGACACATGTAACATTTACATGGTCCATCATGCCTGCTTCCCTTGCACACACACACACACACACACACACACACACACACACACACACACACACACACACACACACACACACACACATACTCACCAGACTTTTGTGTCAGCCTAACCCCCCCCCCCACAAACTACCCTGTGCAAGTGATAATAACTGTACCACATCCCTGTTGTATATCTTTTGGATTCAGGGATACTAAAGCTGTGTGTCTGATGCACAGGGTGACTTACTATATTAATATGACCTTATTAGCCTCCTTTTGTGCTGTTGGACTTAAGCTGTACCTGTCATTTACATTGTACATAGCCATTTTGAAGTTGCTGACATAATAATTAATCTACTTAGTGGATGCTTCTGTAAGGGCTGTGAATTCTGATAATTAAATGTGTCTCATTAATACATCTAACTTTCTCTTGAATGACTGTTTAGTACAAACATATGGGTGCACAGCCAAAGTTAACCCATACAGTTCAGATCTCAGGATTGTATGTCAGCACTGAAGACAAATTTCCGCAGAACAGTAATACAGTATAATGTTCCTGTTTGCATGTACATCGCCATAGGTTTCAAGGTTCATAGGATGTGACTAGGGTTTTGACCTAATGGTGTTTAAAAGTCTAACCGTTACATCACAATATAATATTAACAGTCATGCATGGCAAATTTTTGCCTAGCAAGGACCACCCATGTACAAGAGTGAAAGAGCAGTCATCCTTGGCAGATAACATCTTCACAGGAAGTCATCCAGTATGTCCTTCAACAGGGTAAAGTAGGTGCTCTGCCTGACATGGATTTGAGGCCTACTGCAGAGGGGAGACAACCTTTGAGAGATGTATCTGTCTCTCTAGCATGTCCTATGTATGTCATAGTGTGCATTGAGGTCCCTGGGACAGGTAACTGGAATCCAACATTACTTATGCATGTTCAGCATTTCAATCCCATCTTGGCCACAGATAGCTTTCTAAGGCATACATAATTTGCCTCAAAGTTATCTATATGATACTGTACACAGTGACAGATATGTCATTCTACACACAGAAGACACATGTTGGAGACCCTCTGATGTTTTATTACCAGACATATCTGAGGTCTGTCAAGTTGGTGGATGTGTCAGATAAAATGTATTTCCAAGGGTGGTTGATATTCTTTCATACAGCCAATTAGGGATGAGTGTAGGGGATTGCTACCATATTTGGTTATTGATGTAATGGGATTTCTACTCAGATGTGTGATATAGAATGTGTACCTCCCCACAGTAGACCCAGGTTGCAGTTGACATGTTCCAAGGTCTCTCAATATAGATGTATGGAATACTGCACAGATGGTTATTTTATAATAAGCAGGGACATTTATTATTGCCACAGGGTATGCTGATGCATTTATGTGCAGTTCATGGAACACCAATGCCTTTGTCAGCCATCATTAGTGCCACAGAACCTCTGTTTTGTTCAGGACTTCTGAGACATATATGACAAACATGAGGGGCCACAGCACAGATACTTCTGTTACCACATAGGTGACATGTCTGCTGCCTGAAGAGAATTTTCATTCTGTGATTGAATGTAGTTGGTTTGTGATCTCACTGGAAAACCAACTGATAACTTAGAATTTCATATTCACCTTGGTTAGTGTTTCACTGGCAACAAATGTTGGATTGTGTTGAAGGCTTTGGCCAAGTTACAATAGGATGTGTGCACATCTTTGACCTTGTGTATGCCTCTGGTCACAGTCATAACTCCCACCAGGCTCTACAGCCACAAGATACCCTTGAGATCACCTAACTAGAACACATCTATTGTTTGGTGGTCACTTAATTCCTTGTGTCTGAGATGCATGCAACCTATATCCCTTGCCTTTTGGAAGAGCTTGCATATATTTATGGTTCTTAATTAGACTTGTATATTGCTAGTCATCTCTTCTGTGATTGGAAAATGGTGGCTGTATTCCATTTAATGTGGAAAGCAGCAGTATTCAGACTGTGGCTGAATATGGTGCCTAGGGGAGTAGCTCACTCTTGAAGCACATGAAGAACACAGGCTGGAATTCCACCTAGTGCCATGGAGACTGTATTCCTAGTCTTGGAGAGGGCAGTGATAACTTCCTCATTGTATAAACCATAGCTTGGAGGTGATGTGTCACACACGGTTGGTTCTAGGTGTGGTGGTAGCAGGGGTAATTCTTTTCAGCCAAACTTGTCTACTAGCAGGTTTTGAAGTTACACTGGGTCAGCGTGCGTGCTAACATGCACAGTTTGATTCAATTACAACAGAGTTATATCAGTTTGCAGATGTACATGAAGAAAGCCCTCTTGTTATCCCTGGATATGAAAGGCTTAGCATGGTTGCTCTGTGTGGGTTCTTGAAGGTGTCTTATTTGCATGTTTATGCTGAGGAGAGTTGCTTTCCACACCTGGTTTCTCAATGTTGTATTTTTAAATAGCAGCTTCTTTCACTTACTGGATAATGTAGTTATGACAGACATACACTGCTGTGGTTTGCATTTTCCAGAGGATATTACTTTGAGCCTATCATGCATGCCTGTGTGTTGACATTTGTGTAGAAGTGTAGTCAAGGCATCAGGGAGTAATGTACTATAGCTGTCAATGACCTTAATGGAAACAGCAGCAGCCAATTGTAATTGAAAGCAAGTCTATTGACATTTCTGCAGGTATGAGGACAAAGTGTTAAAGCCTCTGTACATAGTTCAGAGCAGGTAATGTCAAGATGCACTGTTAAAACCCAGACTGAGTCTGGACACAGTAACCATCACTTAGATACTCTACTGCACACCCATGCCACAAGTATACAGATGGAGTTTCTGCAGATAGAGATGTCATATTTTCCTATCCTTTTGGACAGTACAATTCAGGCTCACCACAGCAGATGTTCTGCTTCCATTTCTAACCATCCTCTGATTCTTGCTCTGTCACACCAAACACATGCATGTCCTCTGTCACCACAGCCATGCACCTTATCTTAGGCCTTCCTATTTTCCTCTTACCTGGCAGCTACATCCTTAACATCCTTCTCTCAGTATAACCAGCAACATTCCTCAGCACATGTCCAAACCAACACAATCCCACCACTCACTCCAAATCATACAACATGAGCTGACACTGTAATATATGGTTAACACTCATGTCCATCCTTGGCCCACACAATGTAAACTATAACAACTGGTACTCTGCCATCATCTGTTATGACTACTGCCTTTTTGTCTGTAGCACCATCTGTGACCCATATGACATAGATGGTCACAGTACCATCTTGTAGACCCTCCATGGCAGTGTTTTGGCACCCATCTCTCAAAGATCACTCCTGACACTCTTTTCCACATACTCCACCATGCATGCTCTGTCTTCAACCCCTGTCTTCCAGACTCATCATTACTCTGAACTGATGGTCCAGAGTATTTGACATCATATGCCTTTGCCAACTGTACTCTCTGCATTCTAACCATTTCTGTATCCTCCCTCTCAGTCACACACATATACTGTGTCTTAGTCCTGCTGACCTTCATTCCTCTCCTCTAGAAAGCATATCTCCACCTCACTATGGTCTTATACACCTGTACCCTACTCTCAACACAGATCACAATACCATCCATAATAACCATAGTCCACATGGACTCCTATGTGATCTAATGTGTCAACCTGTACATCACCATTGCAAACAGATGTCATGATGTTTGTACATAGAATAACTGTAATGTCACTGTTGTGGTCAAACCCTTTACCATATAAATATGCTTCTAGTAGTACTGTATTGCTAAACTTAGTAGTCAAGTTTCTTTGATGTTAAGTTCTTTGATGTTAATCTCCAGCAACAATGTATTTAAATGTTTTATGTTTTCTATTTCCTGATTTATTAGCTTAATTGGAGGGCCTCTACTGAAAATGGACATGTATCAAGTTGGACTAGCCTAGTCAACAAATGTAAAATGAATAAAATAAATAAATTGTCTGTCTTACATGGAATGAGGTGACATCTGCACCTCTGTCATACCAGTGTGTGACCATGGTCTGTTGTGACATATAAATACCCAATAATCTGATACACCTGATAACATCAGCCATGTTTGTGGAACACAAAAGGACAGTATCCTTTAGGCTGATGTAAAATGCTCTGTATAACATCAACCAACAACTCACACACATACAATCACAGTTGACTGCATTGAGAATAGCACCCCTATGTAACTTTACGAATTGGAAATCAAAGTGCTTAACACATGTGCCACAGCACAACTCTGAACTCTAACAGAACTGCAGGTGATCTTATGGTAGATGACATCAGCAGGCCATGTGGGGGACAAGAGTTTGGAGATCTGCCTTGACTGAGTGTTTGTGCAAGCACCAAAACAGTGCAAAACCATACTATATGTGAACTCACTGTGGGATATTCACTTCCATTTCTGTTTATATATATATATATATATATATATATATATATATATATATATATATATATATATATATATATATATATATATACACACACACACACACACACACACACACACACACACACACACACACACACACACACACAGTTGACTATAGTGAGACCAGAACTCCTACCTATCTATGTTTACAGGCTACAGAGCAAAGTAATTAATGCACATACAACAGCACAAGTCTGAGTTTAACAGGACTGCAGGCAATCTTATGGTAGATGACATCAGCAGGTCATGTGGGGGGACAAGAGTTTGGAGACATGCCTCAACTGGATATTTGTGCAAGCACCAAAATATGCTTCTCTAAAGCAAATTTCACACTCCTCAAAACCGAGGTGGAATCCTTCAAAGCCCCCGGGCTTGTGGAAAATATGGCCCAGACCGCAGAATCCTTTATAAATGCATTCTATGAACACCTTCAGGAATGCATGGATCATGCAATCCCAAATAAAACCAAGACCCAATCCTCCAAAGGCAGACGTCCTGTCTTTTGGACCCCAGCCATAAACAAACTATACAATAGAAGGAGGAAGCTACTACATGATAGAGAAAAATCCCAAAAAGGGAAGGCATCCCTGATCAGTATTAGCAAAAAACTACGGGCACTCATAAAATCATCTAAGGCCAGCTTCGAGAGAAAAATTGCACAGGACACTAAGGATAATCACAAGGCTTTCTTTAGTTATGTTAGGAACCTGGGTGGGAATTCCCAGATATGCTCAGAATTAGTCCAAAATGACAAAAAATACACCAAACCCACAGACATTGCCAACATCCTAGCTGACAGGTTCAGCGCACCCCCCCCCCACCAAAAGGGCAAATATCTATCCCAGCAGAGTGTTGCCCCCCTGACATCTCAGATGCTCAGGTAAGAGCCGCACTCTCCAAAGCAAAAAACACAGCATCAATGGGACCAGACGGTGTCCCGGGCTGCATCCTACATGAACTCCAAGAAGAGCTAAACCCAAACATAAAACTACTGTTCAATCTCAGCCTTACTACAGGATATGTACCCAAACAGTGACATACAGCAACAGTGGTCCCTCTCCACAAAGGTGGTGCCTCAACGGATCCTGGAAACTATCGCCCCATAAGCCTGACTAGCTTGGTCTGCAAAGCTATGGAAAGGATCATCATGGACCTCATAAATAAAGATATTGGGGACCTACAGACACTGGATCCTACCCAGTTTGGCTTTGTTAAGGGCAGATCCTGCCTCTTAAACCTGGTCGATTTCTTTGAAACAGTCACCAAGGCCATTGATGAGGAAGGCCATTGATGAGGGGAAGGTGGTCCACACAGCTTACCTGGACCTTGCAAAAGCCTTTGATACAATACCCCACTCAGGCATTATAGATAAGCTCAGCAGCTTAAATATAAACCCCTATGTCACTAGATGGGTTGCAAACTGGCTCAAGGACAGAACCCACATGGTTAGAATTGCTGGAGCCATGTCAGACTCCAAAACAGTTACAAGTGGCTTCCCACAAGGCTCAATCCTGGGACCTCTCTTGTTCAGTATATATTTCTCGGAGGTACAGGCCAACACGGAAGGACTGTGGCTGACCAAGTTCGCAGATGACTGCAAACTGGGCGCCATAATCGACTCTCCAGCCGACACAAGCATCCTCCAAAAGGGCCTCATAGAAACAGACAACTGGTGCCAGAGCCATGGCCTCAAGCTAAACACCAAAAAGTGTATAGTCATCCCCTTTGGCAAAAACAAAGTGCCCACAAATTACCGCATAGGTGGTAATCCATTAAGTATGGAAGAAGTAATTAGTGACCTGGGGACCCAAGTTGATAGCAATTTCTCATTTGACAACCACGTGGCCAAAGTGGTTAGAAAAACATTTTATATAGCCCACCTAATCATGAAGGGATTCACATCTAGATCAGGGGAGGTCATCGTGCCTCTTTACTCATCCCTTATCAGGCCCATAATTGAGTACAATGCCCCTTTTGGGATGTACCTTACCAGACACCTGCAGCAACTGGAAAGAACCCAAAAATACCTCACCAAGAGGATCAAAGGGCTCAAACAGATGCCATATGCTGCCCGGTTAAAGAAACTCCAGCTCTACTCAGTGGCATACCGCCTGCTCAGAGGCGATCTGTGCCTGACATATAAAGCCATGTCCAATCCAGAATTAATGGACATGCTGCACCTCAGAAAATCCAAATCCCATTGACCTATGTGCTCGAGAGACTTGAACCTCAGCACTGAAATAAACAGGACATGCTGGAGGGACAGATTCATAACCCAGAGGCTCCCTTCACTCTGGTGATAAAATCCCAGTCCAGGATAGGCAGAGTCCCTCATTGACTCTCTTCAAGAGGAATCTTGATGAGTGGATGGGAGATCGTAGGTTTACCCCGGGTATCACTTCTGTGTCACTGTTAGACAGAGGCACAGTATACTAACCTCAAAAAAGGGCATAGCAAAATTAATTTAAAATGGGTGGCGAAAGCCAAACACACTCTGGCTAGGCTTATAAATTCCCTAGGGCAGATAGCCTAGTATGAACCTATGAACCTATAAGACTTATATTAGGCCAATTATTGAGTACAATAATAAATTGTGTGTATATACGCTCAAGGATGACTAAATATTTTAAAACGAGTAGAAAAAAAATTACAAAAAGAATTGCAGCAGTAAGGACTACAGAATTTGGGACTAGATGCAAACATTTAACTTGTTTTCATTTTGTTATAGATATATACATGGAAAATTGATAGCTTATAAAATATGTCACAATTGTGTTTTACAGACTATGTTCAATATTGAAGTTTAGAGGTGTACAAATATATATAGACACAGTAACATGAATTTTATGATAAAACTGGTGAGTTTCATATATAACTGTTAACATTAACAATACTTAACCTTGCAATAACATACCTACATGTGTGCAACAATCTGATTTTTTTTTAAATTAAATCTTTGGGCTGGTGATAAAGTGTATGCACCATTTCATCAGGAATTAGTGCTCCTTGATGGCCATTTGGCCTTAACACTGTTTTTGAACTTAAAAACTTATGAACCACAGAGGCAAACACTCAATCACGCACACACAAACTAATGCAAGACCATTCTTCCCACTGCATACATTCTCACATGCAATCACATACATGCACATGCACACGTGTACACACTCCTCACCACTACCTGTCCACTAAAACCTTTTGCACTTACCTGTGATTTGATCTCACACAATGAAAGTAACGGGTGAATACAAGCCTTTGCCTGAGATAATTAACTCAGCTGCCTATGCTAACTTAAACAGTTCAGATATTCTATGAATTGCTCAGCTGCATAAATGCCTACCATAAACATTTCCTGAGGGAGGGCACATGGCTAATTAGCACAAACCATTCCCCCCAGAATGCCTCATTAGCATATTGTTCAGCTCAAGGAGACGGCCCACCACAGTGATCCTACAGGCTATGTAAGATGACTGCAGTGGGCCTGACTTTGAATCAGAAAGGGTTGCTGCCACTGGTTACAGACATTGTTAGGACTTACAGCTGAATGCAGCCCTTAATTTTAATGAACTTATAGCAGCATATTCTAAAGACTGGGAAAGAGGGAGTCGGTACTGCAGAGTCAGTGTTTACTCCCATCCTGAAAATATTATGTGAGTGTGTGTGTGTGTGTGTGTGTGTGTGTGTGTGTGTGTGTGTGTGTGTGTGTGTGTGTGTGTGTGTGTGTATGTGTATACAGTATATGTGTGTGTGTGTGTGTGTGTGTGTGTGTGTGTGTGTGTGTGTGTGTGTGTGTGTGTGTGTGTGTGTGTGTGTGTGTGTGTGTGTGTGTGTGTGTGTGTGTGTATGTATATACAGTATATGTGTGTGTGTGTGTGTGTGTGTGTGTGTGTGTGTGTGTGTGTGTGTGTGTGTGTGTGTGTGTGTGTGTGTGTGTGTGTGTGTGTGTGTGTGTGTGTGTGTGTGTGTGTGTGTGTGTGTGTGTGTGTGTGTGTGTGTGTGTGTGTGTGTGTGTGTGTGTGTGTGTGTGTGTGTGTGTGTGTGTGTGTGTGTGTGTGTGTGTGTGTGTGTGTGTGTGTGTGTGTGTGTGTGTGTGTGTGTGTGTGAGTGTGTCTCCATGTTCTTCAGTTACTGTTGCAAAAGCAATGGGTTTGCTCAGAAATCAAAGAAATCCTGGGAAACAAGTTATTATTATTCTGATCTGTATTGAGGCAGAATGAAGCTCATTTTTAATGTGGCAGTATATGGCTATAACCTAAGGCATTCACCCTAAACTTTTAAAGCCAATTGCCCTTTTTTCACATATACCAGTGGTGGGGAATCAAAATTCCATATTGCTGGTGCTGTTGTCCCTTCAAATACTGACAGCAGCAATGAGGGAACTCCTGTATCCTCTGTTCGTCAAATCATCCCACAGACTCAGTCTGATTCATCTCAATTCATCCCCCATTATACTTACACTCTATCACATATTTCTTTCCTGTTTTCTTCTAACCCTTTAGGCATTCTAAACTACTGATACTGTCAGGAACATTACCAGCATTGGTGGTAGCACATTAGATGACAGCTTTAGGTTTTATGATTTCACATGATGTCCATTTTCAGTATCTAACCACAGTCTCTCCCTTACTTGTGCTAATTATTGTGCCCTCCACATATCCCTTTGTCATTCACCATGTCCTTCTTCCTCACTCATTCACAAAATGACTACATACCTTCTCCTGTTTTTCTTTTCTCTCCTGCCCTCTATATTGTATTATTACCTCTCTTCTTCTATCCCATGTTCTCAAAATCAACACATCCACAGTTGCATTGATTTTAGGTGCACGTTACATTTTATTTATTAAAGTTACTTACATTACTTGATTGTTTATTTTTCTATTGATTTCATCTTTTGACAAACTGGCCCTGAATGGCTCATCTATAGCCACAACTTCTCCTTAAGGTTCCATACCATGGATCTTTCCATCTCTGAATACCTCCACATTTCTCTATACTCCTTACAAAGTTTTATCCTCACCTTAGGAAACCTTGTTACACTTTATCAATCTTAATTCCCCATTACCCTTAAGTGTTAATGTTATCTACCTCAAACTCTTACTTGTGTATTAATCTAATTTTATTCTTTCACTCTCCAACTTCAAATCTTTGGTAATAATGAACTTAATCCTCATCTAATATGCTCTTCATCCTGTCCTTCCCTGAAATGAAATAAAACTGATACGTTAGATGTCTGGCTCATTCAGTAGACGGGTAATATTTTTCTGCCTCTTATGCTTGGCTAACTGATTCACTAAACAGCACTTGCTCTAGCCACAGAAATTACCAGTCAGGACATAAATTAAGGAGTGTATCAATCCTCCTAATTAAAAGGCTCTCCAACACAGTTTCACATTCCTCATCGGACACTGACATTGATCCAGACTGCATCATCACAACATTTTACTTAAGAAACTACATGATTTATTTATTCCAGGCTGCATCATCACAACATTTTACTTAAGAAACTATATGATTTATTTATTCCAGACTGCATCATCACAACATTTTACTTAAGAAACTACATGATTTATTTATTCCAGACTGCATCATCACAACATTTTACTTAAGAAACTACATGATTTATTTATTCCAGACTGCATCATCACAACATTTTACTTAAGAAACTACATGATTTATTTATTCCAGACTGCATCATCACAACATTTAACTTAAGAAACTACATGATTTATTTTTTTGTCAGAACTTATCAGACCTTCACATAATTCCATAAAAACTTTAACTCTCTGCCTTTTTCAGTAGTTGCACGGATCACTAAAAGAAACTTTATATCAGTAGCAGCTCTTAATATAAATTGGTTAAGCCACTGCAAAATTAACTACATCAGCTTTACCCTTTAATTAATCTATCATATCTCCAAAGTTACTAAATCAGTTCCACTCTCATGACTCCTTCCTTGTCTTGACCACCATCATTTAAGAGTTCTTTGAATTACTATATTACGTAACTTCTTATCAAAAAAATCTCCTATTTCTTTTAGTGGTTCTTTAAAAATAGCTTATATTTTGATGTACTAGTATACTCTCTCTGTTTAGAAGACCTTCTGCAACATACTTGACTACATCTATTGACTTTTCCCAACAGCAAACAAAGATCGACCCCAGTGAAGCTCTCTTCTACTTTTACTCCACTCTTATCCTAACAAGACTCCTTATGTCAAATCATGCTGCATGGACACTGAGATGCACAAACACCTTTCCTGCACCATGTTCACATAATTCATAGCTCTGATCACCCTAACACACACACACACACACACACACACACACACACACACACACACACACACACACACACACACACACACATCAAAATCATACACACACACACACACACACACACACACACACACACACACACACACACACACACACACACACACACACACACATCAAAATCAATCAAGGTTCTGATTGCACTCATACTTACTGCAACACACACACACACACACACACACACACACACACACAGATGTACATATACAAACATATCTAAACGCATGCATACACATCAAACTGCAAAAAAAAACTCATTTACTTACTCACTCATATGTATGCAGCGCTACATACCTGTGTGTACACCCACAAACATGTAGAAACATGCACATCCACCACAAGCAACTTGTATACAAACACAAACCAAACTACAAAAACCTCTGATTGATCACTAACTCACTCATATGAATGTACAGATTCAAACTTGTGTACACACACACACACACACACACACACACACACACACACACACACACACACACACACACACACACACACTGTCAATCTCAGTGACACCATGACACACACTCAAATTCATAAAGTTTGTCCTGCAGAAAAATGCACCAGATTCTGTGTAGGATCACATCTACTTGTCTCCCTGCAATCATCCATATTGGAGAGGCATAGAAAAGAGAGGGAAGGAAGAATGCCTGTGTCATAGAAGGCTTGGAGTCAGAGGACAGGAGTTTTTATTTCTATTGGGTACACCTAATTTTTGATGTGCCTTTTGGATATGGAGATCAAATTTTAATTGATCATCAATTATAGTACCGAACAGCTTAGTGTGTGAGTCAGCTTTAATAATAATGTTATCAAGAGATGATCTGGTGAAGGTGGTTTTATGATGGGACAGAGATTTAGGAAGGAAGAAAATGAGTTTGTTTTTTAGGGTTAAGGATGAGTTGGTTATCAGTTAACCATTGTTCAATGGTGAGGAATGAGTTCTGAGCAAGTGATGTTATCAGAGAGAGAGAGATAACAGTAGAACCATCAGTGTATTGTATAAGGGAGGAGGTGCTGCAGGATGAGTAGATGTTGTTAGTAAAGATATTGAAAAGAGGAGCCCCTAGAATTGAGCCTTGAAGGACTTCTGTCTGGATAGGTAAAAAAGGAGAGTAGGTGGTTTGCCATCTGAATTATTGTAACCTATTAGTAAGATAGCTGGAGAACCAGAGAATAGTGGAGGTGGAGAGGTTGAGATCAGATAGTTTAGTTAGTAGCTTAGAGTGAGAAACACTATCAAATGTTTTTGAGAGATCTAGGAATAGACAGGATACCAGTTGTTTTTATCTCTAGCCTCTGTGACAGTATGAATGAAAGATATAAGAGCAGTGGAAGTACTGTGATTTGGCCTAAAGCCCTGTTGAGTGGGGGTCAGAAGGTCTTCCTGAATATGGTATTTGAGAAGATGATTATGTATGTATTTTTTGAGGATTTTACAGAGTGGAGAGAGAATGGCTATGGGTCTAAAATTAGAAGGATTGGTGGAGTTACATCCTTTGTGCAGTGGTATGGTGTAGAAATATTTCCAGATGTCAGGGACAGTAGATTCTTGGATTGATCTGTTTACAAGTATTGAGATAGGGTAGGCCATAGAGTTAGCTGTGAGTTTAAGAAAGAGGGAAGTTAGGTTATCAGAAGAGGTGGAACATGCTTTTTGATTAAGCAAAAGAGATTTTATATAAGCAGTGAGGACTGGTTTAAGCGAAAAGGGGATGCTATTGGTAGTAGTGGAAGAGGTGGGGGGAGGATTTTTATTTTGGTCAGTGTGGGTTAGTTTGTGAATAGACTCAATTAAGTAAGAGTTAAGTAATGTGGCAGTTTATTGAGGTGTATTGTCAGAGTAGGGGTTAGGGGTAGCAGGTCCCCCAGAGTGGAGGATTTTATTAATGATATGCCAGAATTTATTTGGGTTAGAGTAGTGGGTGAATTGGGCATCATAGTAGATTTTTCTTATCTTTGTCAATTTGCTTTTTGGTGAGGTTTCTAAGTTCATTGTATTTTTGGAGTAGCATAGTGGATATAGTCCACACACCTATGTCTCACAGATACTAAGGCCTAAACATACACCCACCATATTAGTCATAGGAGACTCCATTGTGAGACACACAGATGTGCCCCTCACCAGGCTGGATAAGGAGAAAGTCATGGTTAGTTGTCAGGTGCCAGAATCTGCCATATCACCCATGCACTCAAGTCTCTCAATGACAGGTACTGTTATGACTCTGTCATAGTCCATGTTGGCATGAATGACTTGAAACATACCTCCCTGAACTACATGAAGAGAGACATGATAGAGCTTGCTGAATATGTGTTCCCAAGCAGGTATGTTTCTAGCCTTAAGCAGCATTCTACCGTCACCCAGAATGATGCCTCAATACAAACAGAAAATGACTGACTTTAACAATTGGCTTAGTGTCTGGTGTTGCTCCAAGGTGATCCAGTACCTGACAGCCTGGGAAGACATGACTGACAAACCATGATGCTTTACCAGAGAGGACCTGCATCTGTCTCCCTTGGGCTTCAGGCTACTAGCAAAGGGTCTCGCCTCCCCATAGTGCTTTTTTTAGGCAAAGCCATGAGATCAAAACTACCAACATGAAAATTTCATCAAAATGGAAATTAAAGGTCATGCTGCTACACACTAGGAGTCTAAACATGAAACTGCAATCCTTGCAAGTGTTCTTAACCCTGGAAGATTCTGACATTTGTGCAGTCACAGAAACCTGGTTCAGAGCTGCAGAGAGCACCCCAGCCATACCTGGTTACTCATCCTATCATACATTCAGACCCCAAACTGTGGGTAGCAAAGCAAAAGGAGATGGAGTTGCAACATATATAAAAGACATACACACCTTCAGGCTGGTTAAACAGCATTACACACAGGAGACACTCCAGGTGCAGTTAACCATTGACAGGACCCCTATTCATGTCATAGCTAGCTACAGGCCCCCAATTTTGAATCAAGATGCCCACTCCACCTATCTGGACCTCTTTGAATTTATCAAGATTCAACCCTTTACCCTGATCCTGGGTGACTTTAGCTATCCCACAACAGATTGGAAGAACTACTCATGCCAAAATACAAATGCCCAGAGATTCCTTGATTTTGTCAATGCAAATGCCTTAGACCAGCTGGCTGACACTCCCACAAGAGGTGAAAATATCTTGGACATGGTATTAACCAACATGAGTAACCACTGCAGTATCCCTACAATATCATCATCCCTGGTGAAATCCAACCACAAAGTGGTCATTTTTGAAGTCACCATCTCCACTGACCACTCCCTAGATAGGGTCAAACAAAAAATCTCGAAAGCTGATTACAACCTCCTGAAGAAAGGTATATAGGTTCATAGGTTCATAGGTAGGTACTAGGCTATCTGCCCGAAGGCATTTATAAGCCTAGCCAGAATATATTGGCTTTCAATGCCCCCTTAGATTAGTTCCCTGTGCCTCTGTCCAGCAGAGATATTGAAGTGATCCCTGAGATAAACTTTCTGTTTCCCATCCACTCGTCAAGGTTTGTCTTGAAGAGGGTTAGCGAGGAACTCTGCCTAATGTAGATTGGAATCTTGTTCCAGAGCATGGGAAGTCTCTGGGACAGAAATCTATCCCTCCAGCACATCCTATTTATTGTTGTGGTGAGGATTAGATCCCTGGAGCGTGTGGCTCGAGGGGATATAGTTTTCTTTAGGTGAAACATGTCCATCAATTCTGGGTTAGACATGGCCTTGTATGTCAGGCAGAGATCACCTCTGAGTAGGCAGTATGCAACCGAGTACAGCTGGAGTTTCTTCAGTCGAGCTGCATAGGGCATCTGCTTGAGGCCAGTGATTCTCTTAGTGAGGTACTTCTGTGGTCTTTCCAGTTGTTGCAGTTGTCTTGTAAGGTACATCCCAAATGGGGCATTGTACTCTCTGATGGGTCTGATGAGTGATACATAGAGGGGCCCGATGACCTCTTTCAATCTGGATGCAAACCCTTTTGTGATTAGGTGGGCCATGTAGAAGGATTTTCTAACCACTTTGGCAATGTGATTATCAAAGGAGAGGTTACTATCTACTTGGGTCCCTAGATCCCTTATTATATCTTCCGTGTTTAAGGGGCTACCACCTATGTGGTAGTTTGTGGGTACTTTGTTTTTTCCAAAGGGGATGACTATGCACTTTTTGGCATTTAGCTTGAGGCCATGGTTTTGACACCAGGTATCTGTGTCAGTTTGACCCTTTTGGAGGGTGGCTGTGTCAGCCGGAGAGTCAATTATAACCCCTAGTTTACAGTCGTCTGCAAACTTGGTCAGCCATAGTCCTCCTGTGCTTGCCTGTACCTTTGAGAAGTATATGCCGAACAGGAGGGGTCCTATGACTGAGCCCTGGGGAATGCCACTTGTAACCAGTTTAGAGTCAGACCTAGCTCCCGTAACTCTTACCATGTGGGTTCTGTCCGTGAGCCAGTTGGCAACCCATCTTGTGACATAGGGGTTTATGTTCAGGTTGGTGAGCTTGTCTATAATACCTGAGTGGGGAATGATGTTGAAGGCCTTTGCAAGGTCTAGGTAAGCTGTGTGGACCACCTTTCCCTCGTCTATAGCCTTGGTAAATGTCTCAAAGAAGTCCACCAGGTTTAGGAGGCATGATTTGCCCTTAACAAAGCTGAACTGGGTAGGGTCAAGTGTTTGGAGGTTTCCAATGTCTCTGCTAATGAGATCCATGATGATGCGCTCCATAGCTTTGCAGACCAAGCTAGTCAGGCTTATAGGTTGATAGTTCCCAGGGTCTGTTGTGGCTCCACCTTTGTGGAGTGGAATAACCGTTGCTGTGTGCCAGTCTGTGGGCATGTAGCCTGTGGAGAGGCTGAGTTTAAACAGTGCATTTAGGTGAGGGGTTAGTTCATCTTTGAGTTCGTGTAAGACACAGCCTGGGACACCATCCAGTCCCACTGATGCTGTGTTTTTGGCTTTGGAGAGGGCTGTTTTAACCTGAGTGTCTGTGATTTCAGGGGCACTACATTCTGCTGGTATAGTTATGGGCCCTTTTGGGGGTGAGGGGGGGTGAAGTTTGCACTGAACCTGTCTGCCAAGATGTTGGCTATATCACTTGGTTCAATGTATTTTGTGCCATTCTGCACTAACTCCGAGTAGATCTGAAAATTGCCACTTAGATTCTTGACATAGCTAAAGAATGCCTTGTGGTTATCTTTGGAGTCCATGGCAATTTTTCTTTCGAAGCTAGCCTTGGATGATTTTATGAGGAAATGTAGTTTCTTGCTGATGTTGATCAGGGATGTCTTCCCTTCTTGGGATTTTACTCTTTTCTGTACTAGTTTCCTCCTTCTGTTGTATAGCTTGTTTATGGCAGGCATCCACCAAACTGGTTTCCTTTTCTTAGAGGAGTGAGTCTTGGTTTTGTTTGGGATAGTACGATCCATGCATTCTTGTAGGTGCCCATAGAGTGCATTAGTAAAGAATTTTGCAGCTTGGACAGTGTTATCCTTTAGCATGGGGGCTTTGAAACTTCCCACCTCGGTCTGAAGTAACGTGAAGTTTGCTTTTGAAAAGTTTTTCACGGTGGTTTCTTTGACCGGGGGTGGTGGCAGAATGTGGATATCCAGAGTGATTAGTTTATGGTCAGATCTAACCTGTGCGGGGTCCACCTCCGGTGTGGAACACCGGTCGCCCATGTTGGTGATGACCAGGTCCAATATGTTGTCACCTTTGGTGGGGGTGTTGACCAGTTGATCCAGGACGTTTGAGTTTATAAATTCTAGGAAATGTTGGGCAAGGGAGTTTGTACTAGAGTAGTTCTTCCAGTTAATGTTTGGGTAATTGAAATCACCCAATAGCAAGGTGGTTGGTAGGACCTTTATGCTTACCAGTGTTTCCAGGAATGCGGAGTGGGGGTCCTGGGACATGCTGGGTGATCTGTAGCAAGCTATAATTTGAATAGCAGTTTTGCTCATTGTTAGTTGCACGTTGATGATCTCTGAAGCATCGTGCTGTGCAACTAACCTGGAGGTGTGGGTATCCTTGATGAATATGGATACTCCCCCACCTTTTGTATTTCGGTCCAGGTTTTCTGGCTGCAATGTATGGTATGAGTTGTAGCCTGGTAGTGCTGGGGTACTCTCTGGAGCCTTAAACCAGTTTTCTGTTACTGCACATATATCGATTTTCTCCATTCTGAGGAGTGCCTCGAGTGCGTGCATTTTGAGGTTTAGACTTCTGGCATTGAGTAGCATTACCCTCTGTTTTTTGTTTCTTGTGGTATTTACAGTGGGGGTTTATCTGTTGAGCCTTGCCTAAAAATGGCACTATGGGGGTGGCAAGAGCCTTGGCCAGTATTCGAAAACCTAAGGCTGACAGGTGCAAGCTGTCTCTAGCGAAGCAGTGTGGCTTGTCGAGCATGTCATCCCAGGCTGACAGACACTGGATCCCCTTAGAATGACACCAGAAGCTTAGCCATTTGTTGAAATTAGGTTCATAGGTTCATAGGTTGGTACTAGGCTATCGGCCCTAAGGCCAGTGCAAGCCTAGCCATAACAATTCCCTGGAAATTTTTTCCCACAATATTTACTTCTCTGGGCCCCTGTCTAGCAGGGCGACTGACATGATCCCTGGGGTGAATTTCCTATCTCCCATCCAATCATCAAGGTTCCTTTTGAAGAGGGCCAATGAGGTGCTCTGCTTGACATGTATGGGCAGTCTATTCTGGAGTATGGGGAGTCTCTGGGTCAGGAACCTATCCATCCAGCATGTTTTGTTCATTGGGATGATAAGGTTTAGATCGCTGGAGCGTGTGGCTCTGAGGGATTGGGATTTCTTTAAGTGGAGCATGTCCAACAGCTCAGGGTTTGACATGGCCTTGTGTGTTAAGCATAGATCGCCTCTGAGTAGACGATATGCCACAGAGTATAGCTGGAGTTTTTTTTAGACGGTCAGCATATGGCATCTGCTTTAGGCCTGTGATTCTTTTAGTGAAGTATTTCTGTGGCCTTTCCAGTTGTTGCAGATGTCTTGTGAGGTACATACCAAATGGGGCATTATACTCTATAATGGGTCTAATGAGGGATGAGTACAGTGGGACAATGACCTCCTTTTTTCTGGATGAAAAGCCCTTAGTGGTGAGGTGTGCCATGTAGAAGGATTTCCTAACTGCTGTGGTGACGTGGTTATCGAAAGTGAGACCACTGTCCACTTGTTTTCCTATGTCTCTCATCACACTTTTGATGTTTAGTGTCCTGCCACCTATGTGGTAGTTCATGGGTACATGTTTTTTTCCAAAGGGGATGACTATACATTTCTTGGCATTAAGCTTGAGCCCATGGCTCTGGCACCAGGCATCTGTTTCCGTAAGGCCCTTTTGTAGAATATCCACATCATTTGGGGATTCAATAATGGCTCCCATTTTGCAGTTATCTGCAAACTTTGTTAGTCAGAGTCACTTAGTGTTGGCCTGTACTTCAGAGAAGTAGATGCCAAACAAGAGTGGTCCCAGGACTGAACCCTGAGGTACTCCACTTGTCACTTGTCTGGAGATGGATTTGGAGTCGGATACTTTTACAGTCTGGGTTCTGTCAGTAAGCCAGTTGGCAACCCATCGAGTGACGTAGGGATTTACGCCCAGCTTAGTAAGTTTATCTATGATTCCAGAGTGGGGGATGGTGTTGAAGGTCTTGCCAAGGTCCAGATAGGCTGTGTGGACCTCCTTACCCTCGTCCACAACTCTGGAGACCGATTCAAAGAAGTCAATCAGATTCAGGAGACAAGATCAGCCCTTCACAGACCCAAACTGGGTGGGATCCAGTGTCTGGAGGTTGCCAATATCTTTGTTTATAAGTTCCATGATAATGCGTTCCATGCCCTTGCAGATCAGGCTTGTCAGGCTGATGGGATGGTAGTTCCTGGGATCCAAGGTGGATCCTCCCTTGTGGAGCAGGATAACTGTAGCTGTGCACCACTCAGTGGGCACGAAGCCTGAGGTGAGGCTATGATTAAACATGACACTTAGGTGGGGTGCCAGTTCATTTTGTAGTTCATGTAGTACACAGCCTGGGATGTCATCTGGTCCCATGGATGCTGTATTCTTAGCTTTGGAGAGTGCTGTTTCTACCTGTGTGGCTGTGATTATCGGGATTTGGCAATCTTTTGGTATTGAGTTGGGCCCTTTAGGGGGTAAGAGGGGAGTGAAGTTGGCACTAAATCAATCTGCCAGGATATTGGCAATATCCTTTGGATCAGTATATTTAATGCCATTCTGTTATAGCTCAGAGCAGATCTGAGCATTGCCATTTAGATTCTTGACATAACTATAGAATGCCTTGTGGCTGTCTTTGGAACCTTTGGCAATTTTATTTTTGTAACTAGCTTTTGAGGATTTTATGAGGGATCTCAGCTTCTTACTGAGGCTGGTGAGGGAGTTTTTTTGCATCTTGGGATTTTCCTCTTTTCTGCAACAGTTTATTCAATCTGTTGTATAGTTTGTTTATAGCAGGGGACCACCAGATTGGCTTCCTTTTTTTGGAGAAGAGCATCTTGGTTCTATTTGGGATGGCACGATTCATGCATGAGTGGATGTGCTCGTACAGTGCCTTAGTGTAGGATTCTGCAGTCAAACTTCCAGATCCTGTCTGCGTGGGTGTTGTGAAGTTTGTCACTTCTGACTTCAGTAGCATGAAGTTGGCTCTGGAGAAGTTTTTAAAGGAGGTTTCCTTACTGGGGGGTGGGGGTGGGCTGTGGATGTCAAGGGTGATTTGTTTATGGTCAGACCTGACCAATGAGGGGGTGACCACTGGTGTGGAGCATCTATCTCCCATGTTGGTAATGACCAGGTCTAGGATATTGGAGCCCCTGGTGGGACAATGGATTAGTTGATCCAGGGCGTTGGAATTTATGAATTCCAAGAACCATTGGGAAAAGGAATTGGTACCCGAGTAGTTTTCCTAATTAATGGCAGGGTAGTTGAAATCACCTAGTATTAGGGTGTTTGGTTGTATCTTAACATTTTCCAGTATGCTTAGGA
This sequence comes from Protopterus annectens, assembly GCF_019279795.1. Taxonomy (NCBI): domain Eukaryota; kingdom Metazoa; phylum Chordata; order Ceratodontiformes; family Protopteridae; genus Protopterus; species Protopterus annectens. The sequence continues at coordinate 1,871,877,184 of NC_056743.1, read as the reverse complement.
AGGTGTAGTGAGAATCTTGAGGTATGGTGGGGGATCTGTAGCAAGCTACAATTTGGATTGCAGTCTTACCTAGTGTTAGTTGCACCTGGAGAATTTTAGATGCATTGTGTTGGGCAACTAGCCTAGAGGTGTGAATATCCTTGGTGAATATGGACACTCCACCACCTTTAGTGTTTCCGTCTTGGTTTTGTGGCCTGGTATTGCAGGGGTGCTCTCTGGAGCCTTGAACCAGGTCTCAAGTCACTGCACAGATATCGATGCTCTCCATTTTTAGGAGTGCTTCGAGAGAGTGCATTTTGAGGTTTAGACTTCTAGCATTGAGTAACATTACCTTCAGATTTTGTATGCTTGTATCTGTTACAGTGGTGGTTTTATCCTTTGAACTTTGCCTAAAAAAGGCACTATAGGGGTGGCAAGAGCTTTAGCCAGTAACCTGAATCCCAGGGGTGACAGGTGCAGACCATCTCTGGCAAAGCATTGTGGTTTGTCGATCATGTCTTCCCAGGCAGACAAATACTGGATCCCCTTTGAATGACACCAGAAGCTTAGCCAATTGTTGAAGTCAATCATTTTGTCCTTATACTGTGGTATCATTCTGGGCGAAGGCAGGATGCTACTCAGGGCTAGGGTCATACCTGCCTGGGTCACATGATCCAAGAGCTCTTCCATGTCTCTTTTTATGTAGTCCAGGGAGGTACATCTCAAGTCATTTACTCCAGCATGGACAATAACAGAGTCGTATGTGTACTTGTTGTGGAGTGACTTGAGTGCATGCGTTATGTGGTGGATCCTGGCACTCGACAGGCAGCTGACTGTAATTTTCTCCTTGTTCAGCCTGGTGAGTGGGACATCAGTGTGCATGACTTTAGAGTCACCTATGACTAAAGTGTTGGGTACATTGTCTTGCCTTACGGGCTGGTATAATTTTTTCTCTATACTATGGTGTCATTCTTGGTGAGGGCAGAATGCTACTCAGGATCAGGGTCATACCTGCCTGGTTTACTTGATCAGAGAGCTCCTCCATGTCTCTTTTCATGTAGTCCAGGGAGGTATGGCTCAGGTCATTCACACCAACATGGACAATGACAGAGTCATATTTGTACTTGTTCTGGAGTGACTTGAGTGCTTGTGTTATGTGGCGGATCCTGGCACCCGACAGGCAGCTAACAATAATCTTCTCCTTGTTCAGCCTAGTGAGTGGGATGTAAGTGTGCCTGACTATAGAGTCACCTATTACTGGTGTATTGGGTATGTTATTTTGCCTTAAGGGCTGTGATTGTGTAGCACACTGATTTTGTGAAGTATGTGTTTCATGGTTTGTGTTGGGGGGTGGAGGTTGCTTGGATGTCTGATTTGGAGGTCTCTGCTGCTTTTGCAGATTTTTATTTAGAGGCTCCGAGTATGTTTTCATGTATTTATGTGTGTTTTCTGCCTGTGCTGATTTCATAGGTCTATGTGAGACTGGTGTTGCGATGCAAGTAATTCCCTTTTCCTCTTGACTGCCTGCTCCAGTCTTGGGTTGAGAGAGCTTAGCCTCCAGTTTGGCTGTATAATTGCATCTCTCGCATGTATTAGTGTTTGGTGGAAGGAGGAGAGGGTTGTCTGTGTACATGAGGCAGTTGTAACATTGCCTCAAAATGCCCAGATTCACCAGTTGGACAGGAGAGTACACCTGAAACTGCCCTTTGGACATGCCTGGATAGGTACAGTGAACTGTTTTACTGATTGGCTGGTAAGGTCGAATAGAGACCCTTGTCCTTCTCTGCAGTATTGGGGGCTCTAGTGCTAAGGTTAATTAGTGCTTGCTATGAGTTTTGAGCAAGTGCCGGTATGAGAAGTGAATGGTTTGAGTGCTTAAGTTGAAAGTTTGTCTAACTCCAAGGGAAAAATTGAAGAGTAAACTTTGTGGAGCCGGGAATAGTTATACCCTAGCTAACCAGCGCTGCCCAGCCCGCAAAACCGCTCAAATGCGGGTTTTATAGCAGGGAAATGAAAGAGATAGAAATTAGCCCAAAATGGCCAATAAACTACTAATTTCTGGGCTGAAATGACTCCTCCAGGGACAGATAGGCTGCTCAAAGCTCCCTCTCTCACAGTGAACAGAGAAACTTCCTTCTATCCAAGTAAGGTATGGGCAAACACAGAAACTTTTAACACAGCCCTGAATTCAGCACTAACCTGAAAAATGGATTATACTAGTTTAGAAAGGTGGGAAAACAAGTATTGTTTTTGTTTTCTTTGAGAAAATAAAGCAGATACAATAAAAAAAAACACTTTAAATGCACAGAAATGGCTATCACACTTGAGTGTGTAGCCTACAACAGTTAAACATGTAATTTAAACAGAAAAACAACTTTGTTAAAGTGCAGGCAGTAAAATAAGTACAATTTGTAGCTGAAACAAGCTTTTTAAATTACAGAAACTAGAAAATTGGTGTTTTAGGTGGAATTAGCTAAAGGCAGCAAGAAAATGCCGAAAAATGATACTTAATCACTCGAAAGTCTCTCTTTTGTCTCTCTGTTACTGTAGAACTCTGCAGGGCACCAGACATGTGCTTGCTGAGCTATATACTAGCATAAAAACCTTGCAAATGTGGGTTTTATAGCAGGGAAATGAAAGAGATAGAAATTAGCCCAAAATGGCCAATAAACTACTAATTTCTGGGCTGAAACCACTCCACCAGGGACACATAGGCTGCTCAAAGCTCCCTCTCTCACAGTCAACAGAGAAACTTCCTTCTATCCAAGTAAGGTATGGGCAAACAAAGAAACTTGTAACACAGCCCTGAATTCAGCACTAACCTGAAAACTGGAATATACTAGCTTAGAAAGGCAGGAAAACAAGTATTTTTTTTTTTGTTTTCCAGAAAATAAAGCAGATACAATTAAAAAGAAAACACTTTAAATGCACAGAAATGGCTATCACACTTGAATGTGTAGCCTACAACAGTTAAGCAGGTAATTTCAACACAAAACTAACTTTTAAACAAAAAATCAGCAAACGAGAAATCGTAGTTCCAAACATTTACTGAAACACAGACATGTACAAGGCCTGAAGCGCTTTTCGTTTGCACTAAAGCAAACTTCTTCAGAAGACCTTGTAACTGAAAAGCCGCCGCAATTTAAAATACATCACTGCTTACATCACAGAAGTAATTACTGTGCGAAAAACAGCTTAAAGTTGTAAAACATTAAAAGACAATTGGACATGAGCATAATACCATAGTGCCAGTTGCCTCAAGTATAACCATTCATATAGGTCAAAACTTTAAAAAACAAAATATGTAAAAAACATAGGAAAAGAAACAATAAAAATGTAATATGGTTGTGCCAATATGAATGTAACACACTAGTTGAACCACCTATTTTTAGGTGCAACAAACCCAAACAATTCTATGATATTCTGAAACCCTCATAAGCGAACCGTATATGTGTATACAGGACTTTGATAACACAGAATGCATCGCACGTTGACTACACTGAAAGCAAGAACATACTATCTACAAAAGCTTTTGTTCTTCAGAATACAACTGATAGAACACAAATCGTTCAAACCAGGGGGTTTACATGCCTCAAGTCTGATTTGCCATGCCAGTTCTAGTTCTTCCAATAAAGTTGGCATCGGACTTCCTCTTATGGATGGAACTATTTGATCTATAGCCATAAAAGTAAAGATGTGATTAGGGAAAGATAGTATATGTTTCGCTAATGCGTTATCCGACTTCCCTTTGTTGATTGCATACATATGTTCGTAAACTCTCTCACGCAATTTACGTTCGGTTTTGCCGATATAGAAGGCACAACAATGTTTACATTTAGCTAAATAAACAATAAATTTAGATTGACAGTTGAACTTAGATCTAAGCTTGAATTGGATGTTATTGATCACAAACGTACTGGATGTGGTCATATATTTACAATAATTGCATGCCTCACATTTGGCCATACCAACTAATTTAGAACAATGTAAATTTGCCAACTGGAGGTAATTCTTCAAGTTCCTACCCCTTCTGAAACACGTGTAGACCGTTTGACCAAGTTTGTCCCAAAGAACTGGAGATGTCCTTAAAAGATCCCAGTTTTTCTTCAATATACCTGTGACTGCAAAACTATCACTACAAAAGGTGGTTATAAATTTCAAAGAAGAATCACTGTCGGAGGGTACACTGTTGTTATTTGTACTTGGTAAAATGACCAAGTTATCAGACTTGGTCACCAACTCCGAACCCACATCTATCTGGGGTTTAACTGTTAAAATTGGGGAATAAATACAATTGTGTCTTTTGATAGTAACCTCATCTATAAGGGTGACAATTAAATCCTCCGGGTACCCACGACTCAGGAACATACATTTGAGGTGGTCACATTCCATGAAAAAAATCACACAATTATGTGTTGATACGTGCCGCCCTTACTAATTGACATTTCACAACTGATTGTTTCTGATGGAAAGGATGGCAACTCGAAAAATGCAAGAAATCATTAGAGTACATTGCCTTCCTGTAAATACTTGTTTGAAAACAATGTTGTGATCTGTTTTTAACTAACATCAGGTCTAAATAGGGTATAGTATCTGCATCAAATGTGGATGTAAACCTAAGAAATTCAGTAGTACTATTCAGATAGTGAACAAATTCGTGAGCTTCATCCCCCGAGCCCTTAAACAGGATGAAGATATCATCCAAAAAATGGGTGTAGTATATCACTTTGTTAGTTGTAGTACTGACATTGAATACAAATTCATGTTCCCATTGAGCCATAACCATGTTGGCAAAACTGCCACTACAAGGGGAACCCATGACTACACCAGATTTTTGCAAATAGAAAGAATCACCAAAAAGGAAAAAATTGTTTGTCAAAACCAAGTCTAACAATTCAATAATTAGACTGATTTCATTGTTTGAAGCCCCATTTTGATTCAATCTGATAGCTGTCCAATCAAGGCCAACAGAATGGGGTATACAGGTGTAGAGGTCCTTGACATCGATAGTTAAAAAGTTATATTCAACATCATAACTGAGCTTGTTCAAGTCACTCAGAAAAGACCAAGAGTCCTTACACACCTGGGTTTCTGGTGTCAAATACTTTTTAAGTAACCCGTCTACAAATTTCGCTATGGGATAAGTAGGAGAACTGCGGACGTCAATTAACGGACACATAGGTGGATCAACAAGGCTCTTATGCAATTTAGGTATGCCAAACATGTATGGGTAACGTGGATAAACTATAGAAAGGTAGTTAAATGATTTCTGATCTCTTCTACCATCAATAAACAGGTCCCTAAGAGTCGTGTTAATCAACTGATATGCACCATTTACTTCAGATCGAGAACTTGTCTGGTAAGCTGAAGTATTGAGTAGTCCAAGCATACGTAAGGTATAATCACTTGAATCAAAAATAGCAAGGCCACCACCCTTATCAGGTTTACATATCCTGATTTTCTGAGATTTAATGAAAGTCAAGAAATCCCTTTCATCACTAGTGATGTTTGATTTAACCGACTTACTGGATTTATATTTATTGGACCGAGCTAACTGACGTATATCAAGTTCACACACTTGCTCGAACAATTGCAACACTGGGTTAAGTGGTGGATTAAAAGTACTCGATACATGTAAAGAATCAACAACATATGTAGATTTACCCAGTAGCAACGCAAGGTTCAACTTCCTAACAAAAAGTTTAACATCAATAATAGTTCTAACCAGATCTAAATTCTGTGTAGGAACAAAAGTAGTTCCTTTTGCCAACAAGTCAGCCATGTCCACAGTGATAATAGAACTTGAGTAGTTGTAAATTTTAAAATCACGTAGTCTGTTACAAATCAAGACTGGGCCACAGACTGGTTTAGATGAATTGGGTAAATCCTCTTCTACAACAATCGAGGCGTATGAGGTACCAAGATGAGAATCATGAACTACGCTTAAATCTAAACTGGTAGCAAAAGAAGTATTTATGTCACTAATGTGACCCGTACCAATAAGAGGGGTAATGTGGACACCAAGATCACTTGCATGTTCAAATAGAACACTGCAAGAAGGCTGCATGGCTACTTCTTCCACTTCTTGTTCCTGTTGGACCAGTTGTTGTTTGAAGACCGAGAGCCTTGCTTCTGTCTTGCTCCCCTCCATGTCTCCTCTTGAAAATCCTGTTTTTGATTGTGGTCACCTTGAGCCTGTAAGTTATTAGCAGGTTTATTGGCGTTGCGTATTCTTTCGCTCTGCCTGACTTCCATATCCTCCTCTAAATCACTGTGGATACTGTCAGAAAGTTCATCAACAACCAGATGACTATCGGTATTAAGAGTTCATATGGCTAGAAGAAGCATGCCCAACCCCTTGGCCCGAATTGACAGAATTAGATGGAACATTGTTGTTTTGATGGCTAGACTTTAACCATACCTGGTCCAAGGATGGTTTAGGATACACTAACCCATGTTCATATGCCTTTAAATATCTATTAAGTTTTTTAGTTTTGATAACTTTCAACTTAACCATATGGTCATTGATGCTGGAAAATAAACGGCTGTATTCGAACTTGTAACGGTCATAGTTAAGATTAGATTTAATGTTCATGTCCAGCTCCGCAACCACCTTAAACAGGTTGTCAACCCATAGCTTGTTGACGGTCAAAAAGATTGACCAGTTCAATGTAAAAATGTGAACCCGTCTCTATCCCCGTGGGGAAATGGTGGCATCTCAAGCCTTTAGGGACAACCTTTGATCTAACACATTCCTCAAAATAAGCAATTTCTAACTGCAGCTTTTTTATTTTAAATAGGTAGTTGTCAAAAAGCTTTAAGTCAGATACTATGGTAGAAGTGCCCATGTTACCTGCATGAAGTGCGTTCTGTGATAAACCCACATTGGTGTCACTGCAAAAGGAAAAAGTATCTTTCAACCAGAAATCCAAAGTTGGTTGACCAAGACTGGTGTTATTCAACTCCTCAATCCCATTTATTTCAGCTAGAGCAGGTGTTTCTGAACCCGGTGCTGATGGAGGCTGAATTTGCGGGTGATCAGCTGTGATGAGACCGGGACAACAGGTTGTGATTTACTAGGCCATGCTGTCGATATATTGGTGACACCAAAATTCAAAGTTCCTACCGGTGTATTGATAACACCAGGATTCGAAATTACTGCCATGTTCGTAGGTCGACTGTTAACATTGCCAAGTTGGCTAGAAGCAAGGACAGGCACACAGTTTCCGGGACTAGTTTTAGCTTGAACTGAATCAAGCACCGGAACCGTCAGCTCCCCGTTCCGTAATTGATTCTGGCTGTAAAATAAATGTTGGTTTCTATTCAAAACATCGAGTCTATGCATAATAGACTCGATTTGTGTAGTAAATGAATTGAAAAAAGACTAGAAATTACTATTCATAGTGGCGGTTACAGGACGCCCTACTGCTGCATTACAGTCCATGAGGGTGTTACCAGTTCCATTGTTCAGAGTAGCAATTGCAGGGCGCCCCACTGCTGCGTTGCAGTCCGTAACAATGTTACCAAGTCCATTAGGGGTGGTATCATCGACCAAAGAAGGACAGGTATCCGTAACATTGTTGTTATCATAAACAGCTTCACTTGCTGTTGGAAACAAACTTTGACTCGCTGCTGCTCCAGACGACATACCAAGAATAAACCAACAACTAAAAAACTGATAAACAAAAAATCAGCAAACGAGAAATCGTAGTTCCAAAAATTTACTGAAACACAGACACGTACAAGGCTTGAAGCGCTTTTCGTTTGCACTAAAGCAAACTTCTTCAGAAGACCTTGCAACTGAAAAGCCGCCACAATATAAAATACATCACTGCTTACATCACAGAAGTAATTACTGTGCGAAAAACAGCTTAAAGTTGTAAAACATTAAAAGACAATTGGACATGAGCATAATACCATAGTGCCAGTTGCCTCAAGTATAACCATTCATATACATTTATAAACTAACGTTGTTAAAGTGCAAGCAGTAAAATAAGTACAGTATGTAGCTGAAACAAGCTTTTTAAATCACAGAAACTCTAGAAAATCTGTGTTTTAGGCAGCATTAGCTAAAGGCAGCAAGAAAATGCAGATAAATTATACTTAATCACTCCAAAGTCTCTCTTTTGTCTCCCTGCTGCTGTAGAACTCTGCAGGGCACCAAGTAGGAGCTTGCTGAGCTGTATACTAGCACAAAAACCTTGCAAATGTAGGTTTTATAGCAGGGAAATGAAAGAGATAGAAATTAGCCCAAAATGGCAAATAAACTACTAATTTCTGGGCTGAAACCACTCCTCCAGGGACAAATAGGCAGTTCAAAGCTCCCTCTCTCAAATTGAACAGAGAAACTTCCTTCACAACAGCTTCACAACTCTCCCCCCTCCATAGGAAATGGCACATATGCCCAAACCTACACCAAAGTACTTTACGAGCACTTATATAGCTGCATGTAATCAAGAATACCCGACAGGACAAAATCCTCCTCCTCGAGGAAGAGTAAACCTGTCTGGTGGACATCAGCAATAAATGAACCCTATAATAAAAGGAAAATACTGTTGTCCAGGACCAAGAAGGAGTGGATGCCTAATTGGAAACAATCTCTCCTTAGCCTGAACAAGCACATAAGAGCACAGGTAAAATCCTCCAAAACAAACTTTGAGTCCAAACTGGCCACATCTACTAAAGACAATCACAAGACTTTCTTCGCATATGTCCTCAAACTCAAGGGAAGCACCCAGATCTGCTCAGCACTGATGGTCAAAGACACCACATTCACAAACACTGTAGATATAGCCAACCTGCTGGCAGACAGGTTCAGTGAAAACTTCACCTTTCTTTCCCCCATCAGTAAATCAGGACATTGACAGCACCTGCCCCCCTTATATCTAGGGAGGAAGTCATCACTGCCCTCTCAAAGGCAAAAATACAGCCTCCATGGGACCAGATAACATCCCAGGCTGCATCCCACATTAACTCAGACAGGAACCTGCAGCACCATTAGACACCCTATTCAACCAAAGCCTGAGTACTGGCTTCATCCCAGCTGAGTGGAGGACAGCCACTGTCGTCCCTTTGCACAAAGGTGGAACATCCACCAATTCAGGAAATTAAAGACCCATCAGAATAACTAGCCTGATCTGCAAGGCCATAGAGCAGATTATCATGGTCCTTATTAACAAGGACATTGGCAACCTCCAAACACTTGATCCCACACAGTTTGGTTTTGTCAAGGGTAGTCATGCCTGTCAAATTTGATCGACTTCTTTGAGATGGTCACCAAAGCCATGGAGAAGGGGAAGATGCCACACACCACCTGCCTTGACCTAAGTAAAGCCTTCAGTACTATTCCCCACTTTGGTATAATAGATAAACTCTTTCAGCTAGGCATCAATCTATATGTTACCATATGGGAAGCAAACTGGCTCACTGATAGAACCCACCTAGTTCAAATAGGGAAAGTCAACTCAAGCAGTCAATGCATAATGAGTGGTGAACCCCAGGGATCGGTCTTGGGGCCTTTGTTGTTTGGGATATACTTTTCTGAGGTGCAGGCCAAAACCAGTTAGCTATGGCTGACCAAGTTTGCAGATGACTGTAAGCTGGGAGCTGTCATCAATTCCCCTAGTGATGTGGGCATTCTCCAAGAGGGTCTCACCCAAACATATGACTGGTGCCATTAACATGGCCTCAAACTGAATGCCAAAAATGCATCATCACCCCTTTGGGAAGAGTGACCTCTCCACAAATTATCACATTAATAACAAGGTCCTAAGCACACAATCAGTCGTGAGGGACTTGGGCACCCAGGTTGACAGCAAACTGACTTTTGACCACTGTATTGCCTCTGTTCTACGGAAAGCTTTCTACATGACCCACCTCATTAGTAAGGGTATTTCATCCAGGAACAGGATGGTCATATCATCGCTGTGTTCTTCCCTTATAAGACCCATTATTGAGTACAATGCCCCTTTCGGCATGTACCTCTCAAAGCACATGCAGCAGCTGGAGAGACCACAGTGGTTCATCACCAGGAGAATCCAGGGCCTTAAACATCTATCCTACACAGATGGGTTAAAGGCCCTGTCCCTCTATTCAGTCTCTTGCAGACTCCTCAGAGGTGACGTCTGTCTGGCATAGAAAGCAATCTCAGACCCCACCTTGATGGGACTGTTGCATATCTGTGTCAATCTCCACTTGAGTAACCCACATGCATGACCTCAACCTGGTCTGTGACATCAATAGGACTTGTTAGCAGGACAGATTTGTGCCGCAGAGACTTCCTCTTCTGTGGAATAGACTCCCACTCCACATCAAGCAGAGTATCTCATTAATGCTTTTTAAGACACCTGGATAACTGAATGGGGAACAGAAAATACACCCCTGAGATTCCACCTATGTCTCTGCTGCACAGGGCCATTGGGTGCTGACTTGTCGGAACATGGGCTAAATTCTTGGCTAGGCCTGTAAGGGCCTCAAGGCCAATAGGCTAGTAACTTCCTATGATCCTATGATCCAAATTTGACAAGAATAATTTTAGGGTTCTCATCCTAGCCTGTGATGTAAACAGAACATACTGGGGAGACTCCCCAACAACTCACACTCTTTTGTCATAGACTCCCACTGCATATGAAGCAGTGCTCCTCAATGACCCTCTTCAACAGCAACCTTGAGTACTAGCTGTGTGATTGTAAAGTCACCTCTAGAGTAGCACCTATGACCCTGATGGACAGGGCCATTTGTTGCTGCTCACAAAATTGCTCTGCTACAATGACCATCCAACTATACTCAATAAGAGTACTTGTGATTTTACACAGCTAATCTTCTAAATAATGTAGGGTTATTCGGCTAGTAGCCTCCTATGAACCTATCAAGCTATGAACCTATGCAGGCCTCCTAACATCTTGTATCCCACATGGCCTGCTGATGTCATCTACTACAAGTTAACTACACTCTTATAAAAGTGGTACTTGTGCAAAGTACTGTGTTCTGTAGCCTGTGTACTTAGGTAGGGGCTCTGTTCTCACTGCAGTCAACTAGGTGTGTGTGTGTGTGTGTGTGTGTGTGTGTGTGTGTGTGTGTGTGTGTGTGTGTGTGTGTGTGTGTGTGTGTGTGTGTGTGTGTGTGTGTGTGTGTGTGTGTGTGTGTGTGTGTGTGTGTGTGTCTAGACCGAAGAGCAGAAGTGTGTATCTCACAGTTACTGCTACAATATTAAGGATTGAAAGTATTTTGATTCTTGCAGATGCCTACACATTCTTTTCATGCAGCCAATCCAACATCTTGTACCCCCACTTGGCCTGCAGATGTCATCTACTATAAGTTCACCCACAGTCTTGTAAAAGTCAGAATGTGCCATGGCATTTGCATAAAGTAATGTGTTCTGTAGTCTGTGTACTTAGATAAGTAGGGGTTCTAGTATCACTGCAGTCAACTGTGTGTGTGTGTGTGTGTGTGTGTGTGTGTGTGTGTGTGTGTGTGTGTGTGTGTGTGTGTGTGTGTGTGTGTGTGTGTGTGTGTGTGTGTGAGAGCTGGTGCTTGACATTACAGACAGCATTGTACACCGGCATGCGGGACACTGTTATATTAACCTCAACAGATACCGCTGATGTCATCAGCTATAAAATATTGTCTGAGACACTCAAAGTCAGACTTGAGCTGTGACACTTGCATAAACTACTGTGTTTTGCAATCTGTGAACATAGGAAGGGGTTCTATTCTCACTGCAGTAAAGTGTGGGCGAGCTGGTGCATGACATTACAGACTGTGTTTTACACCAGCATATGGGACACTGTTATATTCTCCTCAATCAACCTTGCTGATGTCATCAGCTATAAAGTTTTGTCTGAGGCACTCCAAGTTAGACTTGAACTGTGGTGCTTGCATAAAGTACTGTGTTCTGTCATCTGTGACGTTAGAAAAGTAAAGGTTCTTTTCTCACTGCATTCAGTTTGTGTGTGGGTGTGGATGAGTGAGCTGGTGCTTGACATGACACAGAGCATCTTCCATCAGTATGCAGAACACTTATTACCATATTCTCCTCAGCAGACTCGGCTAATGTCATCAGCTATATCATATTTTTGGATATGCAGTACTCCCACCAGGGCAGGGTCAAACACTGGCCTGGAGGCCAGGCAAATGTCACCCCATCCTATATCAGACAGATTGCAGTGACTTGACTTTAGATCTATCCACATACATCATGGCATGGTTTGTAGGACCTGTGTTATCTTTTTGAAAAAAACCCTCTGGTGAGGTACATGCAAAAGAGTGCTTTATACTCTGTTACTTTTCAGATGAGGCTTGACTACAGTGCTGTCATGCAATCCAAAGATCTGCATGTGATGGTGTGACGTATGATGTGCACAACATAGGCTTTTAATACCAGTGTGGACACTTGGTGGTCAATGTTCAAATTGCTGTCTACACATGTTTCCAGTGCTGGCATCACTGTGTCAGCATAGCAAGACCATTGTAGATGCTGTCATTAACATGGAATTCTACTTTTCAGATGGACAACATAAACAAAGACACATTTCTGCATTTACCTGTAGATCGTGTACCTTTGTCCCCATTCATTTGTTTGTGTTAACCCCTCCTGTACTATGTTATCATCATTGGTTGACTCAGTGATTGCACCCAATATGCACAAATCAGCAAACTTGCTAAGACAAAGGCCATACACTTTAGCCTGAACTGTTGAGAAATGGAGTCCAAACAATGAAGGCCAAGCATATATCCCTGGGTTTGCCAATGGTGACAGCTCTACTGGTACAAGTTGATTCACCACCTTTCTCAGTATGTGTTCTGTCAGTGAGCCAGTTTGTTATCTATCTACTGACATAAGGGTAAATCCCTAGTTGGGAGGATTTCTGAATGATACCTGCATGAGGGATTGTGTCTAAACCCTAGGCCAGATCACAATAGGTGATATGCACTGTCTTAGCTTCATGCAGGCCTATCACACAGAAGCAAAGGCCTGTGAAAACATCACAGATCACCTACAGCATGACCCAGCACATGCACCTTCCTGATACAGTTGAATACACACTTTAACACACCCTCCACACAGGCTGTATTCCCATACAAAGGTGTACATCAACATTTATCCATCTGAGTACAGGGGACAACACCTGATGCATGCATTTATACAGACATCCTGACTGTCCTCAACTGTAAGGTGTACCAACATGTGATCATGGACCTGTTATACATGTACACTAGTCATGTTCTGGCTGTGTGCAACAGACCTGTGTGAGTTGTTAATGCTATATCATGTCTGTTACATCTGATAGATGTCCTGAAAAAGGTAATCTAGGGCATGCATGATAACAGTATCATCTTGTGGAACCTGACCAGGTCAATGCATTTGATACAAATCCATACTGAGGTATTCACTCAACACTGTCATATGTGGCCATATACAGCTGCATCATGAAATGGGTAGATCAGTGTATCACATATGTGGCATCACACTATGTTAAAATGTGTGATATGACCTATATGTCAGATCCAGTGATCAGGTCCATACATCAGGGATGTCTGCTAGGCCCTTTCCTGTCCATTAGTTAAGTGATGGACATCACAGATGACATGTGCATGCTGTGTCCACACAGCTGCCTGAAAGGCTACAGAATGTAGGTAATCATTAACTCCAGCTGTTATATTACTATAATACAGAGAGCAGCAACACATAAACAGTGCTGCCACAGGCATGACAACACCTGCATTGTCAAGACACATGGGGGGATTTGTTAATTCAAGAAACAAACACACCACCTAAGCATAATGTGGACATCACACCTTACAATCAGACCAATAGGTATGTGACCCATGTGCTGGAGCAGATGATAAGTGGTACATCCACTAGCATGCATTCACAATGCTGACTGTGAAGACTGGTAGATATGGATGAAGGCTGCCAGCCTAGCCAAATAGAATGTGATACATAATTCTGACATTAGTAAATATAAATGTAAAATACAGGCTTGCGTCTTAAATGTAACAAAATGCTGTTTCAACAATGTAGCAGCATTGCCATCTGCTGCAAGGAAAACTAAGCCAAGCATTTCAAATGTTCTTTGAAATTAAAATTATGTTTTGTATGTTCTTTGATCTCCAGAGCTTGGAGCCATTTGGTCTGGGCTATCACATTCTTTCTATTGTTTTAACTTAAGGAATAATTACTAGAGTGTACATGTAAAATGTCTTTTATTGTTATAGTTTCCTGTGCAAGTGTTAGATTTTTAAATAATGTAGCCTGTTGGCATGGGAACTCCAGACTAAGTGTCAAAATTATGTAAGGTGTATACTGAGAAAACTTAAGTGTCAAAATGATGTAATCTGGTAGGGCCCAGCAGAAATGTGTTAGTGATTTTAAAAACTATTGCTCGGAGAGAGAATGTAAGCATTTTTGACTTGACTATCCAACTCTTAGCACTCTGCCTGTTGTCTTAAGTAAGTTATCTTAGAAGTGTGTTTTCTTGTAAAAATAGACTAAGTGTTTTTCTGTTATGTCAGAACTGTACTACAGAATTATTTTAAGTTTCTGTGTGATCTCTGAACTCTTGAATAGCACTGTGGTGTAGTAGTATTGTCTTGTGTTTTAATTATTTATTATTAAATATTTTAAAACCTTTTACCTGTGGCTGGTTTGTGTAGGGATAAGTTAAGCTCTAGAGTACATTGCATGCTTATAAGTGATCCTGTAATAAGCCCTTCCAAAGCCTTAAGATTGCTTATGTTGCACTACTATTGGATAATAATATTGCACAGTAATAAATTGGATACCCTTTTAAGGGCCTTTGAGTAGCTGACAATTATTAGCTGGTGGTGGCAGTGATTACTACTGTATAGTCTGGGTAAAGGGGCACAGCTGGAGAATCTGTGTCAGCCTTTCCCAGGAGTGTCTGTGAAGTTGTATAAATACTTATCTCAAAGTGTGTGTGTATCAGCTACTTGGGCAGGGACATGAAGCACTGGTTGGACAGAGAGGGTACTGGAGGTTAGCCTGCCAGCTAGGCAGAGATCTGGACCATATAGCTGTGCCAGTGGGGAGTCTTAATAGGGACCTGGAGAGCAAGGGAGCAACCAGCCCCAGACTGACTGTGATCTCTGTGTACACTTAAGGGAAATTGTACTTTACTGTGTGTATTTGTTATCCTTTCCTCTCATATGAGACTCCCTCTCTGGATTGAGGCTCCCAGGGTGCGGGCATCACATTGTGGTTTGCAGTGGTGGGATCCTTCTCACATTTGTGGTGGTGGTGGATATCCACATCACATATTAATTAGTTGGCAAATACTAATTGGCTTGTAGTGCTGTGGGTAGAGTGAATCCTGTAGCTTATGTACAGTGATCTCTGAAGGTGTTTTGTACTCTAAATCAGCCACGCAGTGAATACTCAGAGTTCAGATCACAATTGTTTTATTTCTTTTGTTAGCTTAGTTAGTCAGGGTGAGCAGGCAGCATGTCAGCAGAGGAGTATGGAAAGCTGACAAGGAGCCAGCTGGTGGAGATGTGCCAGACTAGGGGATAGGTGCATGGAAACCTGACTAAGGCAGACCTGATTGCAGCCTTGGTTGCAGCTGCATCAGAAAACAGCATCAAGGAGGACAATCAGACTGGCAGAGGAGATACAGTATCCTCGGAGAATGGACAGCTCAACCTTTCTGCAGTGGACATAAAAATCCAGCTGGAGCTAAAGAGACTTGAGTTAGAGGCCAGGCATTTGGAAATAGAGGTTGAGAATAAAGAGCATCAGAGCAGGCATGAGAAGGAAATGCTGACTCTTTGCCAAAGTCATGGAGGTAATGGGGAAGGGAGTAACTGGACCCCACAAGCACAACAGGTCAGTAAATTTCTTCCGCAATTTAAAGAGGGGGATACATTTGATAGTTTCATTCATATGTTTGAGAGAGTATGCAAACAGTATAGTGTTGACCAAAGGCTCTGGGTACAGTTCCTGACCCCCTTACTCCATGGTAAAGCTGTAAATGCATTGGCTAAAATGTCTGACATTGCATGTTGTGATTATACTGCTGTAAAAAAAATGTATTTTAGAATGTTTTAAGCTAACACCTGAAATGTATAGGAAAAAGTTTTGTGAGAAGAGATGCAAGGCAGATGAAAGTGTGTGTGAATATGTTGCTTAACTGAGCACTTATTTCCATAGCTGGGTGAGTGGATGTCAGGTCATCACTTTTGAAGGGCTGATAGATCTTTTGGTGAGGAAACAAGCCCTTAGCACTTGCCTGAGGACATGAGGATCTGGTTAGCTGATAGACAAGGTGCTACTTCAGATGAGTTGGGGAAGAAGGGAGACCAATACCCAGCAAGCAGGGCAGCCCTGCACAGGAAGGGGACCCCCAGTACTGCTCATGGGACTAAAGGAACCCATGGTGGGCAGCACAGACTGCCCAAACAGAATCTGCCAGTAACAGGGGAAGCCACTAGTCCAGGTACATGTCCAGGAGCTAGGGTTAAATGTTTTGAATGCAACCAGTGGGGACATGTGGCATACAGATGTCCGCAGAGGCAAGGTGGGGAATCAAAGGTGAGGGAGCCAGTAAGTGGGAAAGAAAATGCCAATAGTAGGTTGTCTTGAAACAACAGGGTATGGAACTACCATCCTGAAGATGTCCTGAGATGGAAGGATTTGGATGAGGCAGTACCATGTACTTATGCAGTTACACACAGTGAGGCTAGGAGACAAACATGTGTGTCTGGTAGCCTGGGGGAGACCCAGACAGACTGCATACTTGCAGCCAGGACTGGTGAGGTGGTTACTTCAGGGAGTGAGCTATGCTGCAGCAGTGAGACTGAAGGTGAGCCACAGCTACTTGTGGGTACTGATGTTCCCTTGGACAGGGTAACTGCAAAGGTAGAGGTGAGTAGTAGTAACCAGGCTGACAGTGAGGCACCACTGGCAGAGGATGCCAGACTTCCTGTGGAAGGGGAGTTGGGAAGGGTTACAAGGAGATAGTTGAGACAGGCTCAGCTCTCAGACCCTACATTTCAAGGCCTGAGGTAGGAAGCTAGGGATGCACCTGATTCTCAAGGAAAGGGGGAATCTGTATACTGGGACAAAGGGTTACTATACAGAGAGTGGACCCCTGAGGGAGGGCAAGAAGGTGAGAGAGTACAGCAGTTGGTAGTGCCTACAGCCTACCATCTGGCACTTCTAGCATTCCTTTTGAAGGTCATATGGGCATAAAACATACAAAGATGGGTATTATGCAAAACTTCTATTGGCCTGAAATTTCCAGAGATGTAACAGGGTACTGCAGGACCTGTGAGCAGTGCCAAAAGGTAGGCAATGCAGAAGACAAGGTGAGAGCTCCTTTGATGCCTTTGCCTGTGATTGAGGAGCCATTTCAGATGGTAGCTATGTATATTGTGGGCCCTCTGAGTACCCCAAGTTCCACAGGGAAAAAGTATAGCCTAGTGGTAGTGGATTATGCTACACGATACCCTGAGGCAATGGCTTTGTCCTCCATTGAGGCAGAGAAGGTGGCAAATGCTTTGTTAGAGATTTTCAGCAGGGTGGGTTTCCCAAAAGAAATACTGTCTGACAGAGGTGCAAATTTCATGTCAGACCTGCTGGCTTGTCTGTGGAAGTCCTGTGGGGTGAAGCACATAAAGACCACCACGATCCCCAGACTAATGGTCTTGTTGAGAGGTTAAACTCTACAATCAAGTCCATGCTACAGGCATTTGCAGATCAGTTTAAGAGGGAGTGGGACAAATATTTGCCCCATCTGTTGTTTGCTTACAGAGAGGTTCCCCAGGAATCCACAGGTTTTTCACTTTTTGAGTTGCTGCATGGGCATAGGGTGAGGGGACATCTAGATTTAATTTGAGATGAGTGGGAAGGTGAGTGTGAGACTCACAAGGAGTCTGTTGTGGCATACATCCTAAACCTCTGGACAAGGCTCAGGGAACTCATGGGCTTTGCCCAGGAGAACCTGGCAGAAGTCCAACAACAGAAAAAGGTGTGGTATGACAGGAATACTCGAGCTAGAGAGTATGCTGTGGGGCAGCAGGTAATGGTTCTCATTCCTGTCAGACACAACAAGCTGCAAGCAGCTTGGGAGGGACCCTACCAGGTGGTAAGAAAGGTAAGTGATGTTAACTACATGCTAGCTAACTGCTAGGCAGATGGCATGGGCACAAATTGCACCATGTTAACATAATGAAACCTTATCATGATAGGGAGGCCCTTGTGCTCAGCATTTGCAGTGGACTGCAGGAGGAGTCTAAGGGAGGTCTGAGGACTGATCTCCTCAGTGAGGCTTGGACTGACACCTCAGTGGAAGGGGTAGCAATGTCCCAGCAGCTATCTCCTACCCAGGTTGGAGAAATCTGAGCAGTGTTGCAGGAATTTGGGGACATGTTCACTGGGAAACCAGGGTGCACCCACCTAGTGCAGCACCAGGTGGATACAGGACCCCAAAGGCCTATTAGGCAGGCCCCTTATAAGGTGCCAGAGAAAGTCAAACAGACTCTGAGGGAGGAGGTACAGGAGATGTTGGAACTAGGGGTGATTCGAGAGTCCAACAGTCCCTGGGCCTCCCCAGTGGTGCTGATGCCAAAGAAGGATGGCAGCACCAGGTTCTGTGTGGACTACAGGAAATTAAATAGTCACACAGAGTCGGATGCTTACCCCATGCCTAGGACAGATGAGTCCCTAGAGCAGCTGGGTGGGGCTAAGTATCTTACAACCATTGATCTTACCAAGGGTTATTGGCAGGTGCTCCAAGTGCTAGAGAGAAGTCAGCCTTTGTGACTCCTTTTAGCTTGTATGAGTTCACAAAGATGCCCTTTGCGATGAAGAATTCCACAGCAACTTTCCAGAGGCTGGTAGATAACATCCTAGAAGGAGCAGAAGGGTTTGCCCTTGCTTACCTAGATGATATTGCCATCTACAGCCATTCCTGGCCAGAGCACCTTCAGCATGTTAGGGAGGTGTTGGGCAGACTACAGAGGGCAGGGTTGACCATTAAGCTGAGCAAATGTCTGGTTGGTATGGCAGAGGTCTCCTACCTAGGATATAGAGTGGGGAGTGATAAGATAAGGTCAGAACCTGCCAAAGTGGAAGCCATTCAGGCATGGACTGCACCTATTACCAAAAAGCAGGTGAGGGCATTCTTAGGGACAGCAATGTACAACAGAAAGTTCTTCCCCAGTTATAGTACCATAGCTGCTCCCTTCATAGACCTGACAAGGAAGAACAGGCCAGATAAGGTAGTGTGGACCCCAGCATGTGAGCAGGCATTCCAGAAGCTTAAATAAGCTTTGAGAGGACCCCCTGTGTTAGCCAGATCAGATTACAAAAAATAATTTGTTGTGCAAGTGGATGCTTTGAACCATGGGGGGGGGGGGATATAATTACCCACATTACCTCAGAGGGAGAAGTGGTTTATCTCAGTCATAGGCTCCAACCCAGGGAAGAATGCTATGCAGCTGTAGAAAAGGAATATCTAGCCAAAGTGTGGGCACTGCAGAAACTTCAGCCTTATCTGTATTTAAGAAAATTCACTTTAATGACAGATCACAACCTTCTAACATGGTTAAACAGAGCCAGTCAGCAAAATGCCAAGTTGCTAAGATGGAGCCTGGGGTTGGAAGCATATGATATGTCAGTGCAGCACCGCAGTGCTTCACCCATTCATAGAAAAAGTGGGCTGGAAAAAACAGGGTTGGACCTAACCCGCAGATGTTTTGAGAGGATGGTGGGGGGTTTTCCCGGGGGATAGCAGTCACAGTGAGCTAAGGGACCAACATTGGGGTACTGGCCCGGACGGGGTAACTGCAAAGGAAGGGTGAGTGTTACCCAGGTGACAGTGAGGAACTGAGGGAGCCAATTTCCTGTGGAAGGGGGGGGGGAAAGGGGTTTACGGAAATTTTGAGGGGTAGTCCACCCCTATTTTTAAGGCCTGAGGGGGAAAGCGGGGCCCTTTTGGAAAAGGGGAAACTGAAGGGAAAAGGGTTATAACAGGAGTGGCCCCCTAAAAAAAGGTGGGGAGAAGCAGGGACCAAACCAAGGATTCTGTTTCCTTTGGCAAGGGATAAAAATAAAAAGGGGGATAGAATCCAATTGGTGGTCCAGAGAAACCAGGGATTTCAGACCTTTTGCAGGCCAAGGGCAACAACAAAGAGCCTTTATGCCTTCTATTGGGGTTTTCCCAGAGGAAACAGGGTATTGGGGCCTTGAGAGTCCAAAAGGTCAAGGGAAAAAGGGTAGAGCCCTTGGGGTTGTGGATTGAGGACCTTTCGAGGACTATGGTTTGTTCCTTGGGGCCCAAATTTCCAAAGGGAAAATTTTTCCAGGGTGTGGTTTCAAGAACCTGAGGAGTTTGTCGCCTTGAGGCAGTGTGGAAATGCTTGGAGATTCAGCAGGGGATATCCACGAATACTCGACAGGGTTGTTGAGAGGTTAAACTCTACAATCAAGTCCATGCTACAGGCATTTGCAGATCAGTTTAAGAAGGAGTGGGATAAATATTTGCCCCATCTGTTGTTTGCTTACAGAGAGGTTCCCCAGGAATCCACAGGTTTTTCACTTTTTGATTTGCTGCATGGGCATAGGGTGAGGGGACCTCTAGATTTAATTTGAGATGAGTGGGAAGGTTAATGTGAGACTCACAAGGAGACTGTTGTGACATACATCCTAAACCTCTGGACAAGGCTTAGGGAACTCATGGGCTTTGCCCAGGAGAACCTGGCAGAAGTCCAACAACAAAAAAGGTGTGGTATGACAGGAATACTCAAGCTAGAGAGTATGCTGTGGGGCAGCAGGTAATGGTTCTCATTCCTGTCAGACACAACAAGCTGCAAGCAGCTTGAGAGGGACCCTACCAGGTGGTAAGAAAGGTAAGTGATGCTAACTACATGGTGGAACTGCTAGGCAGATGGCAGGGGCACAAATTGCACCATGTTGACACAATGAAACCTTATCATGATAGGGAGGCCCTTGTGCTCAGTATTTGCAGTGGATTGCAGGAGGAATCTGAGGGAGATCTGGGGACTGATCTCCTCAGTGAGGCTCGGGATGAAACCTCAGTGGAAGGGGTAACAATGTCCCAGCAGCTATCTCCTACCCAGGTTGGAGAAATCCGAGAAGTGTTGCAGGAATTTGAGGACATGTTCACTGGAAAACCAGGGTGCACCCACCTAGTGCAGCACCAGGTGGATACAGGATCCCCAAAGGCCTATTAGGCAGGCCCCTTATAGGGTGCCAGAGAAAGTCAAACAGACTCTGAGGGAGGAGGTACAAGAGATTTTGGAACTAGGGGTAATTCGAGAGTCCAACAGTCCCTGGGCCTCCCCTGTGGTTCTGGTGTCAAAGAAGGATGGCAGTACCAGGTTCTGTGTGGACTACAGGAAATTAAATAGTCACACAGAGTCGGATGCTTACCCCATGCCTAGGACAGATGAGGCCCTAGAGCAGCTGGGTGGGGCTAAGTATCTTACAACCATTGATCTTACCAAGGGTTACTGACAGGTGCCCTTGACTCCAGAGAGTCAGCCTTTGTGACTCCTTTTGGCTTGTGTGAATTCACAAAGATGCCCTTTGGGATGAAGAATTCCAGGGCAACTTTCCAGAGGCTGATAGTTAGCATCCTAGAAGGAGCAGAAGGGTTTGCCCTTGCTTACCTAGATGATATTGCCATCTACAGCCATTCCTGGCCAGAGCACCTTCAGCATGTTAGGGAGGTGTTGGGCAGACTACATAGGGCAGGGTTGACCATTAGGCCGAGCAAATGTCTGGTTGGTATGGCAGAGGTCTCCTACCTAGGACCTAGAGTGGGGAGTGACAGGATAAGGCCAGAACCTGCCAAAGTGGAAGCCATTCAGGCATGGCCTGCACCTGTTACCAAAAAGCAGGTGAGGGCATTCTTAGGGACAGCAGTGTACTACAGAAAGTTCTTCCCCAGTTATAGTACCATAGCTGCTCCCCTCACAGACCTGACAAGGAAGAACAGGCTAGATAAGGTAGTGTGGACCCCAGCATGTGAGCAGGCATTCCAGAAGCTTAAATAAGCTTTGGGAGGACCCCCTGTGTTAGCCAGTTCATATTACAGAAAATAATTTGTTGTGCAAGTGGATGCTTTGAACCATGGGGTGAGGGCTGTACTTACCCACATTTCCTCAGAGGGAGAAGAGCACCCAGTGGTTTATCTCAGTTGTAGGCTCCAACCCAGAGAGGAATGCTATGCAGCTGTAGAAAAGGAATATCTAGCCAAAGTGTGGGCACTGCAGAAACTTCAGCCTTATCTGTATGCAAGAAAATTCACTATAATTACAGATCACAACACTCTAACATGGGTAAACAGAGCCAGTCAGCAAAATGCCAAGTTGCTAAGATGGAGCCTGGGGTTGCAAGCATAGGATATGTCAGTGCATAACTGCAGTGGGATTAGCAATGCCAATGCAGATGGGCTCTCAAGACAGGGAATGGGGTGAGGTACACTCAGATAGACCTAGCCCTCTCAAGCGGCGTTTCTCAAGGGTTACTTGAAAAACTAGCTTGAGTTGTCTGGGGGGGGAGATCTGAAGCCTGGTAGAGATGGATGATGGCTGCCAGCCTAGCCAAATAGAATTTGATACATAATTCTGACATTAGTAAATATAAATGCAAAATATAGGCTTGTGTCTTAAATGTAAAGAAATGCTATTTCAACAATGTAGCAACATTTCCAGCTGCTGCAAGGAAAACTAAGCCAAGCATTTCAAATGTTCTTTGAAATTAAAATTATGTTTTGTATGTTCTTTAATCTCCAGAGCTCGGAGCCATTTGGTCTGGGCTATCACATTATTTCTATTGTTTTAACTTATATTACTAGAGTGTACATGTGAAATGTCTTTTATTGTTGTAGTTTCCTGCGCAGGTGTTAGATTGTTAAATAATGTGGCCTGTTGTCCTGGGAACTCCAGACTAAGTGTCAAAATGATGTAATGTGTATACTGGGAAAACCTAAGTGTCAAAATGATGTAATCTGGGAGGGCCCAGCAGAAATATGTTAGTGATTTTAAAAACTACAAAGCAACTATAAATAACATCCTACACACTGTTTGCTACATTTATGCACCCTGCACCCCCCAGGGGGATGACACTGTTTAAACTGAGAGGTTGATCAGCTCATAGATTAAAAATCCATTTAGCCTCTCTCAATTCAGTCCGATTTTCAATATCCCCCTTCCGTATTCCTATATAAATAGTTTCAATGATTTTATAGATGAACAGTGTCATCCCCTAAAACCTACATTGAAAGCTAGGAGACCTACTATTGGTTAACACGGAGGCGTGACAACCATATGCTCTGTTGATTGGTTACCGAACCTCTGAATGAAAAGTATTCTTAAATGAAAAGACTAATCTAACATCATAACCGCATTATTGGTCAATTTGGAGGGAGGACCCAGACCTAAGATTTTGATAGGTAAAGGAAGTATGAATTGTACAGCAAATGGAAATTAGGTATGACTGAAAAAGGGATTCAAAGTCCCATTAATCACACGATCTGAAGAAGATTAATAATCAAAACTGCTTATCTTATGTTATCTAGAGGGACTTCATACATTTTAATCTACCTTGCATTAAAATTATTTTTCGCAGTTTTTAGGGGTTTTTCACAGATTTTTTTAGCTGTGGATGTACAGCTCATTGATTTCTGTTTCCTATTTAAAAGAACTGGTTGCAATAAGGTTTGCTGACAGAGTGACTGCTGCAGTATATAAACCAACAAAAAGGAATGCTTTTTAAATAACAACCCTTTATGTCCAAAATGCCAGTATTTAATGAAATGGTATACTTTTTAAAAGACTTCAGAGTCTAAGCATGGAAGTAGCAGTTTAAGTGGATATGGACCAGAATGTCTAGTGTTTATTTCCCAGTCCAGAAACCAGTTTGCTTGGAATCCCTTGTGATATACTGGGAGCAGAGGCTGCACAAGACTTGTGCAAAGGTAAGAATGTGGAACATGACAACAGTGCAAATAAGTAGAGCTGGATCATAGTCAAAAAGGGCCCTAGACAGGGGAATTACCCCCCCCCACACACACACACACACACACACATACCGCAGCCATACCACTATCCCATTATTTGTCTGTCTCACCCCAACTTACCATAAAACACTATTCAAATCGGTCAGCATGCATACTATTTTCTTGTTACTTTTACAGTGATCACAGAGACTTCAATTTAATTTAAAACTTGCATTTCAGTTTACCTAAAGAAAACTATCAGCCACTGAAAACCGACATTGCATGAGCAGCAATAAACTTCTCTTCACTTGTAACTCACATTTATTGAAAATTTGAAAATGCATCTAACAACCTATTAAACTGCAAGAGATGTGCTCGACTTCAAAATCATTACATATATAGTGTGTGTGTGTGTGTGTGTATATATATATATATATATATATATATATATATATATATATATATATATATATATATATATATATATATATATGTATCCCTATCCGATGATCAAATTTTTGGAAAATGAAAAAAAAAAATCTCAAGAGACCACATGATTGAGTTTCCAAAAACTTGAACATCAAAAAAAAAAAAAAAAAAGCACAAAAGTCTACATTTTTGCAGGGGGCAAGCAGCCCTGCACCCCCACACCCCCTGAAAATTATATATACCAACTCTGAGATCAGACTACAGTCAGGAAAATGGCAAATTTCCCAATCCTCCCTATACCACAATCTCCATTCAAGTGTTTTGAGTTTTCAGAAACTCAGTCATATGGTTTCAGCCATATGGAGTTCGAGTTTCTGATGACTCAATCAGCTGATATGGGGCTATATGTATATGTGTATATGTGTATGTATGTATGTGTATATATATATATATATATATATATATATATATATATATATATATATATATATATATATAGGGTCCCTATTAGATCAATGAAAAGGCTAAAGATCGAACGGCCTAGTAATCGAAAATGCCGTTCTTCAAAATAAGTATTGTGGTGGGTTGCTAATTATACATACCAACTGCGAGATCACACTGCAGTCAGGAAAGGGCACATTTTTCACTCTACCGATTTCACAATAATGATTCCGACGAATGACATTTTCGATTTCTAAGCCGTTCGATCTTTAGCCTTTTCGTCGATCTAACATATATAATGAAGTACTAAACAGTGGCTATATGAAGGGCACATGAATTCAAAAGAACTATGTACAAGGCATTTGCTCTTGGGACAGCCCACTGGATGCAAGTGTCTCTTTCTAGGGGCAGTCAAGGATCACTGTCTGGTGAAGTCACTTGGTCAGAGTCACGCAGTAACAGACAATACAAGTAGGAACCATTGTAGCTCTCTTCTGCCCTCTCAACTTCTTAGCTCAAGAATGAGCATCAAAGACCCAAAAAACTGGGAACAAATATTTAGTATTTTTCTTTTATAGTTGCTAGAATAATAATATTTGCAATAGCAAGCATTTATCTGAAGAATTCAAAGCTGAAACTCACACACTATTCATCATTCAATGATGTAGTCCACAATTTTTTGCCAGAAAGCTACTCAAGTCAGACCAATTATCTCTCAACTTCTTTGCTTAAGAATTCTGGACAAAGTCAAAAATAATAGGGGGAAATGGCCTAAAATAGATTAATTTTAAATAATTATTTTCTTATATTTATTTCGAAACCAGGTAAACCCACTGAAAAAAGTTACCCTTTTTGGGGTGTTCCAGTAGCACCGTTTGGGTGATTTGCTCATAGTCAAACAGTAGGTAAATGCAGGTGGAAGGATTCAAACTCAGTTTGCAGCCTCAAGTGCCAAACAACTCTAATTCACTTGAAAAGTTAACTGAACAAAAGGACTTGAATCAACATTCATTTTCTAAATAGCAAGAACTATAAAACTCTAATGACATGCATTACTTTACTAATGTAATCCTCAGTGATTTATCAGAAAATAAAGAAGTTAATGATGGTCTGGTAGTTAGTGCAGGTAACTGGGGCTCTGTACTCTTAATGAGCTGCTTTATACAGTTAAGGTTACAGGGTTTGAATCTTTCCAACTCCACTTACCAACTGTGTGATTCTGAGCAAGTCATTTAACCTCACTTAATCTGACAGTGCTCTTTGAACCGAGTCAACAAATAGAAAAAATAACAACATCAAAATGGTAGGACATAACAATGATGCAAACAAAGGACACTACATAAATATGAGGCAAAATTATTGATGTTTGTGATGTTGTAACAGCTAGAAACAAAAAATAGGAAGGAGGAAATATGAGCCAAAAGTAAAAAACAAAGAAAAAAATGATACTGCACAAATTCGAGGCAAAAATCTGAGAAATATACTTTTTTAAAACAAGAAAAATATTGACTGACTGTAAAAATGCTTTTCACTCCTGTCATTATTCACCCAAAACAAGCCTTAATACTGGAATAGATTTAAAGATGTTTCATGTGAAATGCACAAGATTTTATTTTCAATTATTTAATATTTGTTTACAGGGGAGGTCCGAGTGGGCTAGTTGCCCATTTTCAGAGGAGGCCCGGGGAGAAAAGCTCCACATAAAAACATATAGTATAACAGAACAACATTTTACAGATCAGATGAATTATACAGATCATAAAGAAAGCATACGATACAATGGAATTACTATTCACTAATGTTTGTCCAATAACATATAATACCTGCAATTATTTTGTTGAGAGTTATAAGTACATCCATGAAGTGAGTGAAAAAAGAGCAGAGGGTGGGGCAGAAGTGGGAAATTCCAATCAAGTTCAGCCTGAAGAGGAGCAAGAGCATGTTATTAACAAATTAGTAACTTGAGGGCAGGGTTGTTAGTGGGGTGTCATGATACAGTAATCGTCACCGAAACTTGGTATAGTTTAATTAAGTGCCTATTACATTTGCTGGTAGGGTCTTACATACACACACACACACACACACACACACACACACACACACACACACATATATATATATATATACATATATATGTATATATATATATATATATATATATATATATATATATATATATATATATATGTATATGGTTCTATGTTGATTTATTGAAAGACCACTTACCCAAATTCAATTTTGCCAAGACAACTTCAATGAAATGTTAAAAAAAGAAACCATGAAGCATCAAAGTGCTTTCACTGGGAAACGAACCACTTGGCCACCAGGGTAAAACAATAAAATGGACACTTACTAAACCCACCCAGAAGTGAAGCTTTGCCTCCCATACCCCCATAACTAAATATACCGACTCTGAGATCACACTACAGTGGGGAAGAGGGCAAAGTTCACCCTGGTGGGCAAGTGGTTTGTTTCCCTGTGAAAGAACTTTGGTGCATTGTGGTTTGCGTTTTGTGACATTTTGTTGAAGTTATCTCAGTGAAATTGAATTCGGGTAAGGGGTCTTTTGATAAATCAGGTTGACCCATATATATATATATATATATATATATATATATATATATATATATATATATATATATATATATATATATATATGTGTGTGTATATATATATATATATATATATATATATGTGTGTGTGTGTGTGTGTGTGTGTGTGTGTGTGTGTGTGTGTGTGTGTGTGTGTGTGTGTGTGTGTGTGTGCCATGGTTTTGCATGTGGCATGCATTTATTTCATGCTCCTGCTGTTACTATTTTTTGTCAGTTGTTAAAGTGGTCAAATTACATTACATCATATATGTTGCCATTCAATTGTAATGCACTCTTGGAGCTCTCCTCGTTTGCTGTGGTTGTGTAAATGTGGAGTTAGTATATATAATCTCTGTGAGTGTGGGGAAGAAGCCACCTGCCTGCACAAGAGCAAAGTTTGCAGTCATTTTATGTAATTGCATTGCAGATGTAACATATTTGTTTACATTTGGAATCAATTGATGTCAGTGGGTTATTTTTTGTGTAGATGATCATGGTCACTAATCAACTTGTTCAATGTATTTTCTGTTGATCAAAATTCATCAATGATCAAAAGCAATATACTCAAATATATATATATATATATATATATATATATATATATATATATCTTTAGTTTCTCATTGAAATTCTGTTCTACCAATGATGAGATTATTGGAGTTTCAATCTCAGTAGGGCAGGAAATATGAAAAAATAGCTGCTGTTTAAAATAACTATCCTGAAACACTCACATACACATATATGTGCATCTGTGTGTTTTGTTGAAAAATTACAAGATTGCTTCAATTAATAATACTTTATTGCTGTATTGTTTATTTATTATTTATGGAGCATTTCTCCCCAGGCTTCCGCTGAAAATGGGCTCTGTCCTAGTATGACTTTCTCAGTAAACATATGTTAAATAAAAAATAAAAATAAAAATGTATTTGACATTTGTTTACCGGGGAAGTCTGACTGGACTGGAAGTTCATTTTCATCGGAGGCCTGGGGAGAAAAGCTCCAAGTGCAAGTAAAGTAACATTAACTACAAAGTGCCATGTTGTTGGGGATTTGAATTTCCTACAAAAAGACAATAAATATTAGTAGCAAAAACACTGCATATCAGATTCTGTAACATTTTATAGATAAAACTATGTCCAGATTATTAAAACTAGAGATTGTAATGTTCTTGGTGAGGTGTGGCTTGGTTGCAAAGGTCATGAATAGATCATCTCATTATAAACTAGACTTGGCAACTCTGATTACCTAAATAAAATCTAGAAAACAGTTTTAAATCAAATCAAACCAAAAACTGCGTGCAGAAGTAGGAAAGACATTCTACAGAGATGACATTATTAGCATAATTAGATAAACTAAAGACTGGAATTGTTGCTGAGTTCACAATTACCATTGAAAGTAATCTGCTAGAAAGCTTAATTCCTATATAGATCAGCATGTTCCCACTGGTAAAAAGAAAACATTCAATAACAAACTCCTTCCATGGTAGAAATAAGCTTTCCCCGGGATTCACTAATCTTCTGTGCAGGAATAAGTTATGCCTGCAAGGAAACGAATGTTTAAGGGCAGCACGGCAGCGTGCCATGTATAGTAATGAAGGCGCTCTGCCTCTACTCCTAAATGGACATGGAGCGTGGACGAGTGCAGGGGTGTGTCTGAGAGAAGAGCTCTCACAATACACATGCCCCTGCACTCAGGAAGTGCTGTTCGGCAATTACTATGAGCGAAAAAGCTCATAGGAGGTTCCATATCTCCTAACTGTACAAATCTTTGCAGAATGCCCAGATTTGTCACCCATACAGTTGGCCTGTAATCCATTTGTCTTGGCAAATCACTGGGATGATCTCAGGATTGAAATCGGTAAATAATAGCATACATTTCAGTTTCAGACTTCAAATTCGTAATAAAACATATATTAAAACAAATCCTGTTACACTAGCAACTTTCCCAAGTTTATAAGAGCAATATTTAAAAAATGTCCATAGCTGGACCTCATGTTGTCAAGCTTTGTCTAGATAATTTGTATGAAAAGGTTGAGAGGTATGGGGGGGTTGCTAAGATGTCTGCCAAATGTGCAGATTCATGCAGGAATCCACAGCAGTAAGTGTAATCTGTCTCTTCCTAGAGAAAATAACAGTAGAGAATTATTTTTTTTATCAAACAGATTAAATTTGACTGTAGGTGCGCAGGTTTGCCCATTGCTTAGCTACACAGATTGTAGCTTAAATAGCACAAGAAGATAAATAGCAAGAAACATTCAGTTGAAGCAGTACTGCAATAGCGTAGTGGTCAGAGCATTCGCTTTATGAGCAGTCATTCCCGCTTCAATCCTCACTGTAGTAAATTCCATTTTCCATGTGAAAGCAATTTCTGAAAATTTTTTCTTGCTGTATAACCTACTAAATGACATATATTTGTGAATTGGAGTACTGCATTAAGTGCAGATGTGAGGTGTCATTCTAACTGTTTGTGTCTTTCGGCTTTTCCCGGTTAGGAGTCGCCACAGTGGAACTCCGGTCCACTAATGATTGGCAGTAGATTTTTACGTGCTGGCTTGCCGGGCCTAACGCACAACCTTCAACGAAGGAACTCCCATTCACGCATGTCGCCACACAGAAGACGCTCTAACTGAGAATCGAATGGGCAACGTCTAACTATAAGGCGACAACGCTATGTGGTAAATTGCACAAATAGACACAAGTGCCCCATACAGTATACGTACACATGAATCAGGGATACTAAATGAAGTTATAATGTTTAATGCATGATAAATTCATAGAGTGTCCAAATCTACCACTTTCCCAAGAACCATGCTTCATTTCTTTCTAAATTAGTGCGGGGGTAAGCAGGAATAAGCACTTTTAAGCAGTAGTAAGCGGATTTAAGCCTGTTTGAGCAGGGGTAAGCAATGCACACACAGGTTAAGCAATTCTGAAGCTAATTCACTGTAAGCATATTTAACCAGAAGCTAGCATTGCTTACCATTGTGCAAACCCGCACAGACCCACTTACAACTGCTTAAAACTGCCTTAATCACTCTGTATCCAACAGCCCCTGTTCTGCCCAGCAACAAAATAAACAGGCCTTGCACCCAGGACCTTGTACACTATAGTCACAGCAGTTAACCAGTAAGCAATCACAGCTGTACTTAAAATTGAGGTATACCCAAACAGATCCTCAGTATAGCAAAATCACAATTTACATGTGAAAGGACTCTATAAACAGTTTTATGTTGTATAACCTACCACATAAACATATATATGTGAACTGGAGTACTGTATTAAGTCCAGATGTGAGGTGTCATTATAATAAAGTGGTGAAATCCTTCAATAAACACAAGTACCCCATACAGTGTATGTACACATGAATCATGGATACCAAACAAATATATAACATGTAATGAATGGTAAATCAATGCCAAACAGCAAATAGTGTGCAAATTTAAAAATAAGCAACGCTAAGCATTGCACACCTCTGCTTACTAGGGGTAAGCAATGCATAGCCCAGCTAAATAGATTTTTCCTTTGATATGCCCCTTTAAGCAATGCCAACATTAGGTAAGCAGGTTTGCCCATAGCTTAGCATTTTCAAAACTGTCCAATCATGGCAAAGTGCAGGAAATTGGCCGTATTTAAACCCCACAGGCAGGAATACATCTCATAACTGGTTGCAGCTTCCTGCTGACCAAATATTGCCAAATGCAGATGGCCCATGCTAGTATACCTCTGTCAGGAATAGGGACTGCTGTAGTACACATAACAGTAGGTGCAAAAAACCATCATGATAAAGTTGTGCACACATATGCACCCACAAATTGTATGCATTTCAATGAGCATCTGCACATCTAACACATTTGTTTGACACTGCATTTGATTGCACAGGTCATATTTCACATATCAGGTTCGTATAATGTTAACATATGCAGTAATGTGGACCCATGGCATATCAAGGAAGAGGGCGTCATATCAATAAGGGTGTGTACACTCCTCATAGCCATGGTACGGTTTGAAGGTTGTCAGTTTAATTGTATTTTATTGGCCATACATGCACTGCTGATGATGAGATCTGTAAATCAGACATCAGGCATTCACAAATGACATCTGTCCACATATCATCCCAGGTATGTGTCGGACAAACACATAGAGGCTGTGAGCAGTAGGGAAAACATGACTGACACACATATACACATTCAGCAATGGTGTGTGCACCTGTGAGGTATGGTGCACAGTACATGCCAGGGTGCTGAACAGGTGCACAGCAATACTGTGTATATGGGTGCAGTGTGTTCCAGGGAAAGGGGCGTCACCTACTAACACAACCCATGCATCACAGAGATGTATAATGTTGCTAGCAGGGATTGACTATAGCTGCACTGCATGCTGTTGAGTGCCATATGTCATGCATTTTGACAAATGGGTAATGGGAGGTCTGTGTGTAATATCTTTGTGCAACCTCACCTGTAAGTGTGTGTGTGTGTGTGTGTGTGTGTGTGTGTGGGGGGGGGTTAATTTGTCTGTAAGTGCAATCTGGTGGAGTGGAGGGGGTTGATGTATGTGTGTGTGTGTGTGTGTGTGTGTGTGTGTGTGTGTGTGTGTGTGTGTGTGTGTGTGTGTGTGTGTGTGTGTGTGTGTGTGTGTGTGTGTGTGTGTGTGTGTGTGTGTGTGTCCATGTATGCACGTGTGAGTGTGGGGTTGTTCATACCTCTCAACTTCCCTTTGAAATTGTGCAGTACATGGGCATGGACAGACACATGAGACACCAGGAATACTTTTCTGACATGTAACTTCAGGACAGCTGATAGTATAATAACATCTGTAGCATGAAACATGCATTGGGAGGGAAAACTAGACACCAGGGATACTGTTTTAATTGCAATCAGCAGAAAGGTGAAGGAATACCCATGTATGCAGCACTACAGATGCATTGGGGAATTACCAGACAACACCAGAGAGTGTTTCTAAATATTACTCTAGTCCACATAAAAGTTAATAGAGCAACAGATCTTGCATCTACTGAACAATAATTACTTATGAAACTCCAGTGCATGACATTATTGACTGTAGTAGCCCATAACATATGGGGGCCATGCTCAAGATGTCTGGACAAACCCAGGGTCAACACTGGATGACATCAGGGAGTCTTTGAAAAAATGACTCCAATCAAGTCAAAGAGGTAATGGAGTAACAGGTCATGTTCTGTGATCACTTTTCTAGGCAATTAGAAGAATGATACATTAATGATTGGTATTATTGACTGTAATTATTCAAGACTGATGTAGGATGGGGAACATAACAGAATAAACTAGGGACAGTCTGTAAACTCAGGGACAGGTAAGTAGTATGGTAGAATGTCAGTGTGTGTGTGTGTGTGTGTGTGTGTGTGTGTGTGTGTGTGTGTGTGTGTGTGTGTGTGTGTGTACTGTTAAGCGATGATGTACAGGTCTTAAAGTGTGTTTCTTGTTTTCCTCTCACAGGTGGCGAGGTGGTTCAGGGTCCCTCCTGCAGGCAATCTGATGTTGGTGTCCATACAGACACTGAAAATGATCATAGGTGTGTTAAGGCACAGGTGAGGTTGTCAGGGGCTGAAGCTGCACCATCGTTTGAAACTCTGCTGTTATCCACTCAATCTCTGCACACAGTCAAATGCCTATAAATACCCTGTCACCAGTGGCCATAGCAGAGGGACAGCTGGCGGATGGAAGCATGGGACAGGACAGTGTGATATCTATGGCACATGTGTCTGGACACAGCAGCTATAGCTGAATGTCCGGTGGGGTACCACATAGGCAGATGTACAGGGGTGCTCGCTGGAGGGCTGCTGGTCATCATGCCCTGGCAGAAATGCCACATCTGATACCACCAGGTGCATGTTTCAGGCCATTGTGGAGGTGCAGGCACATATGGAACGGTGCTCTGAAGCTGCAGAGGACTACTCATTCAGCTGTTACTGACAACATCTATGATCTTGAAGGTGCCCTCTGTTATTTTTCAGAAGTCATGGATAGATGGTTGGGTGAGATGGTGGGAATCCTCAACAGTGGAATGTCCATGCTCGAGCATATGGTGGGAGGGTGTGACATGGACATAGGCCAGCAGCACCAACAGCTGGAGGTCGACATGGACATGCAAGAACACCAAGCCACTCCCATAGTGGCAGTACCAGCCCCAGCACTGCAGGCAGGCACTGTCCACACCATACCACCATACCACAGCAGGCTATGTGCATGTGGCCCTGGCCAGTCCCAGGAGAGACCTGGATCCAGCGGACATATGTCATCATCAGGGGAGAGTACCATATTGTGGCTTGTACCTGGTCATGCAAATGGAACCCCTAGCAGGCACAGTTCTTGTGTTCCTGGCCAGAGATGGTGAACTGCACACCCTACCAGGTGTGATCTGCAGCTGTCCAACACACACCTGTATAGGGCAGCCACATGGCAGAACTGTGTGCATGCAAAATCACACACAATGCAAACACAGCTAGGGCAACCCCATACCTACACACACCACATCATCATGGCCATATCAATAATTAAACCCCCTCACTCACATACATGGTGTCAAACGTATGTCTCAGTCTAGGTCTCTGGCAAACCAACAACACACCTTGTGCATATGATGATACCTGTGCCACATCCCTGTCATCCATAACATTAATGCAGGGACAGGCTAATGTGGTTCTGATGCACACAGTGACTGTACTACAGTGTACCAATGTAATGCTGTGTAACATGTTGTCAGCAGTAAAGTTTAATGCTTACATGACAGGAAGTGTTGCTGTCCAGCCATGATGCATTATAGCTGTTATTAACACTGAGTGATTGTGGTCTCCATAATGTAATCCATTTGTGTTGTAGGTGTCCATGTGTCAGCAGGAGGATGGTCTGCTGTTGTATCCTACAATGGGTATGACACTGTGGTGACACCTTGGCTGTGCCATATCCTGGGTACAGGTGAACACATGTCATAGGTCTGTATAACAGTTACTGCATGTGCCACATGGCTGATAGGCCAGGGGGTGGTGTATACAGGTGAGTATATGGTGACTGCTGTCAGCAGCCCTTCTACAGTGGACAATGGTAAGTGTACTGGGTGGTACACACCACATGTTTGTGTATAACACACACAGAGGCTTTGGTGTTGATGCAATACACAGAGAATACTATACACATGGATGTATGTACCTGTGCAAGGAACACATTGTAGCCTATGTAATTCCACCAAGCCAGAATAGGCACAACAACACACTGGGAAATAAGCAGTCTGCTAGTTCAATGTTGCTGATGATGGTGCTGGCAAGGTAAATGTCCCCTTCTCCAATGTAGTGCAATCCTCAACTCAGTAAACATAGGTGTGCTGGTGTGGATGGCACAGCCCTAGCCTTTGGAGGGTGAGATATGCTGTAGAACTGCAGATAGTGTGATAGACAACTTCTTAACCTGTTAACATGAACTCTACAGCTACGTGGGGGGATACACTCAAAAGTAACTGCAATGATGGTGGCTGTGTCTACAACAGCCACACCCAGCTATATATACCAACCCCAGTATGGCTGCACAACTATACAGTGGGGATGAGGGCATTTACACATCTACCACTAGTTGTGATTGATATTCTGCAAATGGAAGTAGATTCCTTCACATAAACACACACTCTTACTTAGCAACACTGGGACTAGACCCTTATCTAGGTATGTAGTGCTACTGATGTGTGTGGCCTTAATTGCACACACCACACAGCTTTTAGGATGAGGTGTGTTCCAGGTTACATATTATAAGAAGAACATCCCCAGGCCTGTACAGTATGGTAATGGAGGATGCACTGGTTGTTTATGAACAATACATAGTGTGACATGCTGTCATATACACATTGACAAACACATAACAGTCAAACACACATCTGAGAGACCTGGGCTTATCAGTGCTAACTATCTTGGCAGTGTGTCCATTTTGTTACAGATACGTTGCACAACACATGCATAACTGGGCTGGATAGTGTTATCAGTTACCTGTATTGTTGATGGTGACAGTGGTCCCCATACAGTGGAACATGGGACATGTACCGGGGATACAATGGTGTAAAGACAGTATATCCAGCACCCACACACCAGAGTGGATATTGTATGCACTGAAACCCATGATAACACTCTGACATACTTACCATCACACATTGACCAGGACTGCAATATGACCCCTTGTCTATACCAAGAGTGCTACTATAGGGATATGCATTGAATGCACATGCCACAGGCATAGTAGGGTGATGCATTGTCATGCCTCTCCTATGGTCAGCAACATCACTATCCCTAATACTATGTGGCAAGGTGTATTGTATTAGGAGAATGTGGCCCCAGAATGCTGTACCCTACAAATATACACACATGCACACAAACACACACTTGCCAGAACTCAGTGAGTATCACATGCCTATCAACCCATTTGTACAACAGTGTTATGCTGGTACTGCAAGACCCAGGTAGCTCTTAGGGAGAAGAGTGTTACAAGATACATGTAATGTACAGTACAGCAGCAACCACATCTAACTATGGCAATGGGGGGTGTGGTGGGTGTGAAGGGCCTCAGGGTATTCTCAACTACAGGTCTACAAACACACAGACACTGATATCCTCAGTAATGCACACATACACATTTGTTAGTACTGGGGTCCATCGGTGCAGGTGTTCATAAGTGTGTACCAGGCTACTGTCCATGAAGAGATGGGAAGTGTAGGGGATGTGTGTACAGTGGTATCATGCCACCTGCCATGTGTCAGCAGGCCATCTATCAACAGATACCACAGGGGTGATCCTCAGGGTGAGAGTTGCATGCATCAGCCAATCATCTGGTTGCCTCTTGCAGAGGGCCAGTGAGGTGCTCCAGTTGACATGTATGCAACATGTATTACATAACATGGTCAGTGTATGTCTTGGAGATCTGTACCCATGCATGTTCTGTTGACTGTGGTAGTGTAGTTGAGGTATCCATGGCATGTGGTGCATACAGGGTGTGGATTCTTAGCTGTGGCATTCATAACACAGCTGGGCAGACGTGTCAGTGTCAGTCAAGTATAGATTGCCTGTAAGTTGCCAAGATGGATACCAGACATCTGCACATCTGTACAGAAGACAGGCAGACATCAGCTAGCCAACTAGCTATGCATTAGGATGAATGTGTTGACAGATAGATGTCTGACACCAATAGGTATGCCATTACTACATGACGGCAGCCCTCACAGACATCTGCTATACACACAGTAGTCTACAGTTATTTTCCACATGTCAGATCATTATCCAGTAGGAAATATTTAATGAGACACTGCTCACACACCAGGAACATGACAGTGAGGACTCAGAGTCCATCTTTGTATGCAGGGGTGTTTGGTTCCAGTACTACAATCTGCAATCTACTCTGACTTGGGAAAGCACTGTCAACAGTAGTAATGTAATGATACACTACATGCCAATGTGACTGCATATAACCTGGGATACTACCCATGTATATAACACATTCAAATGGAAAAGAGTGTTGTGCAAGCCATATATACTCAGGTGTCCCAGAGAGTAGACTAACACCTCTTGCTACTGTAATGACAGCACATAGACACATGTTAAGTACATGGCATTAAATACACTTATTAAAGATGTCATTACTCTGCTATTTTATCAGAACGGAATGTGAGCCCTAGTTACCAGGGCTGAGCCATGCTTAGCAGGTTTCGGCATTGCTGCAATATAAATGCTAAGCACATTTGCGCACTGGAAAGCAAAGCCTACACAGTGTAAGCGCCTTTTTGTTTAACTGTACATTAGCAGCGGTTACCATCATGCAAACCCATGCAAACCCACTGCTCAAAACTGCCTTAACCACTCTATATCCAACAACCCTTGTTCTGCCCTGCAACAAAATAAACAGCCCTTGAATCCAGGACCCTGTCCACCATAGTCACAGCAGTTAACCACTAAGGCATCACAGCTGTGAAGACAGTTCTTGTTTTTTGTAATATATCAGTACACATACTGAATAGTATTGAACAACTGGTATGATTTCTACAATGGTGTAGTACTTGTTAGTGATGATACTGTTGAATCACGTATGTTGTTATATCTAAATATACACATAGATTAATATGGTGTGATACATCTGGGAAGGTATACACAACAGTAATGTTTACACATAGCAAGGATATATATATATATATATATATATATATATATATATATATATATATATATATATATATATATATATATATATATATATACATATATATATATATATATATATATATATATATAAGGGTGTGGTGGTGAAGCCGCCACCTATTTACATTTAAAAGAAGAAAATAAAACAAAAAGTACACATTTTAAACAAAAAGGTGGGGGCTTCCACCCACCCCCAATGGGTGTGCTGCCCCCACACCCCCAACTATATATATATATATATATATATATATATATATATATATATATATATATATATATATATATATATATATCAACTCCAGGGTTGCACTACATTGGTGAGGGGGACAAATCCCATTTTTATGCCTTGAATAAAATTTGACCAAAATGAGTTTCGATCAAATGGTCTGTTGATCAAATGAAGTAGACCCATATATACATATGTAGATATATGTGTACATTACATACACATATATATTTATATATATATGTATTTATATACATCTGTATATTGCATTATATATATATAGCCATATACAAATCTCTCTGTATATATATATATATATATATATATATATATATATATATATATATATATATATATTTATATATATATGTATATATATATATATTTATATGTATATATGTATATAATTTATGTGTATATGTATATATATATATATATATATATATATATATATGTATATATGTGTATATATATGTGTATATATATATATATATATATATATATATATATATATATATATATGTGTATGTGTATATATGTGTGTATATATATATATATATATATATATATATATATATATATATATATATATATATATATATATATATATATATATATATATATATATATATATATATATATATATATATATATATATATATATATATATATATATATATATATATATATATATATATATATATATATATATATATATATATATGTATATATATATATATATATATATATATATATATATATATATATATATATCTATATATCTATATATATATATATATATATATATATATATATATATATATATATATATATATATATATATATATATATATATATCTATATATATATATATATATATATATATATATATATATGTATATATATATATATATATATATATATGTTTAACATATATACAGAACATGGAGTGGAGTCATACCTCAGCACCAATAGTCGCAATCTCTTATTGCAAGGGGGTGTCATGTAAGTATTGCAGGTATAAATGTAGACTGTTGCTAGGGATTGTCTTAACAGAAATTTTGTGTGTGGAAGGTCACATCTGACATTGAAATGTACACCATCAGTTACTGACAGACATCCTAAGATCATCATAGTACAGTACCACAGATATCACAGTAATGTTACTGTGGAATACAGCAGAGATATGATCAATAAATATGGACAGTCTGACACACTCTGGTCAATCCAGAGGTATACACAAAACCCCTTAGTGCAAGATGTGTGGACCAAGCCTGGCAATGTGGTTGTTAACAGCCATGTAAATGGGCATATCACTTAAATACTGGAATACATATGCTCAAACAGTTTATGCATTCACACACGCCTGTCTGTCCTGACACATAATAACCAGTGGATCAGAGGTCACAAGCCCACATACTACCTACTAGTTAGTGACATACATCTGTACATCATCCCACTGCTTTGTCAGAAATACGCAACAGTTATGGTGGTCCGGCAGCACTACATCTGACAAATATCTGGACATAACATCACACCTTGTAAATATGCTGAGCTGCTAGGCATGCCACAAAGCACTGTGCAAACTACAGGCAGACTACCACAACACTGACCTACATTTCTTATGGGGGAATACACATGTACCTGCAAATATAGCAGGCTCTACAGGCATGTAACAGTACAGAGTAACAGACACCTGTGTGAAAGCGCATACCCACAACATATGTGAACACAGCCACAGCCACATATCGTAAGCATGCTTAATATTACAGTATATGGACTGTTTGATCAACACCATCCTCATATATGCCACTCACACACTAACCCTACATATACTAGGCCAATATACAGTGCATTCTGATGCCTGGCTGTGGTATGGGACATGTGTGTGTTTGGCCCTACAAACACGTAAGCCGATAGGGTACCATACACTGGAGCAGCATGCAACATCAGATAGAACAGGACCAAGAACTCTGACATCTACCACAGTCTGTACATAGGCCAAGGTACATATTCACAAATTACACACTGTCGACAATCACCATAAGTACACAGACCTCACTACTGTACACACTACGACAGAATGTCCAGGTTTTGTCCTCAAATATAGCCCCTACTATACATAAAATGTATAGCAATCTGATATCTCACTGGCTTGTTATCAGGTATGATGTCAATAAATAATGGTGTACTGAACATATGCCCCTCTTACTGCATAACATATGTACAAAGGTTGACGGAGTTGTGGCTGGAGGCACAAACACAGGGCCAATATTGACATGTTGCTGTGATAACCTCATACATTTACTGGTGTAACAGGGTTTGTTATGACATATGTCTTATGAGGGATAAGAAGTCAATAATTCTCATGGCTGTCACCATATACTGACTGCAATCCTCAGACTATGCTACTACATTTCTAAAGATAGGAAATATGTGAGTAACACAACACATGTAAGACTCTAAACACTGGCCAGTTTGCAGATAGCCTTACAGGTGGGAGTTTCCTCAACCACATAACACTGTCATGACAGGTATTAAATCATATAGACCAGCCATATCCACACAAACCCTGTTAAACCAACATTACTTCAAATGCAGAAGAGCAAGACTTACATACTATAGTCATGTCTGGAACATCCCCTCCTGTTTGTTGGCTTATCTCCACAGTGTATGTTGTAAGAGGTATATCCCACTACCCTCTGTGATGCTGCTTGCCAAACACTGACATGAAGTCCTGCTCACAGTGAATGAGAAGGGCCAATACCCACATGATGTTCCTAATTATAGGAGTGTGTTTCCATGAAATTGGCTATGGGAATGTTACCACAGCTGTTCCACATGCAATCAGCTAGTGGGGGACTGCAATTTGTGCACAGGCCATCAGCTCATCATGAGCATCACTTACAAAACACAAGCTGCTGCCTAAGCAAAGCAGGTGTACTTCTCTACATCCACCAGAGAGGGAGTGAGAGAGACAGACAGAGACAAAGCAAGAAAGGGAGGGGGTAGGAGAGCAAAAGCTAAGCATGTTTGTCACACACTTACCAGTATGGGGTTTCAAACCCCTGCCTGACTATATATTGCTATTACATTTTTATGCAGTTACTACATGCACCACAGAGCTTACATGTTGAAGAACAGCCCAAATGTATATTTGAAGGTGAGTGACATCAGCAACAGTGATAAAGGAGGGATACGGTAGGTGTAGTACATGTGCCTGTCTGCAAGAACAGATGTCAAGGATGACACAGCCACACTCTCTCAGGGACTCACACACATTATCACAGTTGTCAGGGTCAGGATTAGAATTCCTAATTAACTAGTTTGCTACAATGCAGTATTACACAGGTATCACATGCACCACAGAGGTTATCAGGCTGATATATGGTCAAAGGGTATGTCAAGTTGACTGACATCAGAAGGCATGCTTCAGTAGGGCAATGGGAGGTGTAGTGAGTGTGAATGGCTTCCAAATCATTAATATTCACACACACACACACACACACACACACACACACACACACACACACACACACACACACACACACACACACACACACACACACACACACGTTTGCCATTACTGACATGCATGGGTTAATTGCTTCACAGGTGTGTAGTTGTTGACTGTGCCAGAAGGCTGTACAAGGCTAGACAAAGAGTATACCTTGGCATCAGGCCACATGACAATGGTCTGCAGTGTGGCTCAGGGGTATAGTCTCTGGATTGGCCCACACAGGTGGGTATTGTATTCACCATCCACTCATCTGGGTTACTATTGTGGGTGGCCAGTGCTGTGCAATGCTTGCCATGTATGTGTTCTATATTCCATAACATGGATGGTGTCTAGGATGTGCACATGTCCCACATACATGTTCTATGACATGTGGAAGTGTACCTGGGATGTCTGGGGCATGTTGTGTGGACAGATTGTTATCATCTGATGTGGCATTCCTAACCTCATGTGGTGAGAACTGGCAATGGAACTCAGGTTGACCCTGCACCTACATTGACAACATGAAACAGGTATTCACTGGTGTTAGTGGCATCTGT
This sequence comes from Protopterus annectens, assembly GCF_019279795.1. Lineage (NCBI taxonomy): Eukaryota > Metazoa > Chordata > Ceratodontiformes > Protopteridae > Protopterus > Protopterus annectens. Next base: position 1,871,835,281 of record NC_056743.1, on the reverse strand, counting down.
CCATACAGGGCATGTGTATAAGGCATGGTATTTCTTTTGTGGGTTACATTTGCTGACTCTACAGTTGTTGCAGGCGTCCAGTGGGGAACATAGCAAAAGACCACTGTATGCAATGATTTGCCTATTGTAGGGATGGGACAGGGTGCCATATCCTCTGTAGTCTACTGCAATCACACCATGGTTACTATCTGTGGGCAATATGCAGGGAACTACCAACATAGTGGTTGTTGCCTAGCTAAGTGTGTTTGTGTATGAGACATGGGTGGAGAGTGTTCCCTTGGTAATACAAGGGTTGCCTATATTGTTCCCCAATCCATCATGTCACATGTCGGTGTATGGATTGTCTATACCAACCTCTCTGCTGTTTGACATCTGTTGTCCTTGTACAGTGGACATTGTGACATATAATAGGCTCACCATATAAGAAGTTTGCAAAACCCACTTCACAATGAGTCCTGTTATTACACAATTACAGGTACCTCCACAGGGGATACTGATGACAAACACACACACCTACACACAGAGTCTCACAGTTGGCATGTCTGGGATTAGAACTCCTACCTAACTAGCACATCACACTATAGCATTATGCAGTTATAACATGCACCGTGGAGCTTACTGGGCTACTTCTTCACCAAAGGTGTATTTCAAAGTGAATTACATCAGCAGGCTTGCCAAATTAGGGCAATGGAAATTTATTTGACTGAATGGCCTCAAAAGCAATGATCCCTACACAGACAATCAAACACACACACACAGAGTTTCACAGTTGCCATGTCTGGGATTAGAACTCTTACTTAACTAGTGCTTTACACTACAACATTACACAGTTATAGCATACACCACAGAGATTATAGGGCTATTCTTTCACAAAAGGTGTATTTCAAGGTGAATGACATCAGCAGGCTTGCCAAAGTAGGGCAATGGAAAGTGATTTGACTGTGAATGGTCTCAAAAGCTATGATCCCTACATAGACAAACAATCACACACACACAGAGTTTCAAAGTTGCCATGCCTGGGATTAGCAGTCCTGCCTAACTAGTACATAACACTACAGCATTACACAGTTATAGCACATGCCACAGAGTTTTCTAGCCTACATCTTCCCCAAAGGTGTATTTCAAATGAATGACATCAGCAGGCTTGCCAAAGTAGGATAATGGAAAGTGATATGACTGTGAATGGCTTCAAAAGCATTGATCCCTACAAAGACAAACAATCACAAACACACAGAGTTTCACAGTTGCCATGTCTGGGATTAGGACTCATACCTAACCAGTACATCACACTACAGCATTATGCAGTTATAGCACATGCCATGGAGCTTACTGCATTACTTCTTCACCAAAGGTGTATTTCAAAGTGAGTTGCATCAGCAGGCTTGCCAAAGTAGGGCAATGGAAAGTGATTTGACTGTGAATGGCCTCAAAAGCAATGATCCCTACACAGACAAACAATCACACACACAGAGTTTCACAGTTGCCATGTCTGGGATTAGGACTCCTACCTAACTAGTACATCACACTACAGCATTAAGCAGTTATAGCACATGCCATGGAGCTTACTGGGCTACTTCTTCACCAAAGGTGCATTTCAAAGTGAATTACATCAGCGGCTTGTAAAAGTAGGGCAATGGAAAGTGATTTGACTGTGAATGGCTGCAAAAGTAATGATACCTGCAAAGACTAACAATCACACACACAGAGTTTCACAGTTGCCATGTCTGGGATTTGAACTCCTACCTAACTAGTACTTCACACTACAGAATTACACAGTTAGAACATGCACCCCAGAGCTTATAGGGCTACTCTTTCACCAAAGGTGTATTTCAAGGTGAATGACATCAGCAGGCTTGCCAAAGTAATGCAATGGAAAGTGTATTGACTGGGAATGGCCACAATAGCATGGATCCCTACACAGACAGGCAAACACACACACTCACACACAGTCTCATAGTTACCATGTCTGGGATTAGAACTCCTACCTACCTAGTACATCACACTATAGCATTATGCAGTTATAGCACGCACCACAGCGATTATAGGGCTACTGGTTTTCCAAGGTGTATTTCAAGGTGAATGACATCAGCAGGCTTGCCAAAGTAGGGAAATGAAAAGTGTAGTTCATAGGTTAATAGGTTCATAGGTTGGTACTAGGCTATCAACCCTAGGGCCTATACAAGCCTAGCCATAACAATTCCCTGGCTATTTCTTCCCACAATATTTACTTCCCTGGACCCCTGTCTAACAGGGCAATGGACATGATCCCCGGGGTGAATTTCCTATCTCTCATCCAATTGTCAAGGTTCCTTTTGAAGAGGGCCAAAGAGGCACTCTGTTTGACATGTATGGGCAGTCTATTCCAGAGTCTGGGGAGTGTCTGTGTCAGGAACCCATCCCTCCAGCATGTTTTGCTCATTGTGATGACCAGGTTTAGATCCCTGGAGTGTGTAGCTGTGAAGGGTTGGGATTTCTTTAAGTGTAACATGTCTAACAGCTCTGGGTTTGACATGGCCTTGTATGTTAAGCAGAGATCACCTTTGAGTAGACAATATGTGACAGAGTATAGCTGGATTGTTTTTATGCAGTCAACATAGGGTATCTGATTCTTTTGGTGAAATATTTCTGCAGCCTTTCTAGTTGTTGCAGATGTCTTGCTAGGTACATACCAAATAAGGCATTGTATTCTATAATGGGTCTACTGAAAGATGACTACAGTGGGACAATGACCTCCTTTTTCTGGATGAAAAGCCCTTAGTGATGAGATGTGCCACATAGGTGGATTTCCTGACTGTTGTGGTGAGGTGGTTATCAAAGGTGAGACCACTGTCCATCTGTGTCCCTAAGTCTCTTATCACACTTTCGGTGTTTAATGTACTGCCACCTATGTGGTAATTCATGGGTACATGTTTCTTCCCAAAGGGGATGACTATAGATTTATTGCATTGAGCTTGAGCCCATGGCTCTGGCACCAAGCATCTGTTTCTGTAAGGCCCTTTTGTAGAATATCCACATCATTTGGGATTCAATAATGGCTCCCAGTTTGCAGTCATCTGCGACCTTTGTTAGCCGGAGTCTCTTAGTATTGGCCTGTACTTCAGAGCAGTAGATGCCAAACAAGAGCGGTCCCAGGACTGAAACCTAAGGTACTCCAATTGTCACTTGTCTGGAGCTGGATTTGGAGTCGTCTGCTTTTACAGTGTGGGTTCTGTCAGTAAGCCAGTTGGCAACCCATCAAGTGACGTAGGGATTAATGCCCAGCTTAGTACATTTATCTATGATTCCAGACTGGGGGATGGTGTCAAAGGCCTTGGCAAGGTCCGGATAGGCTGTGTGGATCGCCTTACCCTCGTCCACAGCTCTGGAGACTGATTCAAAGATGTCAATCAGGTTCAGGAGACAAGATCGTCCCTTCACAAACCCAACCTGGGTGGGGTCCAGTATTTGAAGGTTGCCAATGTCTTTGTTTATAAGTTTCATGATAATACATTTAATGGCATTGCAGATCAGGATCATCAGACTGATGGGATGATAGTTCCCAGGATCAAAGTTGGATCCCCCCTTGTGGAGTGGGATAACTGTAGCTGTCCGCCCCTCAGTGGACATGAAGCCTGAGGTGAGGCTATGATTAAACATGGCACTTAGGTGAGGTGCCAGTTCATTTTGTAGTTTATGTAGTAAACAGCCCAGGATGTTGTCTGGTCCCATGGATGCTGTATTCTTTGCTTTGGAGAGTGTGGTTTTTACCTGTCTGGCCATTATTACTGGAATCTGGCAATCTTTCTGTATTGAAATTGCCCCTTTTAGGGGGTGAGAGGGGGGTGCAGTTGGCACTGAATCGATCTGCCAAGATATTGGCAATATCCTTGGGATCAGTATATTTAATGCTGTTCTTTTGTAGCTCAGAGCAGATCTGAGCATTGCCATTTAGATTCCTGACATAGCTATAGAACAGCTTATGGCTGTTTTTGGAATCTTTGGCTATATTATTTTCATAACTAGCTTTGGAGGATTTTATGAGGGATCTCAGCTTCTTACTGAGACTGGTAAGGGAGATTTTTGCATCCTGGGATTTTCCTCTTTTCTGCAACTGTTTCAAAATAAAAAAATAAAAAAAACTGTTTCTTCCTTTTGTTGTAAAGTTTGTTTATGGCAGGGTACCACCAGATTGGCTTCCTTTTCTTGGAGGAGAGCATCTTGGTGCTATTTGGATGGCATGATTCATGCACAAGTGGATGTGCTCGTAGAGTTCCTTAGTGTTGGATTCAGCAATCAAACTTTCAGTTCCCGTCTGCATGGGTGTCATGAAGTTTGTCATTTCTGACTTGTGTAGCATGAAGTTGGCTTTGGAGAAGTTTTTTACAGAGGTTTCCTTACTGGGGGGTGGGGGAGGGATGTGGATGTCAAGGGTGATTAGCTTATGGTTAGACGACCTGACCACCGAGGGGGTGACCATAGGTATGGAGCATCAATTTCCCATGTTGGTAATGACCAGGTCTAGGATATTGGAGCTCCTGGTGGGACTATGGGTAAGCTGATCCAGGGCATTAGGAATTATGAATTCCAAGAACCGTTGGGCAAAGGTGTTGGCACACGAGTAGTTTTCCCAGTTAATGGCAGGGTAGTTGAAATCACTCAGTATTAGGGTGTTTGGTTGTATCTTAATATTTCCCAGTATGTTTAGAAAGGTGTAGTGAGAATCTTGGGGCATGGTGGGGGATCTGTGATAAGCTATACAATTTGGATTGCAGTCTTACCTAGTGTTAATTCCACCTGGAGAATTTCAGATGCATTGTGTTGGGCAACTAGCCTGGTGGTGTGAATATCCTTGGTGAATATGGACACTGCTCCACCTTTAGTGTTTCGGTCCTAGTTTTGTGGCTGACAGGAGTGATAGAAGTTGTAACCTGGTATTGCTGGTGTGCTCTCTGGAGCCTTGAACCAGGTCTCTTACTGCACAGATATTGATGTTCTCCATTTTTAGAAGTGCCTAGTGACTGTGAATGGCCACAAAAGCATTGATCCCTGCACACATACACACAGTTGCCATGTCTGGGATTAGAACTCCTACCTTACTAGTATATCACAATCTAGCATTATACATTTACAGTATGCACCACAGAGCTTACATAGCAACTTCTTCCCAAAGGTGTATTTCAAGTTGAATGACATCAGCAGGCTTGCCAAAGTAGGGCAATCGGGGGTGTAGTGATTGTGAATGGCCACAAAAGCATTGATCCCTACACACACACACACACACACACACACACACACACACACACACACACACACACACACACACACACACACACACACACACACACACAAAACCTTGCCATGTCTGGGATTAGAACTCCTACCTAACTAGTACATCACACTATAACATTACGCAGTTATAGCACACACCACGGAGTTTATAGGGTTACTCTTTCCCCAAAGGTGTATTTCAAGGTGAATGACATCAACAGGCTTGCCAAAATAGGGCAATGTGGAGTGCAGTGTGTGTGAATGGGCCATAAACCATTCATCTGGAAGCACACACACAACACTCAGTCACACACAGGTTTACATTTAACAAGTACGTGTATACAACTGCTAGATGAATAATGACTTGTACAGTAATGTTACACAGTTATCACAAGCACCACAGACACTATAGTGTTGAGGGATACCACAGGCAAATGTCTACAGTGATTGACATTTGCACATCATGTGGTTTTAGCCAGTTGGATATGTGCTGGGTGGGACAGGTCTCATGATGGGAGGCTCTTTGTCACTGTTGTCACTCTCTTCCACACATCTATGTATGTGTAAGTTTGGCCTATTTTAGTGTGTTGTCCTTGGATATATGTGTATATTCCTATCCGATGTGTGTGTAAAGCATGACTGGTGTGCAATGTGGAGTGTGTGCACAAACATCTGTGACTGTCAGATATGTATAGTCCACTGTTGTTGCCAGACATGGGCTTCATTTGTCCACTGTTGTTGCCAGACATGATCTTCATTTCTCTAAGTGTGGGAGCATGCCCAGTTTGACCTTTCATTATTTTGTTGTCAGACATGGGCTTTGTTTCTCTATGTGTGGGAGCATGCCCAGTATGGCCTTCTGTACTGAATGTGTGAATCCATTCCAGGTAGGTTGTACTCTAGTGCAGGTTTTTGTGTTCTACACCTACAGCTAGCAACCTGTTTTTGCAGGATATCTGTAGATAGTTTGACAATATGGGTTCACAATGGGCAAAGGATAGTGGGATACTGTAACTAATTGTGTCGGTGCTGCTTCTGCTACACGAGTTTGGTGTTAGCAGAGATATTCAGACATATGTACTGTTTTACACTGTGATGTTTTATGTCATCAACTACTGTCAGGTATACACATTTGCTTGCAGTAATTTCCTGGGGAACACAGGGTGAATGAAGCTGTGTCCTATTGTGGTCTGTAGCCTACATATTCTTGCACAATCATGCCATTCTGAAGAGGAAGCTGCAGACACTTGCTGATGGGTCTGTGTAAATGGTTCAGCACCTTGATACAGTGGTGGCTGAGGATCCCATGCCTGTACATCCATCGCCGTGACAGTATGGCCATATCCTGCTGTGGCCATACCTCACAGCTGTAAAGATTCACACAGGTTACCCAGAGGCAGGGCTCATATTTCTGGTCATTACCCCTTCACATTGTGGTTTACAAGCAGGTTTGTAGCCACCCATTCCTGTGTTTGCAGGCAGGGAAAATATGTGTACACAGCTGAGTTTCAGACTTCACACACTCCATGGCGTCCATACTTCTACCCCACCTCTGTTATTCTATCCGCTTCTGAACATTATTCAAACATTACCTGATAAGTTCCCTGTAGTTATCACTTCATCCCAGCAGTATTTAGGGGTTGGTCCATTGTTCATGTAGTAGGACATGGTGGACATGCTACTGTGATTTGTCGACATGGCCTTGCATTTGGGTTCTGTGGACTGTGTTATGTTGTTATTTGGGAGTCCATGTGATAACATACATTGACAGTTCTACCACAGGAACACAGGTTAGCAAGAGAAAATAGGGGCAAAAGCGAATACCATCATGGAAATATCGAATAGAGAAAACTATTAAGCAGCTAAGACAAGAAGTGTCACTGTTAGAAGATTATAGAAGAGGAAAAAAGATCAACAAAATTACTAAGAAAGATAGATGTGATAAAAGCAATATGCAGTATTAGAACAGACCAAAATCTATTATGTACTATTGGGGATAACAATCTAAAAATTTCAAAACAGGCGGAAAGACCTAGAAGATACGAAGATAAATATAAGGGAAAATCACAAAATAAGCAATTTATTGATGACCCAAAAATGTTTATAGAGAATTGGGAAATATGGTAAAAGGAATTGAAAGACCGCCAAAAAAGAGGAAGTAGATACATTTTGGAGAAGTATCTATGAAGATCCTGTGGAACATAACAAAGATGCTAAATGGATAGAAGAAGTAAAAGAAAGAATAAGAAGTTTAAAGGTACAGGATATGAAATGGGATAAAATAACAGCTAGAGAGATTGAAACAAAGTTGAGAAAAGCCTGTAACTGGAAAACCCCAGACCCAGATTTGGCTTAAAGTATTAACATCTTTGCACGAGGACTTAGCCATGAGTAAGAACTATTTATATGTGCACCCCAAACACACACCACACTGATTAACAACAGGAAAAACAATGCTCTTACTTAAGAGTGAACCTGCAAGCTACCCTAAAAATTATAGACCAATAACTTGTCTTCCAACAATGTACAAACTATACATGGGAATTGACGCTGACAAGAGTTTATAGTCATTTAGAAGAAAACTCAATTATAGCAGTAGAACAAAAGGGCAATAAAAGAAAGTCATATGGAATAAAGCATCATTTGTTGTTAAACAAAGTTATAGTGGAGAACTGTAAGAAGGGGAAGAATCTAAGTATGTCATGGATTGACTACAAAAAAGCATTTGATAGTATTCCACATTCATGGATAAAAGAGTGCTTAAAAATGTATAAGATACACGCTGCACTGATTGACCACATTACAGTAACCATGAGACAGTGGCAGACCACTTTGCAATTAACCCATGATAAAGGACAGATTATTATCTCAGGGATAAAAATTCAAAGGGGGATATTACAGGGTGACTCTGTCACCTTTGCTATTAATCCATTAAGCTGTCTACTTAACAGCTTAGGCCATGGCTACAATTTGGCTTCTAGAAAACAACAAAGTCTAATGACTTCTCATCTTCTCTTTGTTGATGATTTAAAACTGTATAGCTCATCAGATGAGGAACTGAAAGCACAGCTACAGGTTGTCAAAACTTTTTCAGATGAGTTTGGAATGTCATTTGATCTTGATAAATGTGCAAAAGCAACCTTTAAATAAGGAAAACTGCAGCACCAGGAAAACATAAGTTTGGGACAAGAATGTGATATAAAAGAACTTGAGCAAGAGGGAGTTTATAATACTTGGGAATTGATGAAGGATCAGCAATAAAACATGAATAAATGTGAATAAAGCTCAGTAAGGAGTACTATAGAAGACTTAAATTAATCCTGAAAACAACATTGACATCTAGGAACAAGATCCAAGCCATAAATCAATTTGCTCTTCCTGTCCTAACTTATAGTTTTGGAGTGACTGACTGGCCCCAAAAAGTGTTGGATAGATTGGATATAAAAACAAGAAGAAAGCTTCATGCTTACCAAATGATTTATAAAAATCAGTGTATACCAAGATTATATATATATTCCCTGCTCTGAAGGAGGGATGGGCCTACTTGAAATTGATTACATGTATAGATCTACAATCATGGGACTCCACACATATCTGATAACCTCACAGGATCCAAATGTAATGAAAGTTTTGAAACATGAGGAGAATAAATCTAAGATGACATATCTGCTTAATTTAGCAGAAGCATATCAACATCAAGCAGGAATGGAAATTATACCAGAAGTAGATAAAAAACAGGCAGCAACTGAATGTGCTAAAAAACAAAAGAAGGAATATAAGGTGAAGGACCAGATGAGAAGGCAGGAAATGTGGAAAAAACATAAATATAGTTGCAAGTATAGAAAACTTATGGAAGAGCCTCATGTTGATCAGGAACGAACACAGGAATGGTTAAGGAGAGGTGAATTCACATCAAGAAATGAAAGGTTAATATTGGCACCCCAAGATAGTGGGCTACATACACGCTGGTTTAAAAAGTCCATTAAACATGTGGGAGAAACAGACATATGTAGGTTTTGTAAAACTGAATTGAAACAGTCACGCACCTTGTTGCTGGTTGCGACACACTAATGGCAGAGGGACTGTATACTGAAAGGCATAATAATGTGGCAAAACTGTTACACTGGAGATTGAGCAAATATTATGGTATTGAAGTGGCTGAAAAACACTGGAAACATGAGCCACAGTGAATCATAGAAATGATGAAGTTTATATCACTTGGGATCACCCAATACCAACAGTTCAAAAGACAGATGCTAGAAAACAGGATATAGTGGTCCAAGAAAAGAAGACAAAAGTAACATTGATCATTGAAATCACCACACCCAGTAACTACAGTGTCTTGCATACAGAGAGACACAAAGTCATAAAATACCTGGATCTGCAGGCAGAAATGAGAGCCGTGTGGAAGAAAGATACCCAGACAGTTCCAGTAGTTATAAGAGCAACTGGTCTTATAAAAAAGAATTTACAAATGTATTTAGATGTGTTACCAGTTCATGTAACACAGTATGAATTGCAGAAGGAGTCATTACTGGGCACATTGTGGGTGCTCCAAAGAGCACTTTTGGCTAACATCAAAGAGTGAAACAATACTAATTTCGTGAACTTTAATTGTACTTTGACTTAGGAATGGGGTCCATTTCCGTCATGGTATTAGAAACCCAAAAGACTTGGAGAAATTAATAAAGGCAGTACAGGTGAGACACGGGCCTTCGACAGAGGTCTATAGGGCATTTGGTAGTGATGCAGGCCATCTGTAGCAGGATGTTGCATTGTGTCACTCCTACAGTCCCAGGCTGGAAGCCACTATATTCCTCTGGGATGACAGGGTAGGTGTGCAAGGTGTTAATGTCAATAGTTTCTGTCCTTATTGATCCAGTAGTGTGGATGCTGGCAGGGTGCTGCTTACAGCTAGGGACACACCTGCATGGGACACCTCTTCAGCATGCTGCATTGTGTGGCTATTCCCATACAGAGGTGGGGGTCATATTGTACTCATTCCCAACAGCAGGGATAAGACCTGTGAGGTACATGTGGCTGATGGTGGGGTGAGCTGGGTGCATGTGTGCTATGGAAGCTACTTGCAGCTGACTCACAGATATAGGTGGGGCATTTCATTTATGCTGGCTTGTGCAGGGACATCAGAAGTTTCTCAGTACTTCATACCTGTGACTTTTGTGGTCTGACAGTGTTCAGCCAGATGACATCAGTACTCCATACTACAAACCCAACTAATGTGCTGCTAACCTCTGTGTACAATTCCAAAGGTGTGTCCATTTGACAGTGACATTTTATACACTCTCTGAGTACTGTTTGTATGTCTGGGCCCACATTCATGCCATATCCATCTTTCAGATGGTGACAGATATTACATCTGAACAATTAGTATGACTTACTGCTGGAATATGTCTTGCTGGGATGCATTGTGTTTGGTATTGCAGTTGTGAGAACATGGCCCTCTCATCGGCAGTACTGGCCACTGGCCACCAGGACACAACCCACCATGCCTACATGCTGACCACTGTCACACAATATACAACACACATCAACCCAACACACACAGCCCTGCATATTGTACACATGCTACAATCTATCTTGCTACTTTGACCGGCTCAGGTAATCTGTGATCCACTGTTATTATACCTACACATACATGTTACTACATTTCTACATAGGATTGTGGGGGCACACCTGACAACTGTACATATTTGCTATGACAGTGCTGGTATTTCAAGTACTCCATTTCATTCCGTATTCTGACCTATCATGCTGACTAGAGGCATATCAGTGTACTACAGTTCTTAGGTTTTATTGACCTACATTTCAGTTTCAGACTTCTGACCCTTCAGAACTAACATCCCACTGCTGACCTGTTGCAGTCTATCTGTGTAGGTCTGGAGGGGGGCTGTTCTTCATAGCCATCAATTAGAGGCCTTAGCACAGCCTTTCTTTGTGTTTGTCTACTCCTGTCCTGCTGGCTGAGACTGTTGTTGGGTTTGTGAGCCTCACTGACTTGCATGTGTGTGTCCTATGGACACACATTTGGCCCACCACACGTCCTGCAGTGGGTTTTGTCACCTTGTCTAGTACTGCCTACAGTGTTGACACCAGTATTTGTTATGGATTTCATGCTGCCCATATAGGTGTTTACTATCTGCTGGCATCCCATTCAGCCACCCGATTCCCTGGCATGCTCACATCCATACCATAGCTACAAGTAGCAGAACATACCACTCCATTCAGCAATTGATAGGGAGAGTGACTTACCTTGTGGTTGTGCCAGTATTTAGGATGGTGCTGGAGGGCTGACTATGTCGGATGCACATAGTACACTCCCTATACATGGTTAAGCACAGGTAGTGTCATGTTTGGCATCCCTTTTACTGTATGTGTGAGTCAGAGAGAGGTGTCATTCCCTGGGTTCCTACCGTGTCAGTGTATGTGCTATGTGTAGCCTCTTTGCCAAGGCCTGGGCATACTGGGCATGCCTCCTTCTGCCTACTGGGGCAGGCTCAAGTTGTTCCTTCTCTGAGTCACTCTGTGCCTGTGCAAGCCTTGGCAATGTTGGGGGGCTGCGTGGCCCTGCCCCATGCTGTTCCTGCTGCAGCTGTTTCCGCAGGATCATATTATGGCACATACGATGACAATTTGGGTACATGTAGCTGGTGAGTAATGCAAGGCTCCACTGGATATGTCCAGGCACAGGAACCGTGACTTGAGCATCTCAAACACATGCTCTGTTATGATTCTGGTCTGTGCGTGTGCCTCATTATGGAGTTCTTATTCAGGTGTGTGTGCATTTCTGATGGGTGTCATCAGCCATGGCTCCAGTGCGTAACCAGCATCCCCTACTAGGTGGCCATATGGGATGTTCCCAGTGGCAAATCTCTGGTACAGCTGCATTAAATGCCAGATGTGAGTCGTGATAGCTTCCAGGGCTGCCAGCACACACATTCATTATAATGCCCTGGGCATCGCACACAACCTGGCAGTTGATGGAGGAGAAGCCCTTGAGGTTATGTAGATTCTACCCCGCTCGCCGGGTGGTGCTTTGATGTGTATGTGTGTGCAGTCTATAGCACCCACTACTTCAGGGTATTCTGCTATTTGATGGAAGAGACACATATTGCTGGTCAACGCCTCACGGGTGTTGAGGAAATATATGTGCTCACTGGCATGTGCTGACATGGCATCCAGGAACTGGTGGAGTATCCTGAATGCTGATGAGTATGAGATCCCCATGATATCCCCAGTTGGCCTTTGGAAGTTACCTGTGGCTAGTATTCTTAAGCCTGCACATACCTTGGTATCCACTGGGATGGGTTCCCCTCTCTTGGTTCTGTGTGTGAGGCGTGGCAGGCACAGATCAACAATTTGCTGTAGGAGGTCCCTGTCCACCCTACAGCACTCCACTATCTCCAGCTCATGTAGTCCCTGGTAGGTTACCCTTGGTCTGCACACTCTTCTACTTCTCTTCACTGTGGGTTGGTCATCAGCATTCTCATCCTCACCACCCTCAGCCTCTTCCACATGTTGATTTATGAGAGCCAATGCAGCCTCTATCATTTTGTTGCTTTTGTTAGGTAAAATGTCCCCCTTTTTTGTACACTGTTGGTGTACAGTTTGTGGTAAAAACCAGAGGGAAAGGTGTTTGCATAGTTTATAGTGGTGTGCTGGGCTGGGCTGCTGCCTGTGTAATTGGCTGATTCTGATACATTTCACCTGCCAGCTATGCTAGTTCTCCTTGATTACCTTCTTATTGCTGTTTTCCCTTCTCATTGCCTTCCTGTTTAAGTCCAGGGGCAAGCCGCGCAAACACAGTGCTCAGATGTGAATGGAGCTGCTGTTTCCTGGTTTACTTTTTTTTTGTTTGTTTAAACCCCGGTGCATGGTGCGCACACCCGTTTAGGCAATGTAAAGTGTGCTAGGCAGCTTCAGACACATCCCCTTCCTTAGCTCTGCTAAGCTAAGGGCAAACTCGAGCCACAGAGCCCCAATAAGCTTGCAGTATGCCTGACACACCCCTCTATGATGTCAACTAACTCTTAGGCTTGCACCATGGTTTTACTGCACCTACACAGTTGGGTGCAGGCTAGCCATGAGGGGAAATCTGTGATTCAGTATCATTCCCCTCATTTGCATAGGATTGCCTGCTAATGCCTAGTTACAAGTCCCACACTGAGCCTTCCGCCCTTAGCAACCACTATTCACTGGCCTTATTGTCTCCTGCCTGAAATTGACTATAATGGCAAAATTGTGATTTTGCAGAAAAAGCTTTTTTCAGGGTTTTACTTTTATTTTCCGGCTGATCCCATTTGCGCGCCACTGCCCTACACTTAAATGGCCAAAATCGGGTCTATATCAGAACATCGAAGTATTAAAACTTTGAATGTTCTGATATCGAACACTATTCAGCAAACACTAAGTATAGTGAAGCTGCAGAACAGTGAATTCTTTCCTCGGGAAAGAATTTGGTTGGCCATTTCTGTGGCTTCGCTATTCTTAGCGCTGTGGTGGAAAGTTACGGGTCGGGTTCAGTTAAGTGTGCGATTGTTTGTACGTTAGGTTTAGGGGCGGGTTAAGTGAGTTAGGGTTAGGGCATGGGTTAGGCGTGTGTGCGATAGTGACAGACTTTAAGGTTAGGGTCGGTTTAAGTGAGTTAGGGTTAGGGTGCGGTTTAGGTGAGTGTGCGATAGTGACGGACCTTAGGGTTAGGGTTTGGGTTAAAGTAAGTGGGTAGATAGTAGTGTATGTTTAGTTTAGTGTAGGGCTAGATGTAGGAATTTAAGTGTATGCGTGTGGTTGCTGTTTGTTTGATGTGCTTGTGTTGTGTGTATGTGTTTTGGAGCAGCAAATGTTTTCCATGGGAAAAAATTTGCTGCTCTGAATGTTCGATATTTTCATGGTTAGATGTTTTGGGGCCGATGAAATAGCGTTTGCTATTTTCATCTTTCAGTAGCGTGATATAAATACCCAATATCGACAAAAAAAAAGTGATTTTATTTTTTTTTGCAACTGTTTTCCATGCCAATGGCCATATATTTGGCCATCGGCATGCTTTTCACATTATATACATCCTTTATTTGGAGCTGTCATGGCTCCGTTTTGTAGTTTGCAGAAATGTACTCAGTTGCTAACCGAGTACATTTCTGCAGGTTATACTAATCCTGCACGGATGGCTGCCAGCTTCCTGGATCACTAATTCATCTCATTTGCATGTGTTTTACCTGCAAATTGGGTAATTAGCATACAGGAGCTGTGTCTGTGCAGGAATAGTGCAGGAGCGCTTGTGTATGTCCTGGGAGCTTGTTCCACGATCTCTCAGCAAGCCATATTGCCTCCAGCAGCTCCTGCACTATTCCTGCATGCCATGCAGACCTTGCTGAATCCTGGGGTCTGACTTCTTAGATTAGCAAGAACAAAATCTTGGTACATTTTCTTAAGCCCAAAATCTTGAAAGTATACAAATTGGCCAAGAATGCCATTAGGAAACAATATAAGAAAATGCAAATCATTTTATGAAAGGAGACGGGACAAATTTACTAAAGATTACAAAAGTCTTTTTAAAAGCATCTGAGGTAATATGATTATGATATGCATATAAACCAAGGGTGGATGGCCACGTAAGTCTGTACCCCCTTTTGGGAAGAACATTTTGGAGTCTTAAAAATCTTTATTAGGCAGTATTAAGGAAAACAATACTTCTTCTATTCTAGGCGATAGTATGTTCTCAAGTACTCTTCAGTCAGTTAAGCCCAAATTAGCTGCAGCCCTGATGGCTGCAATGTTGTATTTTTCTTTTCAGTCAAGAATTAAAACTCATCTTATGCCATGTCTACTATACTTGTTTCAAAAAAGCCTGTAATCTGGTCATGTTATGGAAAACTGGAAAAAGGTAAATTATGCTGTTTCTATGAGCAGCGATCTTAGCAAGGCAGATAATTACAGGCCTCAAAGACTTGCAAGTGTTACTGTCAAATGCTTTGAAAGAGTGCTGCTTGGGTTTACTTCCAACTCATTTAAACATGGCATATTATGACTAACATTGCATCTTGGGTTGTAGATCCTCCATAACAAATATTTTGAATTTTTATGTCAATCTTATTGATTTGATATACCAGTGTTTACTAGCTACCAGCAGATGTAGTTTATCTAGACAGTACAAAAGCCTTTGATTCAGTACTACACTCTGACATACTTAATATGATTGTCAGCTTAAATATCAATTCCTTAGTAATCATCTGGTTATCTAAATATTTGAATTGTTCCACCAATGTTAGATTATATAATAGCTTCTCCTCAGATAAGAATATTAATAAAGATATTTTTCGTCAAGGCTCTGTGGTTGTGCCATTTTTTAGTACATTCATGACTTTTCCTAAGAAGGAGAATACCGGGGTATTAGGGTATCTAATTCTGCATACGGCAACAAGGTAGGTCTGACTGCAACCAACTTATATAACCAATAGCAACTACAGGGCTACCTGAATACCCCATATTATTGGTAAATGGATCATGGATTAACATTTAATGCAAAGAAAGTTATGGTAGTTTATTCTGATGCATCAGATCTGGACTATTTCTTTAGTAACAAAGACATTTCAGGTACTAGATCTTTGGGTTATAATGGATTCAACCTAGAAATATTATGGTATTATGTGGGATATATTTTGTATAATTACTGCTAAGCAAACTGAAGTATTAATCACATTATACATGACCTTAATTAAACCACTTTTAAAATATTTTAGTTCCCTGTGTACTTACAGTTTTGGGAATATCTAGATACAGAGACTGTAAACTTGAAGAATTCAGACAATAAGGCAGGTGACATGCTGAGAATTTGGAGATGCCCCATTTCTATTCTATAAATAACATATTATTAAGGGGAGACATAATGTTGGTGTTTACATTTTTCAGGAGTGAAATCTTAGCATCTATCCTAAATTTTGCTTTTATGCATTGCATCTTAGTGAGAAAAAAATACAGTTGTATAAGATGTACTTACCCATAACAGTAGATATTTGAATTCCTCACTGCTACAGTATCCGTTAAGCCATATGGATTATTTCCTACCCATGAAAAAAATAACTGACCAGCTTCAAAAAGCTCTGGCTACCCCCAACTCTTACACTCTGACTGCTGATTGGCTAATCCCCAAGAGGTGAAATCAGCAGTCAGAGCGAAGCTTCCTTCAGGACTTTCTTGTACATACAATGAGAGAAGAGCCTAACAATCCAGAAACAATCAATCAATACTAACAATAAAAATATTATGTAGAAACAAACACAACCCTACTTTATATCCCAGTAAAAATTATATACAAGAGTAGGTCTGCTAAGTGGATGCAGTTATTGCAGCAGTGAGGGATTCGAACATCTACTGCTATGGTTAAGTGCAACTTACACAACTGTACTATGGTCAGCATTCTGTTGCAGTAGCCATTAGTCTACATGGGATGAATACCAAATCCTATCTAATCTGGGAGGAGGAAGGAAATGGATCCAGGAGCCCCTGGAGAAAGGTCCAAGCAAACCTTGACCTGGACCTAGAAAAGGCATCCAGTTTGTAATGCTTTATAAAGGTATGCAGAGTGAACCATGTAGCTTCCTTTAGAGTGCTTCTAGTGTCCATCCCTTTCCAGTATACTATGGAAGAAGACAAGGCTATAGTAGAATGTGCCTCAAAACTACCTGGAATGGATTGGCCATGGTGGCAATAATAAAAAGCAATAGATGAGGACAACCACATGGAAACTGTCTGTTTAGAGACAGGGTGCACCTTACCAATACAAAATAAATAGCTCTTAGTTTAAGATAGTACCTGAACTGCCTATATATGTCTAGAGTATGCAGAGTCCTTTCTCTGTGTATTTGTTGGGGTAGAAAACTGGTAAATTGATGGTTTCATTCAAAGTAAACTCTGAAACCACTATGGGCATGAATGAATGGTTTGTTCTTAAAGAAACCCCATACCCGGTGCAAATCAGTTTGGGTTCACCATCCATGTCAGCTTACAACTCAGATATTCTTCTTGCAGATGTCAGAGCAATGATGACTATAGTTTTCCAAGTCAAGAACCATGAATCATCATGACGGACATCAGAGCAATGATGAGTATAGTATTCCAAGTCAAGAACCATGAATCATCATGATGGACATCAGAGCAATGATGAGTATAGTATTCCAAGTCAAGAACCATGAATTATCATGATGGACATCAGAGCAATGATGAGTATAGTATTCCAAGTCAAGAACTATGAATCATCATGATGGACATCAGAGCAATGATGAGTATAGTATTCCAAGTCAAGAACCATGAATCATCATGATGGACATCAGAGCAATGATGAGTATAGTATTCCAAGTCAAGAACTATGAATCATCATGATGGACATCAGAGCAATGATGAGTATAATATTCCAAGTCAAGAACCATGAATCATCATGATGGACATCAGAGCAATGATGAGTATAGCATTCCAAGTCAAGAACCATGAATCATCATGATGGACATCAGAGCAATGATGAGTATAGTATTCCAAGTCAAGAACCATGAATCATCATGATGGACAGCTTCAAAAGGTGAGTAGTTCAGATCCCAAGGAGGAACAACCTATTTATGAGGGTCTCTGATGTAAAACTTAAAAAAAAAAATAAATAAACAAATGCAGGAATCTGTCTAGTTCCAACCTCACCAACATGAGTGTGGAGGAAAAATAAAAATAGAAAAACTAGTAGTCTTAAAAATTCATTGATGAGATCAGTCACAATTTCCAAAAATCATGAAACCCAGTTAATGTTCCAAAGCAACAAGACTTTATTCATCACAGACAATTGATCCTCAGTATCAAAAAAGCTGAAATACTTTATAATGTTAAACATAATCAGCTTTTATACACTTAGAAGTAGGTGTGGAAAATACATGTATTGTTTCATTTTAAACCAGCCTATTCCAGGCAATCAATATAAACAGGGTCATAAAAGTGCATTTAAGAACAGCAAGTACCCACCCCCACACACTACTACTGATTAGATCAAATTAAATCCTAGTTAAGGAAAACACTACCTATCTATCTGCAACCCATATTCCAAAATCAGGTATTAAGAAAAGCTTAACATACATATAGAAAGACTGACTTTTAACTAAAATCACTTTTGGCTAACTAATGCAATAAAGCCTTCATCAGGTTTGTGACAAAAACTAAAATCATATACATAGGTAGATAAGTAAAAAGAGCTAACTAGATAGATTCAAGAAAAAACACACATAGCTATCTAACCATAAACATTCCCCCATACCATGTCCATGTATGCAATCCGTCCTCAGTAGCATGCGATGCATATTAATGAAGGTGTGTTACTAAGGGAGAGCTGTGTAGAACGGTTATTGAATCAGTGTAGGGAGTGTGTGACTGTGTCCAGAGATGGGTAACACACTCCCTGCACTGTCAAAGTGCTGGATATCAATGTATGCATATATAATACAGTTTTTTTTATGTTTGTGCAGCATGACACAGTGCACAGCAATTGACACATGCCAGACATCTAAAAATAGAAACTGGATACATTTAATTATGAATGCAAAGGTCAAGTTTAGGCATAGCAGGTTTGCACGGCACAGCAAGGTGCTCAGCAGTGCTTAAACATAGCTGAGAGGCATATCTAAAAGTACGGCAGCATTCTATACATTCATGTAGCCATATGGTTAGAGTGACAACCTTATGTGCAGTAGGTGCAGGGTTTGAAAACACTGACAGGTTATTAAGCAATCATTTTGCAAATACAAATTGTACCAATTATTTTTAAATCCTGCTTTGCTGCTCTCAGCTAAGCTCTGCTAAGCACTGCTAAGCCTTGCCAAGCACTGCTTAAACAAGAAACATTTTAGCAGTGCTTGGCACCATACAGCTCTGCTTAGCTTGTTTGTGCACGGCTAAGCATTGCCAGTTTAAACACTGCTCAGCTGAGCTCAGAGGTTTGGGCAGTGCTAAGCAATGTACCACATATTAAAAAATTCCTAATGGCATTAAAGGGTGGGAAAACAGACTTAAGTGCAACAGGTGGGAATACAGCAGAACCAGTTGGAGTTTAAACTTGGCAGGAACTATGGCAGTTGTTGGACAGGGTGCATGCTTTTGGGCACAGGGGCGGGGCATTCTGAAGTTCAGGGTCAAGGTTGGACTCCTTGTGAAATACCATGATGTCCGGCTGCTGCAGGATCAGTACCAGGGATCAGAGTACAAGTCAGAAGCCTGGGAGCAGCTGGCACATGATCTTACCAGTGCAACAGGTATCTCCCGCACAGGTGAGCAGGTCCATCATCATTATGATGATCTGAAGCAATGGAAGAGGGGACTTCTGGACACCTGGGTTCATGATGCTCATGATGGGAATGCCACACACAAGTTTGTAAGTGCTGTTAGCATTGTTTTACCAATATGTAATCTGAATGTGTGATAGATAGGTATGCATAATGGTGTGCTTCTCTCCCTACAGCTGACAAGGAGAGAGGTTGCAACCTAGATACCCATGCAGGGCTCCTGGCCAGGTTGCACTGTGAGTGTGGTGAGTACAGATGTATCTTGCAATCTATAGCCTTATAAGCAAGAACGAGTACATTATTAACTGCCATTAGGTATATATATATATATATATATATATATATATATATATATATATATATATATATATATATATGTATATATATAGTTTTGATTGTATTTCAATGAATGTGGTCCTAGACTTGGAGTGAAATAAGTGAGCACTGCCAAGTATAGTGCAATAAAGATGAAAGCATTACACTTGATAATGTTAAAGAAATAAAGTTTCTACTGCAATAATTGTGGAATTACAGCTGTATTGCAACACCTGCATTGTATGAACTGTTCTGCAATAAGATTTGAAAATATACCAATAACTGCATGAAGTCACCCCTATTAAAGCTGTGTTGCACAATATGTGTGCATTTTGGGTTGTTGTTCATGAAACTGAGTATTACTTCCAAACTAAAATCACAAAGAATATTACTAAGTGTAAAGTTAGAGCTGTACTACAAGATATATGCATTATGATATTTGTTCTGCACTACAATCTGAAGCAATACCAGGAACACCCAAGGTATATTGTGTATATCAGGATTGTCTTGTGTTAACCATTGCATTTCAGCTATATGCATTCCTGCTCCACGATACGGTGCTGCAGGCAGGTATAAAACTGTAATAGCTATAGACTGCATATATACCATCTGCAACTGTATATGGGTCAGGTAGCCAACCCAGCACTCAGATATGGTTTGTACACATCACAGATATTTTCACCCACTAGGGGTTTATTGTGTACACCTGCAGTCTATGCATTAATGTACAATTTAACTCGTATTTCTGTCATGCATGAATCTCATGCATGTGTGTTCAAGTGTCACTGCAGTCTTGTATAACAGTTCTGAAGAAGTTCTGTAATAAACGGGAAGAAAGCACTCAACTTTATTCTGGCTCCAGTGTGGTTTGTTTCATTTGTTTTTTCTTTTTGTGTTTTTTTAAGTGCAGTCTTGTATAACACTCTATTTCTATTACCAGGTCATATTTTGTCACCAGGTGAGCTCTAGCAAATATCAGTCAGTCAATATGTAGCAGTGGCTCAAGTAGCTCAGTTTGATAAATGCTGTGTATGATGTGCATTTTTTCACACACAGACCAGGGTTCGAATCCAGTAACAAGTACTAGAAAATATTATTGAATCAGTTATGTATTATTAACATATGTTCTCCCCACAGGGATTACAGGTAAATGGGTGCAGTAGCCCGTATTATGGGTTAATAATTTGTGTGTTCAGCTGTAACAGAGTGTTAACAGCATTGCTCAGGAATGTGATAAGACTTCTGAAAATAAGGGCAACAAGTACAATACTAATAAAAGTTAATGCAATAAATAAAATGGGTAATCTTGGTATGGCTGTATGCCTGGTGTGTCTGTGAATGTCTGCTGATGGTGTAAACCCATGTCTGCCAAGGATGACATGATAGTCATATTCGCTCTGTACTGTGCATGATACATGTCTCTCAGGTGTCACACTCTCACAGACTGTGATCACTGTTGCCTAATCCCTCTGTCACAGATCTATCATCAACATGATTATGTCAATAGCATAGTCACACTACATCAGTCCACAGTACACCTTGGTAGTCATATTGGTCCCCCCTGACATATAATAATCCTCTGTAGTTGTGTACCTGTAGGTGTTACAACTTGGCTCATACTTTCCCATTGGGATAGCTTGAGAGGTATGTATGTGCTACACCAGCTATAGAGCACTGTTTACATAAAGGAAGGGCAGAGCTGTAGAGCATCTAACAGTACTGTTGCAAACTATATAGTCTATACTGGTATTAATATACTGTATTTCTCTCTCCTCCACCCCTTATCTTCATCATAATTTATTATTATTATACATTGGTTATGGTTTACTATCTATGGTTTACTATTAACATATGTTATTCTCAAAACGTTAGTTGGGCCTTGTGTTTTTTTATTGTTATGTATTACAATAGTTGCATACTAACATATCTTGTTGAATTACCTATGTTGTTGGCCTTATGCCGTAACTGTTACTGTCATGCTGTTACTATTCTGACTGTCATTGCACTTACTGTTGTGTTCCATATTCTATGCAATGTTATGTTACTGGGTTATTTGCAGTGTTCTGGCATGCTGTTATAACTAACTACATGTTATGTTCATGTCTAACCTATACACTTTGAATTACCTCAACACCATAGCTCAACTGGGTAGGCCAGTTCCTGTTGATCTTCCTACCCTACCTCAGCTGGCTGTGGCACCAGGTCTCAGCACATCTGGGACCCAAGCCAGTGGTGCCCCCTCTGCTGGCCCTGCACCACCTATGGGTGTAACCACCTCAGGGGATGGGGCCTGCCCCCCGAGAGTGGAGGCAGGGGGGTTGTCACTCAAGATCAGATTCTGGTGATGGTGTGCAGGATAGTTCATCATGGCTATGAGAATCGACTGTGCCAGATTGAGGGCAGACATGCCAACTTGGAGGGGCTTGCTGGCCCCAGCTCCCAGCCTCCAGCACAGCCACTTTTGGGGCAATGAAGGAGCAGTGCCGACTGCCCATGGGTTGGGAACTCAGTCACACTGCTGCAGTCTGGGAGCACATGGATCTTTAATTCCACAACACTTTCCCCATCCAAGGTGTTTACCGCCTTCATGTGTCACACACTGCCCCTCTATGCTGTCTTGTCTGTCTGCAAATGCAACTTCTCCTACCCAATCTACCTCCCCACACATATCTATATCCCAACATTCCATTCTCTCCTTAAAAGAAAAAAAGGGCACCTGTCCCACAAAAATATATCGCCCCATACATAGCTATCCATTTTGCACACATGTCCACTGGACACAACTAATTTGGTCCAGTTGGCTTGACAACACATTTCTGTTGTCCTCACCCCTCTCTCTGGGGTTTGAGGGTCCAAATTCACGTCCAAAATCTTTTAAAATGCACAGCTGTTGCTGTACAAGAAATGGAGAACTATGGTATTTTCCTATGCCTGTCCTGCACATCCCTACCTGCCTTTCAGTATGTTTTTCCTCTGCTTGCCCCATTTCACACTTTCATAACACCCCTTTTTTCTTTTCTTTCTTTTAATTTTAGCACAGGTTTAAGTGGAGCTAAGCAGCGTGGCACACTGCCCAAACCTGCTTAAAACTGTTTAAATGTGCCTTAATCACCTTATGTGTTTCTGATACTGTTAGGCACATCTGCAAAATAATCACCCCAACCATGTCTCCTATCAAGTACAGCATGGTGCATTAGTCCACTAGGCCACTCAGCTCTGAATTAAAACAGGTGTTTCCACAAACATATGCTGATTGCCACTGACACACTGTAAGTACATATAGTTGGAAAATTGCCTGTGTACTTGGGACTGTGATGTAGACATTGAACCAGCACACAGCCAAACAAATAATGATAGATGTATGTGAGGCCTGGGATACCTGGTATAGCTGTTAACTGTACAGACTGTTGCAAATGTCCACAGTTGTGCCACCTAGTTGTGGCATAGTTTTCACAAAACATTTTCTGTGTGCTAAAGTGCTGGCAAGTCATTACAAATTCAGGTTAGAAAATCATGACAGACATTTCAGTGTCACACTTCATACCCATTCGAAAACACATGCTAATGCAAATCCTGTGCAACAGACTGTATACATGCACATATATCTTGCAAATACAGCTGCTGCAGTGCTGATTCAGTAGCTCAGTCTGTGAAATGCCTTGCATACAGTACATTTTGCCATTCACAGTCCTAGGTTCAAATCCAGTGTGTTGCACTTCAATTACATTCTTGTGAATACAGAAAATAATGACTAAGTCATGCAATTTTAACTAAAATAGGTTGCTTCTACTGAATTAACTGCTAGTCATATTAGCACATCAAAGGCCTGTAGGTAGAGACACACTACATATATTTGTATAGGCTACCTATATGTCACTTACTACTCTCCGATTGGCACTCTTACATAACATATGTACCTTAAGCAGATGCATCAGCTGGACTGTTATGGGTACCCACACCCTGGCTCTACTGTAACAACAGAGCTGACACTGCTCCCTCACTGACAGATACAGCTTGCTGTCCTCCAACATGTTCACACTCCCCGCTATGAGTCCTGGTCAAAAAGCATCAGCTGCAGCCTGCAACATATGGAGCAGTATATTAAGCTACCTGCTACAGACCTACCATACCTCAAACCCCCTAGAACAAAGGATCCAAGCAACACCCATACATAAAGGGTTGGGGGGCAAAAGTCAAGCGACTGGGACATGTGTCAAATCTGCCCTACAAACATACAGAGCCGATAGACCAGCAGATATTGCAGCAGCATGCATATTCTGATGGGTATGATGTCTGATACTCACATGTCTCTTCCCCTTACTGACCTCAACCCACATTGTCTAACACTGAACTGCCAGATAATCAGAAAGTCATTTGACAGTGGCCAAACATGCTATGCAAAACTGTGTACATAACACATAAATCTCAACAGTGGACAATATTTGTACCTACCCTCTGTGATGCTGTAGTCTCCACACCTCAGTAATGTCCATCTCAAAGACTAGGAAAGTGGCCAAGACCTACATGAAGGCCTTAAATATTGCACTGTTGTGCCATGTCATTGGCTAATCAAAGTGCAAACCATCTGTTCTGGATGCAATTAGCAAGTCTGAGCCATAGATCGGTGCACAGGCAATTACCTGTTAATGAGCATTACCTAGAAAAGACAAGCAGCTGCCTATGGAAAACAGGTCTGTAACTTGCTTTACCAGGACAGACTGCAATTTAGGAAGCATTTTTCTTGATTATTTGTTCACAAAAGGATTATGGCACTCTACCAGGTATGTAATAGAGGTCCCCATTTAATGGGATGCAGATGGGAGGATGCAGTTATGGGGAATAGGGATTACAACAGTAGGTCTGTAGTACAACTCTTGAAATGAAATGCTGGTGATACTCTGCTGTCCAACAGCTATAGGCATGCCTCTCACCTGTGCCTGCTGTGACTTAAATCACAGCACTGGCCCTCTCACTCCCTCCTGCAATGGTCAGTTCCTGTGCGAATGCTACTGGATTATGTGTCAGACATATTGATGGAACATAAGGGTGGACACAACTGTCATATCACATGATTTACTGTCATTAAGCTCCTCACAGTCTGTGAATGACACACAGGTATAGTTCAGACATTGTAAAGGTGTCCATGACTGTCCCTGATGTACTCTGGCTAGGTCACTGTTTTGTCAACATTCATATGTCATCACTTGAGAGCTATGGCTAGCATACCTGGCAACCCCTCACTGCAGGAATTCAGGTCACAGACATTATTATTGTGGGGGGAGGGACAGGCCCACTCTCAGTAACAGAGTGTGCATATTGGTCTTACAATGTAACAGTATGAATACGGGGGTCTATATTAAATGAACGAAAATCCATTACATCAAATACCAAAACAGCGACACATATTACTCGAACTGCGTAAATATCGAACACACTAAACCGCAAAATTTAAAATATCAAACATTCATAGTTGGCCAACCCCACCACCTGCTACATACTACCTACCCAAACTAAATAAATAAACCACATACATACACTAACCAAACCCTACTCCTAACCCTAAAGTAAAGCACCAAAACTCAACTTCTAACCTTATACTAAACCCCACATACACAACTATCTATGCACTATCCTTAGCCCCTCCCTAACCCTAAGGTCAGTAACTACCGCACACTTCCCCTACGGAGATATACACAAACAAAACAAATAATACACATAAATACATTTAACAAAACCCTACTTCTAACACTACACTAAATCTTACACACATTACCTATCTATACACTTACATTAACCCACACCCTAACCCTAAGGTCTGTAACTATCGCACACTTACCTTACGGAGCTATACCGCAGATGGGCCAACCAAAACACTTCGACATTTTGGATTTTGCGGTTTTGCACATTCGACAATTACATATTTTGTGCAATACATGTCGATGATTTCATATTCGAGTAAATGAGAGGGGGTGATGTTAAGAATCGCACTGAAGTTGCAGAACAAAGGTGGATTCTTAGGTTGAATGCACATATACTACCTGGTATTAATGAAGCAGCTTTGCTTAAGCCTTTTCTTAAAGTGAGGAGCTTGAAACATTAACATATAATTTTAAGCTTTTTAGTAGTTTTTAAAAGGTTCTATAGCCTTTATAATAGTTTTTATAGAGTGTTTCTATCTTTGTTTAATTACTTAATTGTCTAATTGTATGATTGATTGATTGTTGATTGAAGTGTATTTATAA